>NC_140994.1:149484826-149918213 GCF_052327205.1 Somniosus microcephalus | reverse complement strand
CCCTTCACTCTTTCCCCTCCCTCACCCTCTCTCACTCTCCTCTCCTCCCCCGTCTCTCCCTGCTTTACTATCCTTCCCCCTCTCCTCACACTCTCCCTCCCTCACCCTCCACTCTCTCCCTCCCCGTCTCTCCCTGCTTCACAGGCTCCTCTCGCTCCCCCCCCTCCCTCCCTCATCCCTCCCCCTCCCCCCCCCACCCCCCCATCCCCCACCCTCTCTCCCTCCCCTCCCCCACCCTCCCCCCCACCCTCTCTCCCTCCCCCTCCCCACACCCTCTCTCGCTCCCCTCCCCCCACGCTCCTCTCTCTCCCTTCCCCCACCCTCTCTCTCTCTCTCCCCTCCCCCCACCCTCTCTCTCTCTCCCCTCCCCCCACCCTCTCTCTCTCCCTTCCCCCACCCTCTCTCTCTCCCCTCCCCCCCACCCTCTCTCTCCTCTCCCTCCCCCCCCACCCTCTCTCTCTCCCCTCCCCCACCCTCTCTCTCTCCCCTCCTCTCCTCCCTCTCCCCCTCCCCTCCTCCTCCCTCTCACCACCTCCCTACCCCCTCCTCCTCCCTCTCACCACCTCCCTACCCCCTTCCTCCCTCCTCCTCTCCTCCCCTCTTCTCTCTCCCCCCTCTCCCTCTCCCCTGCCCGAGACCTCATCCCGCGCTCCAATCCCTCTCTCTGCCCCGGGGCCCGGGCCTCGGCACCTGGATGAACGCATTCCCTTGGACACTTTTGGCAGCCTCGGCCGTCACCCTGATGCCGTTGGCCGAGGCGAACACCCGCAAAGACATGGCCCAGCCGAGTCCAGCGCCCCGGTCAGCTCGAGGTCCGCAGCCGCTGTTCGGCCGCAGGCCACAAAGCACCTGAGGCCAGCGCCGGCGATGGCTCCACGGAGCTCCGTGCCGCCCCACGCACTGACATGGCCCCGCCCTCCCGAGCTGGCTTGAAGAGCGCCGATTGCGGCTGTGAGAGACGGCCGGCGGGACCGGTTGCCGGGGTAACCCTTCCCGCTCTCCAAGCCCCGCCCGAGATCAGCACTCCCGAGAGCCCCGCCCGAGCCAAGTGGGGAACAGAGAGAGATGCCGCGTCTCAGCTGCTCCTGCTGCGCACGCACCCTTTACTAAGGTAGCAGCGCTCAAATGAGGCCCGCCCTCCAGCCTTCACAAAGATGGCGGCGATCGGGGGCCGCTTGTTGACTGGGGCCGGGAGGTGCCTAGCTCGAGCTGTGGGTGCGGAGGAGAGGCCGAGGCTTCGAGGCCTACCTGGAAAAACGGGGAAAGGTAGGAAAATTAATGAGATTGGATAAAAGATTTAGAAAGTAATTAACTTTATTTAAAAACAATATGTGTTTTAAAAGCAACGTTTTATTGAAAGACGCAGAAAGCGGGAAAAAGAAAGGAAAAGTTTGGAATCAAGATGGCGGCGACTCACCTCGGTTCAGAACGATAAGGCCCGCCCACACACGCACCGATTGGTCGACCGTCAGGTCACCAAAGCGTAGGATTGGCCAATCGTCCCATCACTCGACCGTAGGAGGGCCCGGCCGCACGCGCCAGGAACCCGGCGTACGATTGGTCGACCTCAAGGTCACTCTGTCGCTAATGAGCGGATAATGAGATGCTAATGAGCGGAATTTTGAACGTTTTTCGGATACCGCGGGCACGATTTTTGTCCGGCCGAAACGTAAATACGCTTACCACCGTTTCGGAAAGGTAAGCTTTCTTTCGACGTAACGCACGCGTAGGTACGCTCTATAACTTTCGAGCGCATAGCCAGACAGACGCACACGTGAGGACAGACAGACAGATAGACAGACAGATAGACAGACAGACAGAAAGAAGTATCCATTTATATATATAGATACAACAAATTGCATTGTATTGCTATAATGCTCTGAATGTGGAATTAAGAAAAAATTCCTCTTGCAACATTTTTGTGAAGGAAATAATTTGTTTTAACTGGCACAAGCTAAATACTTATCACAAAAATATTTTAATTACAGCAATACTGAGAGAACAGAAAGCTTCTTATATGATAGAAAATTACAGAAGTGCAGAGAAGAGGAACTAATAAAATGCTGTGGTCTTCTTTTCCTTATGAAGTGGAAAACTAACTTAGATGAGCTAAAGATGTGATTTTAAAACATATCGTAGAATAACCATATAACATTTCACTGTGAATTTTAAAGCTTTTTTGATTTTCTAAATGCATAAAATACAGTTATGCACATTACTTTCTAATATACAAAAGGCTTTATAAATAGAGGCAAAGGGCTGGATTTTCCAAGCCCCGATGGAAAACCCGCCCCCATCCCGCCTCTGTGCCCACTTGCCAGGAGGCGGGAAGATGTGTAGCTTTGGGTCCTGTCTCCTGGGGCCAGGAAAGGCTTTTAATCCTTTTAACTGCCTGTTAACAGGTAGTTAAGAGGGAGATAAAAGGATTAGTGCCATTTTACCTTCACAGGTGAAGGCTTCCCAACCTTGGAGAACCCCGTTGGGTTGGAGGAGATGTGGAGGATGTAGTGTATATATCTTTAAGAGAGAACTACTTTTACAGCTCCTGTATACTGTAGTACCGGCAGTGACCACACCTGTATATAAGCCTTGAGCATGCCTCTTTACCCCCAGTCTTGAGACTACCCTACTCCAGTAAACACCTGTTGATTGTTAAGTTACAGCATCCGTGTAGTTATTGGAAAACATCATACTCTCAGAATCACGGATCTAACAGTGGCGATGAGTGTCGATTTGAATCTACCTGCAACTCTGCATTTCCCTTCAAGGATTCGCTCCGGGAGGGCGGTGGAAGAAAGTCGAGGCCAGAAGCACGGGTGTCGACCACGAGCAACCGCCCAGTCGTCCGGCAGAGAGTGAACATCGCAGGGGAGGCTGTTGAGAGCCGGGCTTGGTTCCCCAGCCACGACGATCAGCAACAGACTGACAACAGGTACAGCGCAGACCCTTCCCGGACAGCGGTGGCTGGAGACGACCGACGGCAGAGAAAAAGCCGAGCAGCGTCAACAGGGTGAGAGAGAGGGTGAAGTGCACAGGGCGCAGCCGGGGGTTGAAAACCGAGCGGCGTCGAGGAAAAACAAAACGGAGAGAGAGAGGGTAAAGCAACAGCCGGGTTCAGGACCGAGCAGCGGAAACGGGAAAGGCGCACAGAAAAAAAAACGCGCAGAGCACAGCCAGGGCTCAAGGGCTGAACAGTGTCCACGGGGAGAAGAAGGAGAGCGCGGGAGACGCCATTGAGCCGTGGAGAAGAAGGAAGAGCGTGGGAGAAGCCATTTTTAGAAGCCGCAGCGGAGAAGAAGGGCGAGCGCGGGAAGAAGGGAGAGCGCGGCAGACGCCATTTTTGACAATTAAATCACACCCAGGGATGCCGAAGAGTGGCAGTATCTCGACGTTCGACAATGAAGTCGAAGATTGGGCGACATATGTGGAACATATTTGAGGTGTACTGCAGGGCAAATGAAGTGCCAAATGCTAGGAAAGCACTGGTTTTGTTAAATTCCATGGGTGCAAAAACTTATGGCTTACTGCGAAACCTAATAACCCCAGAGAAGCCCATGAATAAAAATTTCGAAAGCATAGTAGAAATCCTACAGGACCACTTAAACCCCACACCGCTGCTGATAGCAGAAAGATTTAAGTTCATAAAAGGAACCAACATGAAGACGTAAGTAATGCTGAGTACTTAACGGAACTGCGCAAGCTATCGAAACACTGCCAGTTTGGAGTGGGACTAGCAGATATGTTAAGGGACAAGTTTGTGTGTGGGCTTCAAAGTGAAGGAACCCAGAGACGGCTTCTATCAAAAAAGGATCTTACGCTGACAAGGCTTTCAGCATGGCAGTATCACACGAAGCAGCCGCAAGGGGCACTGCAGAGATACAACGGAGACCACAAGAATATGGCACCAAAGAAATGTCCTATGGAACAGGGAAGTGTTATCTCTGCGGCAGAACAACACATGACCGGAAGGATTGTTGGTTCAAGGACCAAGTGTGCAGACAGTGTGGAAAAGCAGGACACATAGCAAGAGTCTGCAGGTCTGGGAAGAAAACCAACAGCAAGAAATCTCCACAGGAGAAGTATAAAAAGATACATAAGGTGATGGACAGTAGTTCAGAGGAACAGAAAAATGATACAGACTCCGGAAGCAAGGAGCTGGGTTGTCTGAAACTACATAAGGTAACCAAAATGGAGGATCACCAGACTATCTGGTTACACTCAAGATAGATGGAGTCCAAGTGAAAATGGAATTGGACACAGGATCAGCCCTAACAGTCATAAACCAAAGGGACTACAAGCGGCTATTGTCAAATATACCCTTGAAAGCTACAGAGATTGCCTTGAAGACGTACACGGGGCAAAAAGTCTACCCCAAAGGAAAAATAAGGGTGAAAGTGATATACAAAGGCCAGGAAATACCTAAAATGGACCATTATGTATTGCCAGATGAAGGATCACCACTACTAGGACGTGAATGGATCCGGAAGATACAATTAGATTGGCATTCCATACAGGCACTGAAGGTTGAGGCCAAAAAGGATGACGACGTCACACCTGGACTACTGTCAAAAATGCTAACTGACGCAAAAGAAGTGTTCCAGGAGGGACTCGGAACACTAAAAGGCATAACAGCAATGATTAAAATAGAGGAAAATGCAAGCCCAAAGTTTCTTAAGGCCAGACCAGTGCCTTATGCGATACGACCAGCCGTCGAAGCAGAGCTGGAAGGGTTGGAACGTTCAGGAGTACTGTCCAAAGTAGACTGGAGCGAGTGGGCTACACCCATTGTTCCTGTAATGAAGAGGTCGTTGAGTAATACGCCTGGGGAACCAAAGACGGTCCGCACCTGTGGGGATCTAAAGGTGACAGTGAACCCAGTCCTTCACACGGTACAATATCCGCTTCCACGAATTGAGGATATTTTCGCCTCGCTATCTGGAGGGAAACGCTTCACCAAAATTGATCAAGTGCAGGCGTACTTGCAAATGGAGGTAGAAGAAGCCTCGAAACAATACCTCACGATCAACACTCATAAAGGTCTCTACCAATACAACCGGCTGGTGTTCGGGGTAGCATCAGCTCCGGCTATTTGGCAAAAGGCGATAGATCAAGTCCTGCAAGGGATTCCAGGGGCCCAGTGTTATTTGGACGACATCCTGGTCACGGGCGAAAATGACAGTGATCACCTCGCCAACTTGGAGAAGGTGCTCACTAGATTAAAGGAATATGGGCTACTAGCTAATCGCCACAAGTGCGAGTTTTTCCAGAAGCAGATCTCGTACTGTGGCCACGTTATCGATGAAGAGGGGTTACATAAGTCCCCTGAAAAGATTGAGGCAGTAGTCAAGGCTCCAGCACCGGAAAATGTGTCACAACTGAGGTCGTTCCTCAGGCTGGTGAACTACTACCATAAGTTATTACCAAATTTGTGTACAGTATTGCACCCACTGAACACCCTACTGCAAACGGGGGTACCATGGAAGTGGAATGACGAACTAAATGAGCTTTCTAGAAGTGCAAAGAATTGATCACATCAAAAGAGGTGTTGGCCCATTTCAACCCAGCACTACCAATTCGTTTGGCATGTGATGCATCACCCTATGGTATTGGAGCGGTTCTGTCGCACAAATTCCCAGACGGGTTGGGGAGGCCAGTAGCCTTTGCGTCTCGGTCACTAACCTCAGCCGAGCGCAACTACGCCCAGATTGACAGGGAGGCCCTCAGCCTAGTGTGGGGAGTAAAAAAATTCAACCACTATCTGCATAGGCAGAAGTTCACCTTGCTGACTGACCACCAACCACTTGTCTCCATCTTTAATCCAAAGAAGGGCGTTCCGATGATGACTGCACAACGGTTGCAAAGATGGTCCCTTTTTCTAGGGGCGAACCAATATGAAATAGAATATAAAGGCACGAAACAGCATGGAAACGCTGATGGGCTATCACGCCTGCCACTGTCTACTGTGGAGGAAGCAACAGCAGTGGACCCTATCGAGATATTTTATTCGTCAATAATTGAACGATTGCCAGTAACTAACGCGGATATAGAGAAGGAGACCCGCAATGATCCGACGCTATCTCGGCTATATGATTTGACGGTGAGGGGATGGCCAATACATGGCGACTCACTGTTGCCAGCATTCTCATCCAGAAGAGAACAGCTGTCAGTATGCCAGGGGACAGTGATGTGTGGATCCTGAGTGGTGATTCCACCCAAGTTAAGGGAGAGAGTGCTAAATGAGCTTCATGAAGGTCATCTGGGAGGGGTGAAAATGAAAAGCCTTGCTAGGGCTTATGTGTGGTGGCCGGGGATCGATCAACAAATCAAGGATGTAACCAAGAGCTGCTCAGGATGCCAGAAGGTCCAAAATGCACCACCACATGCCCCTCTACACCCATGGGAGTGGCCCTCCTCTCCATGGCAACGGGTGCATATTGATTTTGCTGGTCCATTCATGGACTCAATGTTCTTAATAGCAGTGGATGCTCACTCGAAATGGCCTGAGGTGATCAAAATGTCCTCAACCACTACAGAGAAAATGATTGCAGTCCTACAGACCATATTTGCCAGGAACGGCTTGCCAGAGCAGATTTGCTCTGATAATGGACCACAGTTTGTGTCCGAAGAGTTTCGGAAATTTATGAGAAGGAATGGGGTAAGGCATTACACATCCACCCCGTATCATCCAGCAACAAATGGGATTGGCTGAGAGGTTCGTACAAACCTTTAAAAAGGCGATAAGGGCCATGTGCGATGACGACATTCCACTGTAGCATAAGGTGGACAATTTCCTGTTAGCCTACAGAAATGCGACAAATGCAGTTACCAACCAGACCCCGGCCATGATGTTCTTTAACCGAAGGTTGAGATCTCGTCTGGATTTGCTCAGACCAAATGTGCGAAGAAATGTTGAGGATAAACAATTCCAGCACATCAATGAGAAGCCGACAAGGAGCTTCAATGTAGGACAACCAGTCTTGGCCCATGACTGCCGAACAGAGAAATGGCAACCCGGAACGATATGCACAAGGCAGGGGCCATTAATGTACACAGTGGATGTCGGGGAGAACATTGTGAGATGCCACATCGATCAGATCTTAGCATCACAGGAATGAGTCAACCCCATGTCTCGCGTACCTGGGGATGAACCCGACATACCAGTAGCATCTACCTCAGAACCAGTAGCAGTGGAAACCGATGAACTAACCGACGAAAAGGGGCCAGAATTGCCTCCACACCAAGAACAAGAACCTCAGGAAAGGCGCTATCCCGAAAGGATCAGGAAGCCGCCCCAAAGACTGAATCTATAAATGGACTATTGTTGTTTAATGTGCATGTTAAAGTGTTAATTGTTATTTGAATATTATGGGTACTGCTAATCTAAAAGGGGAGGAATTGTAGTGTATGTACCTTTAAGAGAGAACTACTTTTACAGCTCCTGTATACTGTAGTACCGGCAGTGACCACACCTGTATATAAGTCTTGAGCATGCTTCTGTACCCCCAGTCTTGAGACTACCCTACTCCAGTAAACACCTGTTGATTGTCAAGTTACAGCATCCGTGTAGTTATTGGAAAACATCATACTCTCAGAATCACGGATCTAACAGAGGAAGTCTGCGGTGGTTGGAGGCACCTGGAAGTAAGATGTAGAGGTGAGTGATGGGTGCAAGTGTGGAGTCGTAAGTATGCAAGGTGAGTGATTAGTTTAAAAAAGTGTTCCCTTACCTTTTTTTCCTTCTATAGCCTTTAGCCGCGCTGGATCGGGAGAGCGGACATCCACCTTGTCAATTTCAGGTAATGGCTGATGGACCATCTGATCCATCAGACATCTGAAATTTACTTATTTTCAATGTTTGTTGAGTCCTCACCACAAAGACTCATCAAATTAAAGAGAATGTCAGTGTTTGACAGCTTCATAGAGCTGTCAAACGCTGTCATTTCTTCTTTAAAGAAGTCTTGACAGATAGCACGTCTGACGTTGACGTGATCTGTCAATGACTTCTTCCCTAATTGGCCTGCTGAGCCTGCAGAGCAAGCTTAACAAGCTCAATCGGGGGAAATGGTCAGGTGAGGATGGAGGCGGGACATTAACACGACAAGCAGCAGTCCCGTCTCCAACTCGCCTCCATTCACAAAATCCAACCCTATTTGTCAAGAGTGAATTACAAAGAATGGCTGCTTGTTGAGATAATGTACAGTCACTAGTGCCTGTTGAATTATATTCCAGTGCTCAGGAGAGGTAAGCTTGTAAGAACAGATGTCTACAAATTTTAAACACCATGGGGGAGAAATTCGGTATCGCCCCGTTTGGGGCGCAATTATCAGCTGGGCGTAAAGTTTAGCGCCTGGCACTAATTATTGCCTCCGACTGCAAACTTGGCTTCTATCGCCCCTGGAGGTGATTGGAGCGCTAAATCAGGCGCTACACACCTCTCTTAAGGCTCTAATGCCGAGGAGCGAGGCGCTACCTCAGAGCGCTTGCTCATGTGATGTCAGTCAGCAATGGAACACAGACACACTGGCGCCAGCCAGTTCTTAAAGGGGAGGGTCGATCTTGCTCTCCATCCACACCCTGCTCATTGCAGCCTTGAATCTCAGCCTGTACATCAATTCTGCTGGAAAGAACAATGGAGAGGCCCAGGGAAAGAGCTCAGAGTGCAGCCCCCATGGTCTCTTCTAAATCGATGCAAGAAAAGTCAAATCAAAATGAACCTGCAAAGTGCTGCTCAGTACCCAAAACTCTTTCACACAGTGTTGAATCGCTCCAGAAGCCTCTCTCTCTCTCGCTCAGAATGCGTGTTGCAAAAATGTCTCTGACAAAAAAAGTCAGGAAGCAGCCGTCTTTAAATAGCACTCCCCCAGTCCCTTTCCGACTGCAAAACGTTCCACTCAACCTGTTGTTGCTAGCAGCAGGTGGTAAGGCAGAGGGCGACACTCAATATCCGGTCCGGGGCGCTACCGGGGCGTTGCACGCTCGACTGACGTCACAATCTGCGGGCGCAGGAGATCATGGCAGTAGTATTTAGCGCCGCCACAAAATGTCTGGTCAATTTTGCAAGCAGTGCAAGCATCGCCGTGCCCGGGCGTTAGATGCTTTGCGCCCCATTAGCGCCCTCTTAGGGCGCTAACAGGAGGCGCAAAGCAACTGAATATTTCCCCCCATGTACAGTAAGGCAAGAGCTGATGTTTTGCTACTTTAGCATAACATCTTAAATAGTCCACATCCTTTGCAGGAGTAATACATGAACATTTTACTTTATATACAATCACCACTATTTTCATTAAGACAAGATAAATATATATGTGTTTATATGAAAAATAATGGTTAGCCTGAAGAGATTATAAGACAGTTATCTTACTTATATATACTGTCCAATGGATAATGCAGTGATGTTCCCTTGCAGCACAGGAATTTTTTACCAGCAACAAATGTCATTATGGGCATCACTTGACAGAACGCTCCACATAGATACACAAGACACTAAGGCACTAGTCTTCAATAAAGAATTAGCAGTTGTGACACAATTGTTGAAAGATTATCAAATAATAACCTACAATTGATTATAAGAAAGTACGACCCCGATATTTACTAGGGAGGGATTTCCAAGCTAGCGGAGGTGGAGTGGAGGAGTTCTGGTCACCACGAGCACCATGGAGTTGTAACTCCATCGCATGCATGTTTATTTTTTTAGCAGGCTATCCTCCTGGAAGTCAGCCTGATTGACAGGCTTGGCACCCTGCCAGGTGGGGAACGCTGCAGAATAGGTCACTTTCTAGGAACAGGTAGGTTTCTGGCCTAGAGATCGCGAGGGACTGGAGGGGGTGGGTACAGCATGGTTTGGAGGGTCGGGGGTGATCGCCGGGTTCGGACAGAGATTGGAGGCAGAATTGGGGGAGGACGGGGAGAGATCGGAGGGGTGTCGGAAAATGTTCGGAGGGAGAGATGGGGGGTCGAGGAGAGTCGGTGATGGGGGGGGCAGTGATCACGGGTGAGTTGGTGATCATGGGGATTGGTGTCTGATTACTGAGGAGGTAAACAGGTTTGCTTGCTGGGCTGGGGGTGAAGCACTCCTGCTCCTCCTGGCCCACAAGCAGTGCTGGAAAGCCACTTGCCTGTTTCATGCAGTAGTCCTCACTTCCCTTTAGCTGCTGGGTTTCCCAAGGCCCGGGAAACCTGGCTGGCCAGCGTTAATTCTGAAACACAGATAAAATCTTAGGCACAAAGCCTCATTAAAATATTTAAATGAGTGACCTGCCTCCTGGTTTCCCATCCCCCTTCCTGCCTCCATTAAAACTGGAAGTGGGTGGGTTCGAGGCTTGTTGGGTTCGGGTTTGAGATTTTTTACATTTTTACTTCCCACCCGACTCAAACCCACCTGTTTCTGCGGGTTAAAATTACCCCCATTGAGCTAGAAATTCATTATAGCCAAGAAATGGGCAGTGTTTCGACTAAAAATGGTTAAGTAGCGCCAGTTGAAAATTGTCTGGGCTGCACACAAAGTTCATCCTCTCCTCATTAAAATGATTGCAGTCATGAATCTTGTCTAAAAACCCAAGCTCATTGGCATTATAGTGAAAAGCTGGACCAATATCGGGTGCAGTCTAATTGCAAGTCATGATTGCCATTGGCTTTTTTCACTACTGAAAGGGAAGGTTTATTGATGCTGCAGCATCTCATTCTCAGCATTTTGGGCTGTGCAGCTGCCCCAACAATCTTAAGAAGAAGGACAAGGGGAAGGATCAGTTACTAACAAATCCTGATGGCAGATCGCTGCACGAGGGAGAGAACCCGGAGATTTACCGATAAAGCTTCGGAGGCATTGGTTTTAGCATTGGAGAGAAGGCAAGCAGTCCTGTACCCGCCAACTGGCAGGAGGATCTCACCACAAGTCTGCCGGACTATGTGGAGGGAGGTGGCAAACCACATCATGGGCAGCACTATGGTCCCCATGGTGTGCTACAGGGATCTGGGCTTTCATTCATGTAAATCGATGTCTGATGAGCCGGTCATGGACAGCCCATCTGGAAGGCTGATTGTCTTACTACCTCCACTCCCTCCGCCGTAGATCCTGGAGGGCGAGGTCCACTGCCAGTATCGCCCCCATGACTTTTAGCAAGTGTTGTAGGCTGGAGCTTTGCAGCAATAATTATGGAGTTTTGTACTTGCCACAACACTCCCTGATACCAAAGAACCTCGAACTGAATAAAGAAAACTCTTCCAGTAGCAGGAAGTAGCATACAGCCACTCAAACTTCAAAAACTTGTCAGGTCCGAGTGATTGGTGAGGATCCCTTTAAATAGTGTCGCTGAAGCGGGCTTCCTACGGCTGCACGCCACCTCTACCTGTTGTTGCTTTCTCCAGCCAGTAAGTTCAATGGCCAAAACGAAGTTGGGAGATCGGGCATCAAGTGAGCATTGCACACTCACTGACATCATGATCTCCATGACTGCGATGTCCCTGGCAATCGAGTTTAATGGCAGCACTACCGGCAAGATGGATATGGCGTGTGGTGCTGGAACCACCATCAGCTGGCGGTAGAGCTCTGAACGGCATTTTAATGCCATCTTGTGGTGTTAACGTGTGGCACTAAATACATGGATTTCTAGCCCATTATATTATTTCTACATTCCTTTTCTCCCCCTAGTTAGTTCACTGCAATTATATCACTTTTATCAGTCAGAAGGGTAGGATGCTCTAGCCCATGTATATCTGTTTTACCAGGTGAGAAAAGCATTCATTTAACTAATATAGCTTAATTTTTCAAACAAACGTAAGGCACACAGGATCTGACAACAAACTTTTCTCCACCTACTTTATTATTTGGCATTGCAGCATTTTCATTGACTTTACCCAAAAGTCTTGAGTGATAAATTAGAAAGTGCACCAGAGTGATATAGGAAGATAATTCACTCCTTGTCAATTGGCAGAGCGTGGATCCAGTTTCCATGATGTTCTATGGGGTATCTGATATGCTATTCACATACATGCTTGTCCAGCTGGTACTTGTGGATTGATCAATTTGTAGAGGAAACCTCAACAGTGAATGATAAACATGTGCCAATTTTCTCTGATGGTTTTTGTTGAGAGGTTATTTAGTTAATGGAGTGCATTTACCTGATCCCAGGTGAAGTGGAGGCATCCATTTTTCCAAGCAGCATAACAAAGAGATTTCTGTTCTAGTCACTAAAACTGGAATTCAGTCTCAAAAATGTCCTCGATTTGGACTTCCAAAAGTAAATCCTGAGGAAAATTAATTTTTTTCTTCAATAACGAGAACATGACAGTAATGAAGATTTAATGAAATGAAATAACAGCATGCACACAGATATGAGCAATCCTATAGTGTAGATTTCTTACAGACTAAAATAATAATATTCACTTTGCATTGGATTATTACTTTGCTAACGCTTTTATATAAAACTGATTAACACACTAGTATTTTCAGCATTAGAACAGATTAATTATTGAGAAAAACTAATTGAAGGTCTTTAATGCAACCAATTTAGACCCAGAGGCATCCCTGATTCTTTGATCATCAGACAGATTTGAATTTTGAAATCTCAGCATGATTGTGAAAACTTTCTTTATCAGCAAATACCTTCCTTAATTGACTTCCATGCGTAATACCTTCTGCTCCTGGCTTGCTGCCCAGCCAAACTTGCACTTGCACAGTGACTCTGCAAAAGGAAAATATAATACACAGGAGAACATAGCTAGACATCAACTCCCTGAAGTTAAACCTATATGTTTCCATATTTCTGCTCTTAAGTAAGTTTTGGAAATAAAATAATTCGCTCTGACTGTGTGTAATGGTTGCCAATCAAAGCGAAATTTCTCCTTTGGAAACAGGCCTGCTTTATGAGCCTTTCAAAACTTATTCATGGTGTAGCTTTAGCTGCTACTGCTACCTATTACCAGTCATAATGAGCATGCACTTCCTGCCCGCCAGGTTGGGAGACTGTTTCGCACCTGAACAAGGGGAGCTATATGGCAGAATATTTCAGCCAATGTGTTGCCACCCAGGAGCCAAGTTCCTGTCAAAGTCAAAATGTCAATGCAATTGCCCACAGTAATAATAATAATAATATTTGCAATGAAGCCTGCACTCGCTTCAGGCAGTTGCCAGGGCCACCTAAAAAAAAGGCCCCGACAAATTTAGCAGTGGCTCGAAGGTACGCGCAGATCGGGCACGGGCTGTCAGACTGCTAAATTCATCTGTAAATTGAGCACAATAATGTTGTATTTATGCCCCATAGAACCTTATTAGCGTTGGGAGAAAGCAGATTCTATTAGCCACACTTTCATAAAATTAGGTATTCAGCATCTGGGGAGCAGAGAGCAGCTCCTTTGTCACTGAGTTCAATGTAAATTGCAACTGGCAGATAACTTAAGTCTAGCAGCTGCAACATTCAACTACAGATACCAATCCCAGACTGGTATCTGTGGAGTAACAGCACCATTAATCAGATTTCCTTACCACTACCAGAGGACTATTAGACATTACCTTTAGACAATTAAAAATAGATTCTGGATTATTTACTCATATTCTGCTGCCAAGCAAAAAAAAGCTATTGGCACCACTTTTGCTCCACTTCATCGGCCTTTCTCAGTGCCAGAATCCTCTTGCTGTGTTACTCTTAGTAGTGTCCATTGCATGCATTGGGGCAGGGGGCAGCCTGAAAAAGATAAAAAAGTGCACTGCACATAATTTCACAATCCCCCAGTGTAGACATATACACAGCTGGTGATCTTGCCATCCTGATCCTGTATTAATCAATGATCCTGCAGATCTCAGAATTTAGGAGATGGTTGCAACTTTTTCTAAGTTTCAATTTTCTACAAAAACACTTTATACCAGCACTACCTAATAAATGTAAACAACATTTTTGTAAATTTGAAGATTGCTGACTGGCATCATGTAGCGACAGCAGAGATGGCAATATATCCAACCAGATGTACTTATTGGGCTGGATTTTACCAGCCCTGAGGAGATGGGTCTGGAGGCGGGACTGCTGGGAAAATCCCCCAAAATGGGAGCGGGTCCCAAACCCGGTCCCAACCCACCTCCAACCGATCTTCCTGGGAGTCGGGTCCCCGATTTGCGCAGGGAGCCAACTCCTAGTGGCATGAAGAGGATTATAGCCACTTAACTGCCTGTTAACAGATAGTTAACAGGCAGTTAAGAGGTTTTTTCCAATTATTCGACTGCTGCTGCGGGCTTCCCGATCTCAGGGAACCCTGCCAGGGTAAGTGAGGCGTGCTGTGGGAATGTTGTTATGTTGGTGTTTGGATGACAGCTGCAGAAGTGGTGTGAAGCATGCAATTGGACACTGGGTTGTATCAGAGGTAAGGACATGTTGTGAATGTAATTTTTAATGCGGTTAGATGTTTCTGCAGGTTACAAGCTGTGAAGTGTTTGTGCAGCCTCATCTCATCGGGAGAAGTGACAGATGGCTTCTGCAATCTCAGCTGCAGCTGCCATCTGCTTTATCCTAAGGAGAGAGTAATTGGAGAGTCTGAGTGCAAGGGCTCACCATTGTACAGTGATTGTCAGTGTTTGACAGCACCTCAATGCTGTCAAACACTGTCAAGTCATCTATCAAACAAGTGTGGTGCATATGCCTTTAAGAAAACCAGTGGATGACGTCATCTGACACTGTCTTTCCCTTAATTGGCCAGCAAGCCCGCAGGGCGGGCTTAACAAGGCCAATCAGGGCAAAATAGCATTTGTTCGTCAGATGTCGCTGGGGGCGGGACTAGATCCCGGAAGGCAGGAGTCCCGCCCCCAACTCATCTCGGTAAGTAAAATCTAGGCCATTATGTTTTTGAACTTTTGTTCCACAGGTGAGTCCCAACTGCCTATGACTTTGACAGTTTCTTCACTAACCTTTCGGTGAGGTGCCCTTTCTGATTAAAAAACTTTTTCTGATTATTTTAGCTGCTGGAATTAAGCTCTGCTTCCATAGGATGTTTTTTCCATGCTCAAAATGCTCAGAGTCTCACAATTTTGAGTTCATTTTAGGTTTGAACAATGAAGCAAATTTATTAAACAAAAGATGAGCAGCTGAATAACATTAATATAACATATATAATACAGGAGAAGTTAAACCATCTTACTCCTCAAAAAGAAAAATAATAAAATGTCACAATCCCTATCCTAAATTGCTGTGCTTTTCATTTAACATTTATCTACACAGTGATTTTAATCTTCTCTTTCTCACCACCGTGGAAACTGAACTAGCCTAGTATAGCTCCTGAAAGTTGCCAGCAGATTTTCTCAACTCAATATTACACAGCTCAACTCAGCCACATATATATTCCACCAACAAGCCTGGTTTTGAATAATTGACAGCCAGATTCAAAAATAAGTGCTTGTCATACTCATGACTGAACAAATCACACAGTATGTGTGTTTGTTTGAATGTGGATTGACTTCACACTCAACCCAACAGTTTTTTGAACTGTTCTCTCAACATTTCTGTTGGTCTAGTTTGGAACATGGATTTTAATAGCAGCTGGCTTTTAAACAACTTTATCCAGAATTTCCGTGTGAGTTCTCTGGCAGGAGATTGGCAGACCCCATGGAGAAATGGCTTAAATGACTAACATGGCCATTTACATAGTTCCTCCAGCCGTTCCACTGATCACCCATTGAAGTGACGGCAGGAGATTGGGAGAACCCTATGAAAGTTCAAAGCCCGTTTGCACTGTCACCAGATTTAAAAGAACAGCCACCAAGCCAAAATTAGGCAAAAATACTTTGGCTGGAATTTCCTGGGGTCTGTGCGGGCGCGATTAGAATCAGATCGGTTGGGAAATTTTAAATATCTTGGAGTGGGTCGGGAACCCGCCGTCATCCCGCCCCCAGGTGCCTTTCCCTCGGGCACGTTTGCTAGCGCAGCACCAACCCGAATGGCAGAGCCGGCCGAGCTAATTCAGATCATTATGAGGTACTTGTCAGAACCTTAAGCATCTTTTTAACCCTACCTTTCAAATTTCACTGGATGACCACAGGAGTCACGCAGCTCGGGAACCACGTCTGTGAACCTGAGGCAGAAGTTGAGTGGCCATTGATCCAGCTCATTAGTGCACAGTATGAAAAGCACGATAAATACTCCCACGTGACAGCTGATCACTTTCCTAAGGCAGATGCTGCTGCTGAGTGCATTGTCAGCACAGGTTTAGCTTTCTAGAGATTGCAAGTGTTTCCAGCAAAGTTGGGATCTACTGGCACCTCATTGGTAGAACCATTAACAGATTGCTTCTGTCATCTCTACTTGACCTGCCATCTATTACATAAGCAGGGGTGCCATTTAGACTGTCTCACCTTGATCCTCATAATCGGACATCGATGAGCCCCAACACCAGCAGCACAGGCACACCAGCAGCACCAACAACAACGCCACCAACATTCTCCTCACCAACCTGCAGCTGCACAGGACAGAGGGCATCAGCACAGGGCTGCACCGCGCTGGAGGCGATACCCCCAACAAAGGGTATACAGGCTTCCTCAACATGACTGAGCAGCAGTGCCAAAGGAGGCTCAGGCTATCACGCCAGGTCATCACAGACATTTGCCAATTGCTGGAGCAAGACCTGCAGCCCAGAGGAATGGGTGGGCACCACTTACCAGTGGCTGTCAAAGTCACCAGCGCCCTCAATTTCTTCGCCGGAGGCTCCTTCCAGGGATCTGCAGCAGACATTTGTGGCATCTAGCAGTTGGCCACCTACCAATGCATCACACAGGTCACTGATGCCCTGTTTGACAAGTCAGACAATTATATCAACTTTGCCACTGATGAAGCCAGTGTTACTGAGTGGGTGCTGGCCTTTGTCGTTCTGGCTGGCTTCCCACGGGTGCAGGGCGCCATCGACTGCACACATGTGACCATGAGGGCACCCCATCATCACCCAGGAGTCTTTGTCAACCACAAGGGCTTCCACGCCCTCAATGTGCAGCTGGTCTGCAACCATAGCAAGATCATCATGCATGTGTGCACCAAATTCCCTGGCTGCTGTCATGACTCTTTCGTCCTGCACCAGTCCACCCTCCCTCAGCTCGTTGCTCCTCTAAACAGACTTACCGGCTGGCTGCTTTGAGACAAGGGCCACTAAAGACGTGGCTCATGACACCCTTGAGGAGGCCAAGTTCTGAGGCTGAGAGAGATATAATGATAGCCCAATTTCCACCAGATGTGTCATAGAGCAGACAATAGGCATGCTCAAAATGTGCTTCAGTTGCCTTGACAGATCTGGAGGAGGCCTTCGGTATGCACCAACCAGGGTCTCCAGAATCATTGTGGTCTGCTACGCCCTGCACAACATAGCACAGCAGCGAGGATTAGCGCTGCATGAGGATCAAGGCACTGAGCGCACAGCCTCTTCCGAGGAGGAGGAAGAGGAGCATCAGCTGGAAGACGAAGAGGAGGTGGAGCAGGAGGAACCTGCGGTCCAGATCCCACCAACGCCCGAGCGGATTGTTGCCCGGGAGGCCAGGGATGGCCTCATCATGGCCAGATTTACTTAACTTTATGCATTACACCCATATGGCTGCCACATGCTGCGCCAGGTTCCCACCACCCCACAGCAACACCATAAAGCATCCCTACAATGACTAAACCATTTCTTTCACACTGACCACCATTGCTGGAGGTACCTTTATGTCTCACCATTCACTCCAACTCACGAAACCACTTCCAAAGGTGCACACAAATTTGTCCATGCCCGGGAAGTGGTGAAAATAAAGATTATTATCTGTGACATCACAGTAGCGGAAACTTTACAGAAACATTTAATAAAACACCCAAGTGGTTACCTTTGTGCATCTACTTGCATTTCATCTTTCTTTTACACGTGCTTCTATGAGGTGCTATCCCTGTGGCTTCAGCAGATGTAGAGGCAGCCTGCTCACTTCCCTGCTGCGACTGCAAAGACAATTTTAGTGGACGTCCTCTGGGTTTTGGAGCTTGTGATGGCCCCACCAAAGTCTGCTCCTCCTGCCACTGCGCAGGGGCAGACTCAACCATCATGATCCGAGGAGTCGTCTGGGGCTCTGACTGATGGGGGGGCAATGGGGGAGAAGTGTGAGTGCTTTGAGAGGAGCCCCCACTTCCATGTCCCCTCTTAGCATCATCCCTCTCATGGGCCACCCGCACTTCCCTGATAGCAAGGAGCTGGAGAGCACCTTGCTGCACAGCAGTGGGCCCATGAGGACTCACTTCTATGTTGACATCCCTCCTATAGAGGACGTCTATGAGCCTCTGCCATATATTCTCCATAGAGACCTTATGTTCTTGTGAGTGACACATTAGCTGCTCCATGCAGGTGGCCATCCTATCCATGGAAGAGCCTACAGTTGCCATCACCTACGGCACAGTGGTGCTCATGTTGGAGATGGACTCCTGCATTCGCTGGACATTTGTAGACATCGTTGTATCAAAACCTGTCAGTCCCTCCTGCACTTCTTGCTGCACCTCCAGGATCACCCTCTTTCTGGATGGCCCCCAAGGCTCAGCGTCTGCATGCAGCTGAGCAGAGCTGGGAGCGTCCTGCGCCCTCCGGCGAGGAGTCGCCACTACTGCTCCTGTCTCCACCATCTGCTCCTGCTCACTTGTGACTTGTGAGACACCAGGTGACAATACGACTCTATCTCCTGTGGGTTCCACCGAGGTGTGCGTATCTGCGCTGGTGCTGGGTGCGCTTATGTCTGGTGACGGTCTACCCTCAGATGCTGGAGGCTGCTCTGAGGAGTCCTGTTCCTCTTCCTCCTGGACAGAGCAGGGGGGTTGCTCTTGATGGACCTGTGGAAAAGTAAAGAGATGAGTTAGATGTGTCATATGAAGAATGGATACAGATACCATTATGCACATGATGAACATTCCCTGGCTGCTGACATCAGTCCCCATATGAGCAATTGCTGTATGCAATGTAGCTGTATGAGATGTAATTCTGTCACCAGGTTGCTGAGATGTCCCCCTCTCTCCTACCTCCAGCTGCTCGGCAACTCCAGGAACTTCCAAGGCAGCCTCCTTTGCTGATGTGAAGGTGGCCAATGATGGAGGCCCACCTCCAGTTCTCTCCCTCACCCTCGTATTGTGGGCTCTCTTTTCCTGCAAGGAGGGAAAAAAGAGAAGGTTAAGTGAGAGAGAAGGAATGAGTGTAAGGAATGAATTGGTTACATCATTAGAGGGAGACTATGATGGAGTGGTGTGGCAATGCCAAGTGGCCTCCTTGTGTATTGTTAGTTGGTATGATTGCATTAGAATGAGGGTGACTGTGAGGGGTGGCTAGTAACTGTTATATCTGTGTATCTTAATGTTGTGTCCTTCAATAATCAGACAACAGATTGCAGGGAACGATCAACAGGTGTTTACTGAATGAGGATTACTCTAGAACTAAGTGTACAGATCACTACTCAGGGTTTATATACAGGTGTGGTCACTGCCGGTACTACAGTATACAGGAGCTGTAAAAAGTAGTTCTCTCCCTTAAGGTATATATACATTACATACATTACAATTCCTCCCCTTTTAGGTTAACAGTACCATAATACTCATTTAGCAATTAACATTTTTAATGTACAATGTTATATGAAAATAGTCCATTCATATATTCAGTCTCTGGGGAGGCTTCCTGATTCTTTCTGGATAACGCCTTTCCCGAGTGTCTCGCTCTTGGTGCGGAGGCGGTTCTAGCACCCTGTCGTAAGTTGATTCATCAGCTTCCAATGCTATTGTTCTGAGGTAGATGCAACCTGTACGTTGGGTTCCTCACCAGGTACGTATGGCCGAGACATGGGGTTGACGCGTTCCTGTGACTCTAGGATCTGGTCAGCATGGCGTCTCACAATGTTCTCCCCAACATCCACTGTGTACATTCGTGGCCCCTGCCGTGTGCATATCGTTCCTGGTTGCCATTTCTCTGTTCGGTAGTCGCGGGCCAAGACTGGTTGCCCTACATTGAAGCTCCTTGTCGGCTTCTCATTGATGTGCTGGAATTGCTTACTCTCAACATCTCTTCGTACATTTGGTCTGAGCAAATCCAGATGAGATATCAACCGTCGGTTAAAGAACATCATGGCCGGGGCCTCGTTGGTGACTGCATGTGTCGCATTTCTGTAGGCTAACAGGAAATTGTCCACCTTATGCTGCAGTGGAATGTCGTCATCACACATGGCCTTTACTGCTTTTTTAAAGGTTTGTACGAACCTCTCAGCCAATCCATTTGTGGCTGGAGGATACGGGGCGGATGTGTGATGCCTTACCCCATTCCTTTTCATAAATCTTCGAAACTCTTCGGACACAAACTGTGGTCCGTTATCAGAGCTAATCTGCTCTGGCAAGCCGTTCCTGGCAAAAATGGTTCGTAGGACTGCAATAGTTTTCTCCGTGGTGGTGGAGGACATTTTGATCACCTCAGGCCATTTCGAGTGCGCATCCACGGCTATTAAAAGCATTGAGTCCATGAATGGACCAGCAAAATCAATATGCACCCCTTGCCATGGAGATGAGGGCCACTCCCATGGGTGTAGAGGGGCATGTGGTGGTGCATTTTGGACTTTCTGGCATCCTGAGCAGCTCTTTGTCAGGTCCTCGATTTGCTGATCGATCCCCGGCCACCACACATAAGCCCTAGCAAGGCTTTTCATTTTCACCCCTCCCAGATGACCTCCGTGAAGCTCATTGAGCACTCTCTCCCTTAACTTGGGTGGAATTACCACTCGGGATCCACACATCAAGGTCCCCTGGCATACTGACAGCTGTTCTCTTCTGGATGAGAATGCTAGCAACAGTGAGTCGCCATGTGCTGGCCATCCCTTCACCATCAAATCATATACCCGAGACAGTGTCGGGTCATTTCGGATCTCCTTCTCTATACCAGCGTTAGTTACTGGCAAGCATTCAATTATAGTCGAATGAAATATTTTGACAGGATCCACTGCTGGTGCTTCCTCCGCAGTAGGCAGTGGCAGGCGTGATAGCCCTTCAGCATTTCCATGCTGTTTCGTGCCCTTATACTCGATTTCATATTGGTGCGCCCCTAGAAAAAGGGACCATCTTTGTAGCCGTTGCGCAGTCATCAGCGCAACGCCCTTCTTTGGATTAAAGAAGGAGACAAGTGGTTGGTGGTCAGTCAGCAAGGTGAACTTCTGCCCGTGCAGATAGTGATTGAACTTTTTCACTCCCCACACTAGGCTGAGGGCCTTCCTGTCAATCTGGGCGTAGTTACGCTCGGCTGAGGTTAGTGACCGAGATGCAAAGGCTACTGGCCTCTCCGAGCCGTCCGGGAATTTGTGCGACAGCACCGCTCCAATGCCATAGGGTGATGCATCACACGCCAACCGAATTGGTAGTGCTGGGTTGAAATGAGCCAACACCTCTTTTGATGTGATCAATGCTTTGCACTTCTGGAAAGCTCATTTACATTCGTCACTCCACTTCCATGGTACCCCCGTTTGCAGTAGGGTGTTCAGTGGGTGCAGTACGGTAGACAAATTCATCAAGAACTTATGGTAGTATTTCACCAGCCCGAGGAACGACCTCAGTTGTGACACATTTTCCGGTGCTGGAGCCTTGACTACTGCCTCAATCTTTTCAGGGGACTTATGTAACCCCTCTTTATCAATAACATGGCCACAATACGAGATCTGCTTCTGGAAAAATTCGCATTTGTGGCGATTAGCTCGGAGCCCATATTCCTTCAATCTAGTGAGCACCTGCTCCAGGTTGGCGAGGTGATCACTGTCATTTTTGCCTGTGACCAGGATGTCGTCCAAATAACACTGGGTCCCTGGAATCCCTTGCAGGACTTGTTCCATTGCCCTTTGCCAAATAGCCGGAGCTGATGCTACCCCGAACACCAGCCGGTTGTATTGGTAGAGACCTTTATGAGTGTTGATCGTGAGGTACTGTTTTGAGGCTTCTTCTACCTCCATTTGCAGGTACGCCTGGGCCAGATCAATCTTAGTGAAGTGTTTCCCTCCAGATAGCGAGGCGAAAATATCTTCAATCCGCGGAAGCGGATATTGTACAGTGTGAAGGATTGGGTTAACTGTCACCTTAAAGTCCCCACAGATACGAACCTTCTTTGGTTTCCCAGGCGTATTACTCAAAGACCTCTTCATTACAGGAACGATGGGTGTAGCCCACTCGCTCCAGTCCACTTTGGACAGTACTCCTGAACATTCCAAACCTTCCCGCTCTGCTTCGACGGCTGGGCGGATCGCATAAGGTACCGGTCTGGCCTTAAAAAACTTTGTGCTTGCATTTTCCTCTATTTTGATCGTCGCTGTTATGCCTTTTAGTGTTCCGAGTCCCTGCTGGAACACCTCTTGTGCGTCAGTTAGCATTTTTGACAGTCGTTCAGGTGTGTTGTCGTCATCCTTTTTGGCATCTACAGTCAGTGCTTGTATGGAATGCCAATCCAGCTGTATCTTCCGGATCCATTCAAGTCCTAGTAGTGGTGGTCCTCCATCTGGCAATACATATAGGTCCATTTTTGGTGTTTCCTTGCCGTTATATATAACGTTCACCCTTATTTTTCCTTTGGGGTAGACTTTTTGCCCCATGTACGTCTTCAAGACAATCTTTGTATCTCTCAAGGGTATATTTGAGAATAGCCGCTTGTCGTCCCTTTGGTTTATGACTGTTAGGGCTGATCCTGTGTCCAATTCCATTTTCACTTGGACTCCTGCTATCTTGAGCATGACCCAGATAGTTTGGTGATCCTCCATTTTGGTTACCTTATGTAGTTTCAGACAACCCAGCTCCTTGCTTCCAGAGTCTGTATCACTCTTCTGTTCGTCTGAACTACTCTCCGTCACCTTATGTACCTTCTTGTACTTCTCCTGTGGAGATCTCTTGCTGCTTGTTTTCTTTCCCGACCTGCAGACTCTTGCTATGTGTCCTACTTTTCCACACTGTCTGCACACTTTGTCCTTGAACCAGCAATCATTATGGTCGTGTGTTGTTCTGCCGCAGCGATAGCACTTCACTGTTCCATATGACATTTCATTTGTGCCATATTCTTGCGGTCTCCGTTGTACCTCTGCAGCGCCCCGTGCTGCTGCTTCATGTGATACTGCAATGCTGAAAGCCTTGTCCAGCGTAAGATCCTTTTCTGATAGAAGCCGTTTCTGGGTTCCTTCACTTTGAAGCCCACACACAAACTTGTCCCTTAAAGTATCTGCTAGTCCCGTTCCAAACTGGCAGTGTTTCGATAGCTTGCGCAGTTCCGTTAAATACTCAGCATTACTTTCATCTTTATGCTGGTTCCTTTTGTGAAACTTAAATCTTTCTGCTATCAGCAGCGGTGTGGGGTTTAAGTGGTCCTGTAGGATTGACACTATGTTTTCAAAATCCTTTTCTACTGGCTTCTCTGGGGTTACTAGGTTTTGTAGTAAGACATACGTTTTTGTACCCATTGAATTCAACAATACCAGCGCTTTCTTGTCATCTGGCACTTCATTCGCCTTGCAGTATACTTCCATGCGTTCGACATATGTCGTCCAATCTTCGACTTCATTGTCGAACGCTGTGATACTGTCACTCTTCGGCATTTTTGGGTGTGGTTAGACTGGCTTAAAATGGCGTCTCCTGCGCTTTCCTTTCTTCCCCGCTGCGGCTTAATATGGCGTCCCCCGCGCTGCTGCCAACGCCGCTCTCGGCGGTCCTCGTGGCAAATGGCGACGCCCTGTGGGTTTCGTGCGCTGCTCCTGCACTGCTGCCAATGCCGCTCTCTGCGGTCCTCGTGGCAATGGCAGCACCTCGCGTTTTCCTGCGCGCCTCTCTCCCCCGTCGACGCTGCTCGGCCCTTGAACACCGGCTGCGCTCTGCTCTCTCTCGCCTCTCTCCCCCGTTGATGCTGCTCGGCCCTTGAGCACCGGCAGCGCTCTGCTCTCTCTCGTCTCTCTCCCCCATTGACGCCACTCGGTCCTGAACACCGGCTGCGCCCTGTGCGCTCTGCCCTCTCTCTCTCCCCCATCGACGCTGCTCGGCCTTTTTCTGTGCCGCTCAGTCGGCTCTAGCTGCTGCTGTCCGGGAAGGGTCTGCGCAGTACCTGTTGCCAGCCCGTTTCGCTGGACCACCGTGACTGGAAAGCCAAGCCTGGCTCTCGACAGCCTCCCCTGTGATGCTCAAATCTCCGCTGGATGACTGGGCGGTTGCCCGTGATCGACGCCCGTGCTTCTGGACTCGATCTCCTTCCACTGTTCTCCAGGAGCGAACCCCTGGGAGGTGATGCAGAGTTGCAGGTAAGTTCGAATCTGCGTCGTCGCCAATGTTATATCCGTGTATCTTAATGTTGTGTCCTTCAATAATCAGACAACAGATTGCAGGGAACGATCAACAGGTGTTTACTGAATGAGGGTTACTCTAGAACTAACTGTACAGATCACTACTCAGGGTTTATATACAGGTGTGGTCACTGCCGGTACTTACAGTATACAGGAGCTGTAAAAAGTAGTTCTCTCCCTTAAGGTATATATACATTACATACATTACAGTAACATGGGGATGTGATAATGTAGATAGAGAGAGAGGGATGGGTGGATGTGCAAGGTAAGTTGGTGTGAGTAAGGGTATACAGGAGTAGGGTTGGGAAGGCAGAGTGATGGGGATGTGATGAGAGGCACAGCAGGATGAAGTTGAGTGTGGCTTTTCACTCACCTTTCCTGATCTAATGAGACCATTG
This sequence comes from Somniosus microcephalus, assembly GCF_052327205.1. Taxonomy (NCBI): domain Eukaryota; kingdom Metazoa; phylum Chordata; class Chondrichthyes; order Squaliformes; family Somniosidae; genus Somniosus; species Somniosus microcephalus. Next base: position 149,893,520 of record NC_140994.1, on the reverse strand, counting down.
AAGCATTTCCGGCACTGCACCCAGGTCCTCCTCACAACATCCCTGCTATTGACCTCCTCTGTTATTTGGAGCCAGGCTCCTTTAGTCTGCTGGGGAGGTCTCCTCTGCCCATTGGAATGGAACAGAGCCTCCCTGCGTGATCTGAAACCCTCCACAAGCGTATGGAAGGAGTCATCAGTGAACCTGGGTGCAGCCCTCTGTCTCAGTGCAGTCATGTTTGACATTCTTCGCAGCAGTCCAATGGCACAGTGTACTATCCTTTAATGCAATGTGGCCATGGATCCTTTCAATATCCCAGCTGAAAACGTGTCATCAATGACATCATCAGACACACACCATTTAATTGGGCTGGGTAACGCGCAGGGCGGCCTTAATAGGCCCCATTAAAGGAAAGTCAATGTCAGGAGCGGGATGGAATGAGGAACGGGGTCGCGACTCACCATGGCAACCACCTGCACTCGATCTGCCCAAGTACAGAAAATTCTGGCTTTCATTTCTGTTACAGTGCTTTCTTGAAATTAACTTGTATAAAGCTTTTTGTTGCTCAGATCAAGAAAATATAGATTTAGGTTTGTGTGTACCAGTGTTCTGATTCAAAAATCTGCAAGTGAGCTAAGAAAATGGAAAAAATATCTGGATTTTGGACTCAGAGATTGGGGGCCAGGGGAATAAGTTCTCCTTTCATCTCTAGCTGCAATTCAGCGTGGGCTTTATTTTAAACACATCATAAACCACAAGAGTGATAAATTTAGAGTAATTGTATAGACCAATACAAAATGAGATGGGAGTGTACCTTTACCAAGTGCACAGTTGTTGCTACTCGTGACATCAATGACTCATCTCTACAAAATAGAATTTGTCCAGTTTATATAGGGCAACATTTTTCCATGAAAGTATTATTTTCTTTAAATTGCCATATCACGATATCTGATAGCAGTATCTGAGATTGCCCTGCAGCAGCTTAATTGCTTTTTGTGCTTAAAAATATCAAAACAATATTTTAATGTACTATTTTATTATTTGATGAAATGGGATGACAATTGGGCAGATTCTACAACAGATGGACGATCCGCTCTGCTGGAATACTGCCCAGATAATGAGGTTGAAATATTACCCTAATATGTCTTGGGTAAGGTATCTGCAGTGTTCATGTCTGGTATTATCCTTTATACAATATTTATTTACTGCAAGCAAGAAAACCCAATGACAAAAAGCCTTTAAAACTGCTTCATGGGAGAATTTAATGCAAGTTTTAGGATTTAAAAATATAATTTACATATTTTGCAAATAAACAGGCTTGAAACAATTGGGGAATCAGAAGCCAAATTTTATGTTGAGATCTCACTTTGGATTTAGATATTCCAATTGGTCAGTTTGACCAGCAGCTCTAGTTAGTTGTAACCAGACACTCTTGTACTTCAAGTAGGGAGAGATATCCTGAATCTGTCAAATTCAGACCAACTTTAATATTAGAATGCCAAGCTGTAAGCAGTTTTTGATCCTAGCCCAATTGCTAGACGGACAGTTCGAATCGCCCCCGCCTTACAAAAGTTCTATACCCGGGAATTATTATTCAGAGTGTAAATGAAATAAGTCACGGACAGGAATGCTTCGGTAAAAAATCAAACTTATATTTATTTGGTCTAACATACACTGGCTAAAACATGCACTACTAAACGAAATCACTGTCTCTGTGGAGAATAAAATCCAGGTTACAAACAACATACATACAGTACAAAACTGGGGACTATAACATGCAGTAATTCCCTTGTTGCTATGGTGGACTCTAATTTCACCCCTACTAACGAATTACCCAGTCGCATAAGCCCCTTCGCCTGGCTGAACCAAACGAAGCTCCCACCCTCGGAATACCCAAAAGCTTCACTTCTGAGAGACTATGCTTAGCCCCACACGCAGTCGGTTTCGATCGCTCTGCTCGTCGGCTTCTCTGGTACTTCTTGTTAGTTCGATCTTGTTGAAGCAGGGAGCGAGAGCGAGAGAGAGAGTGATGGAAAAGAATTTATCTTTATAGTAGTCCCTATCTTTTCCCGCCAATCTTTAAAATCCTGTTGTTTCTGAGCAGTCCGGTGCTTAATCAGTGATGAGTCATCCTCGGACCCATACGTATTGGATTAATGACCCTAAGTCTGGGACATATCTTTCAGTCTTTGTGTTGGGAAAAAAACAGGCTCCCTTTTGGCTGGCTGAGGCCAGTGGGTTCATAGAAACAGAGAAGATAGGAGCCGGAGTAGGCCATTTGGCCCCTCGAGCATGCGATCATGGCTGATCATCCAAATTCAGTACCCTGTCCCTGCTTTCTCCCCATATCCCTTGATCACCTTAGCCTTAAGAAATATATCTAACGCCTTCTTCAATATAATTAAAGAATTGGCCTCAGCTGTCTTCTGTGGTAGAAAATTCCACAGGTTCACCACTCTCTGGGTGAAGAAATTCCTCCTTATCTCAGTCCTAAATGGCTTACCCCTTATCCTTAGACTGTGACCCCTGGTTCTGGACTCCCCTGCCATCGGGAACAGCCTTCCTGCATCTAGTCTGTCTAGTCCTGTTAGAATTTTATAAGTTTCAATGAGATCCCCTCTCATTCTTCTAAACTCTAGTGAATATAAACCTAATTGACCCAATTTCTCTTCATACATCATTCCTGCCATCCCAGGTATCAGTCTGGTGAATTGTCACTGCACTCCCTCCATGGCAAGAACATCGTTCCTCAGATAAGGTGACCAAAACTGTACACAATACTCAAGGCGTGGTCTCACCAAGGCTCTGTACAACTGCAGCAAGACATCCTTGCTCCTGTACTCGAATCCTGTCGCTATGAAGGCCAGCATACCATTTGCCTTCTTAACCGCCTGCTGCGCCTGCATGCTTACCTTCAGCGACTGGTGCACAAGGACTCCCAGGTCTTGTTGCATTGCCCCTTTTCCCAATCTATTGCCATTCAGATAATAATCTGCCTTCTTGTTTTTGCCACCAAAGTGCATAACCTCGCATTTATCCACATTATATTTGATGTAAGACCCCAAAGTGCGGACCAAGTGATATACAAGGTCGACATCGCTGGCTTGTTGAAAGAAAGACAGACCCAATAATTGAAGTCAAAACTGTTTATTCAGGCCTGGAGAGAAATTTCTTGTGTCCCTACACAAGACTCCAACTCCAACGAACCTCTCAAAGTCCACACAGTTATACAAAAATTAAGGTCCTGCCCTAGGGGTGGGGATAAGCTTATCAGCATATACAGAGTTATAGCTGAATTGTAATGATAAAACCATGACAGATCATCTTCTTGCTGGCCCCAATCCCCACATTTCGTTATCAGTTGGTCCCATCACCTCTTGTGACCATGGGCCTCATCTTAATTACTTTACAACCATCCATTTGCCCGTAGTCAGATGGTTTGGCTTGTTAAGTGTTTTCTTAAGCTATCCGTCCTTGTTAAAGTAGGCAAACCAGACTTTCTGTCTCGCTTCGGGTCATCTCTGCAAAGCAAACACACTTTAGTTAGCCCCACTATATTTTGAAGAATGGAACCCTGTTGTGAATTACAATAAACAAATTCTTCGGTGCAAATGTGTCGCCCCGCTTGACCAAATACACACATCCTGCTCAATCTTCCCATGAGTTGTTTTATAGTTTTAGGCCTAGAAATTGGGTTGGGGTGCCAAAGTGGTGCAAAAGTCGCCTGAGCGCAGGATTTAGCGCAGCGTTCGAGGCTTTAGCGATCGTCAGATATTCAGTTCCATTGCCCCTCGAGGGAGACAGGGCGAGGCTCGAGGCGCTCCGCGTCCCTCTTAGGGCACTGAAACTGAATATCGCAGCGCAACGTGCCGCAGCGCCACACGCTGCGGCATGGCACGCTGCGGTACTGCAGGCCTTCCTCCCATTTTTAAGGGGGACGGGCCTGCAACAGCGCGATCCCCGCTCGCAAGTGCCGGCAAACGAGCCCAGCACCAAGGAGAAGTGCCGGGCTCTCAGGAAACAGCCGGCAATGCCGCGGGGTGGGGGGGAGTCAGGAGGCCGGGGACGGAGGTGCTGGCAGGCGGCCGCCGAAAAAGGCGGCCGCCCCGCACCTCCACCTTAACTTGCGCCGCTGCCAGCACAGTTAGGCCCCGTGATCCAGGCGTGGGTAGCGAACGGTGCAACTGCGGCATTCGCTACCAAACATCGCGAACGGGGCGCGAATGGGGCGCTGCGCACACCAATGACGTCATCGGTGGCGGCGCAGCGCAAATGGCTAATGCCACCATTAGCGCCCCTGCTGAATATCGCGGGAGGCGCAGCCAGAGGCGCTACAGCCACTGACTGCCTCTTTAGGCGCTAACAGGTGGCGCTACTCACCCAATTTTTCCCCCTTAATCTCTCAGCATTTGAAGTCACTTAATCATGTTTAAAACTTAGCTGGGTAAGTGCAATATATCGACTTCTATTGTTCAACTCTGAGTATGAATTAACCCATTCCCTCCACCTTGTATATTGGTGGTGCAATTGAATTCTGGTTGTCTTGCCCTGTTATAACCAATTTTTAATATCTTACTTCAGTCCCCCCTTTTGACCTTTTGGACAATTGCTCCAAAACAGGTCAACATGTATTTCCACTTCCTGGTGTCTGCCAGAGCGTGCACTCCCTGGCCTTCTACCAGTCTAGGTTATACATGTGCATATATCCTATCAATTTGGAGGCCGACTTTCCCCTTCCACGTGGTATGGTGGTCTTTCCTTTATGGTGGGCTTTCCTTTAGGGTGGTCTTTCCTTCCGGGGTAGCCATTCCCGGGGCCCCTTAGACCCTGCATTAATGGTTTAGGCTTTCTGCTCAGGCCTGCCCCTCATTCCCACATTGGGTGCGTGACGTGCCGATTCGAGACTGTCATCACTCACCAATCCTCATTCATCACCTTCCTTCTGCCACCCTCCTTCTGCCACCTCCGTCTTATGGTTGGCCAGCCCGGTCCTTAATTACCATGCCCAATTAATCCCTTGTAATTTCAGGGCTTCTTATCACATCTTACACCATTTGCCTTGGAGAGGCAGGGGAGTTATCCATACTTAACTTTGCTACCTGCCTCTCCTCAGGCTCGACTTCTTTCACTGCACCAATTTCGGCTTTACTCATTCTGGTACAGAGGCACTGGAGCAGTAAAAATGCACAATATATTGTAATAACAATCATGAGGAATATCATTATGCCTTGTAACACTGAGGCGCCCAATGCCCCCGACCATCCTGATCCCCAATTATCAAAATAGGAGGAAGTGGGTGAGTTTCCTCCAATGTTGTACTAATGTCTTTTTGTTGTTTCTTTAAGTCTTCTTCTATTTTATGATAATACTTTTAAAATTTCCTTCGTTTCCTGCCGTAATTTCTTCCAAGCTTCCTCTTCCTCTAACTTAGGAATTGCCTTGGGCTCTGGTATGACATAAGTGTCAACCTCTTTATTGAGTCCCATATTATCAAGTGACCAGGTTTTCCTATAATTTTAGACCAAAACAAAGGTTTGGTTGGGGAATCTTGATATTCATATTTCTGTTCGATTGTGGTGACACAAAATGTCCCATTGTTCCTTGGTGCTACCCTTGTCCGGTGTATCCCCCTTGGGTGTACCTCGAGGGTGCAATTGGTAATTTTTGTAAATCCGCACTCGGATGTGTCTCCCTCGGTGGGGGGGGGCGGTATGCACACCCATAACCTTCCCTTGTGGTGGCACCCGTCCATTACCACCCCCCTTAAGGTTCCATTCTTCTGGTTATTAGCTTCATCCCTTTCCCAAAATGCCTTGGTAGGGACATTATGGTATTTAACCCAACTCTCCCTTTGTACCTCTCGTATATTAATCACATCGTATAGGGGTTGTCCCTCTTCTGGGAATTGTGGGATGGCCAGTACAATGCCAATCATCTTAGTCCATGGGGTCAGACAATTGCCTGCCCAGTATACTTGTCCCATTTTACGCCCCTTGCATAGGCTTTTATTTGTGTCAATCCAAGGTTCCAGATCCTCATTAGTAATCCAATCAGGGATCTGTCCATTATTTATTTGCCTCATGTTATGCTGAGCATTCGACAATAGCCATGAGCCATACATGGCACATATTAGTTCCTTAGCGGTTTTGGCGAGAAGCATTGTTAAGTCGATCAATAATTGTATTGATTGTTTCTGCATGGGGGGCTACTATCTCTTCCAATCCCAACAATTGCATTATTGTTTGTTTTCCCTGCCAGTATCAATTGCTGGCTATTTCCGGTAGCTTGTTTTAGTAACTTCTCTATTTGTGCTTGTAGTTCTTCTACTCCTTCGTTTACTCCTTCTATGTCCAAGCTATTAACTGTTGCTGACCCGGCCGCATACCCTGCTCCGGCCATTTCCAATACTCCCCATTTCTTACATCTTTGTAAGATAGATTTTCCCTGTGGACCCTCTAATTGTTTTACCCACAGGGAGGTCCATATTTGTTTTGCATCTCCAAAGTACTCATATTAATGGCAAGCTTAATAACTCTATGTGCCACACTATAATACACCTCATCCTGTGTTCTCCTTATTACTAATTCCCCCTCGACAATGGCAATACTTATGTTCATCCCTAGGATCAAGGTGAGGACGCTCCATCTCATTCCGGACATCCAATGTTCCTGTAATCACAAAAAGAGGGCTGGTCATCACCAGCCAATTAGAATTATTCTGCTCTTATCCGTTTTATCAGTTCAAAATACTGTACATCTGGTTCATTTCTTGTTCTGTGGCTCTGTCCTCAGACATACCTGAAGATGCAAACTATGGCATGTAACATTATCATCATACACAGCCCTATCATTGATATATGTAGTAACTCCCCTCCCCATTCTTTATAACTTTTAGTATACTCCTCACTCTGCTCAAAAGGACACCATCTATGGCTTACTCATTGTCTTTGTTATATATTTTTAACTGAGTCCAGTGCTTCCTCCTTCCTTCACCAGATCCGGACTCACCTATACAAACGCATGTGTCACTGTTCATTAATACTTCATAAGGTCCTGACCATCTGGGTGCTAGCCCTGGTTTGGCTGGTATTATTTCTGCCATCACCTTGCTACCTATTGCTGGGACCGCCGTCTGGTCATCCCGTGTATCCTGTTCTAGATCCCGTATAATCTGTTGGTCTTTGGCTTCATGTTTCTAACTATCTGTATAAATTTATCTTTGGGTAACAGGACAGCCTCCCAAGCAGTCTTCCGGCCATTTGAGATGGTGCTGCAATTAGTTATAAGATAACTTTCATTTATCAAATCATAATTCTCCTTCCATTACTGTGGGGAAATATTAACTTAACATTAGGCCTAGAAATTCGGTATAGCCGCGTTTGGGGCGCTAGTCCTGGTGATGCGCAAAGTTTAGCGCCAGGCGCAATTTAGCACCACCTAGCACGATATTGAGTTGCAGCGCCCCTAAAGGTGATTGCGGCGCTAAATCAGGCGCTGAATGCTACTCTTAAGGCGCTAACCCGGCGGCGCAACCCAATTTCGTGGCGGCGGGGCACAGCGAGGGTGCTGTCAATAATTACTTTCCCTGAGACACAGTGGCGCCGGCCAGCTCTTAAAGGGACAGGTCAATTGGCATCACCAGACACACTCACTGCCTTGTAGGCCTTCAAAGCGGTGGGAACCTACCTGTGGCGCACCAGCCTAGCAAGACATGGAAAGGGTGAGGCAGAGGGCGGAATGCCTCACTGATGGGGCATTGGATGCTTTGGTTGGCGCAGTGGAATCAAGGCCAAGGAAGATGGTCGGAATGTGATTTATGTTTTGGACAGTCTCCCGGGTGTGCGAGGCAGTTATGTGTCAGTGTATTAGTTTTGCTTTCTGTTGCCATAGCTTTCTCATGTTTGAAGGAACCACATTTTCTGTAATGAAACACTTTCTTCATTTACAATGGCCATGCCTGCTATTTACATGCATCTTGCCCTTCACAGGCTTGGGGGTATCAGACCGGTTCCATTCCTGTTCTTGGAATGGCAGCAAGCATTCCATGAGAGGGGCCTAGAAGCTACTTCTGATCAGCCTCTGACGCGCAGCCTGAGAAGAGACGCTCGCGTAGAAGTTCAGGCCAGCAGCCATCTTCTCAGCCACCGACAGAGATGTTCTGCACCTTATCTGAGGCTGCAGATCTGGCTGAAGCAGCTGGCACAGCTCAGTTACCACCTCCTTTCTAAATCGCAGCCTTCTGACACACTGCTCCTCCGGCATGTTCATGTAGGAAAACTGCTGTCGGATAACCCTGCCAGCGTAAGGTCTGCTGTGGCGATGTCTGTTGGCCCTCCTCCATCTGGCCATGCCCGCCCCCCTCTCCCTGCATCTCAGTGCCCTTTCCAGATGATTCAGCAGCAGGACGTTCCCCTCCAATGCAGCCCCCATAATAAGTGCCCACAGGAAGGTTCCCCGTTGCCAAGGCTCACCAACAGCAAGGTGATGGTCAGAAGGCTGAAGATCATCTGCCGGCGCTGGCTCAGTGGTCAAATGGCTCTCAGTGTGCAGCACAGCAACTCTTTGTAGCTCTCGAGGAAGTTGTGATCCAAAAATGGCTGCCGCTTTTAAACCACACCAGTACCCTTTATATAACGCTCCTCCAGCCCGAGAGAGACTTGGTAAGGCCCAGGTAAGCTGTCACTATTAGCGCCAGGCGCTACGGAGGGGGGCGCCACTGAATTTCTGGTCCGGGGCACCCAAAAGGCGTTGCACACTCAACTGATGTCATAATCAGCCTGCACCCATGAGCGGGCGCTAAGATTTAGTGCCGGCGCTAAATGCATGCTCAATATGAGGCGAGGCGCTAGACGCCTTGCGCCCGCCCGGAAATTGGCTAGCGCCCCACTTCTCGGCCTCGTTAGGCGTTAATCGGTGGCGCTATCAACCGAATTTCTCCCCCTAGGAAACTTAAATTTAATAATGTCCAATATCTTTGAATTCTTTTCAGTAACACTGAAGTTGTTGCTTGGTGAACTTAAACAGCTGTCAGTGGAAAGGGTTAACTCCTTTACAGGCTTTTGAAGGTGGAGCAAAACATTATTGCATCACCCCACGTAACCTAGAAAACATCCCTGCCCTAAAGACAGTTGTGGTTTCACACTTTAACTAAACATGAACACTTGGGCTTCATCGGTTAGATTCCCTTTCTCAGCTGCCCGTTTAGCTGCCTCGTCTGCCGATGCATTGCCCTGTTGGTGTCGGTCAGTAATCCTCTTGTGTGCTTTAATTTATTATTGCACACTCTTTGGGTAGGAGAGAGGCTCCTACTAATTCCTTGATTATATTCTCATGTCTTAAGGGCCCTCCTCCTGGTGTCATATATCCTCGCCTACTCCAGGCTACCATGTAATCAGACACCACCCCAAAGGCATTCCGACTATCTATATATGTTTACAGTTTTTCCTTTGGCTAACCTCAGGGCTTGTTTCACTTTACAAAAGCTGTTTCATGGTCCACCAGCTCCTGGAATGGTTCCCCCCTTTGATCAAATCCTGTATAAGCTGGGCCATTTCTGCATATTCTGGGATAAAGTTCCAGCAATAATTAAATAGCCCTAGTACCTGCCTGAACCCCTCCCCTCTCTGGCGCGGTCCCTTTCTGCTGCCATCTCTGAGGGCTTCCCCCTTTCATTTCACAAACCTTGCCCTTTGGCTTATTCATTACCCCAATATTCCTTTTATCTGTATGGCGCACCTCAAAGCGCAGGGTCATTTTCCTCCCGAATTTAGCCTTTGTATTTACCCCATCTTCTGGATCAAAATCTGACCATAGCTGCTTGTAAGTACTGGACTGATAAATCAAAGCACACAGCCACTGATTGCGTGCAGCTCAGCTAGCTGTCCCTTGGTCCTAGTGCTCCTCCCATGTGCGCCACAGTCTGTCAGCATATGCTGCCGGAGTCTCATTTGCTCTACGTCTGCTATAGCTTTTTAAAAGGATCCCTTCCTAGCCCCAACTTATTCATATTACTGGACATTTTCCTTAAATCCTCTGTATTCCACAGAATCACAAGCTCCCGATCGAGCAGCCCTAAGTCTTTAATCTGCTTCCTTCAATGGCTACACATCACTCTGATTCTGATTACTTCTCACCTGGCTCTCAAGGTACTGTTCTTTATTAACCCACCTTTCTGTCTTTGGGCATTTGTCTCTCCCCTTGTGTTACTATGTATCCTAGGTAGAGTACTTCATCCTTCCCTACCTGTACCTTTCTAGGGTTTAACTCTAGTCCCACATTCTATAGGGTTCCCAGTACCATAGTCAATTAAATATTGTAGAGGGACCTGCCACTATCAGATGGTCTTGCGGAGTGGAGTTATCTTATTCAATTTGGACTACAGCAATTTACATCAACCAGAATTTTACTGTGGCCACAATGAAAGTCTGGTTTTAACAAGTTAATTTACCTCATAACTTCAAGGTTAAATCTTAGACTGAAACTTAATCTTTTGTTAAACAAACTTTTTGTTGCTCTTCTCAGTTTTTACACTCCAGCTTAACTTAAATTGTAATAGGTTTTTTTCATTCTGAGGGCACAATCTTATTCGCACATTCTTAAACTTCCCAAAATCCAAGACAAGACAAAAGGGTTAAATGCTTTTTCTTGAACACAGAGAAGTGGGTGGAGCTAAAACACACACACAGCAGACATTTTTTCCTAAAGCACAGACTTTCAAACAAATGAATATTGTAACCTCTTAAACTTTCCTAGTCAGGAAAACATTCACACTTTAACACACAATTTTATACAGCCTGAAAATCCAGCATACGTTTAAGGTTCCTTTCCCTCAGCAAATCTTGTGTTTTACTTGTCTTGGTACAGATGCTAATAACTTCCATGTTGGTAAAGCTTTAAGTTTATCTTTGTTCTTCCTTTTTAAATCGGTGACTCAACAGCTTTCCCTGGTCTCCAAATCCCTGTTTGTTTCCTTTTTTTCCATTGCTGGGGTTTCAAATTGGTTCGCCTGCAAATTAGATCTTTTTCCTTCTTTATCTCTCCCTTCTGTTTCGATTCCTTACATTATTTCTGGTAACAAGCTCAGATTACCAGTCCCTCTTTATCTTTGGTTCCTCCCTCCCCCACTAAGCCCTTTGGCTCTCTGCACTGTCTTTTTTATTTTTTTATCTACTAGGAGTCGGGTTATAGAATCCAGGTCCCCCAAGGATTCTTCTTCCACCCTCTTAGTCATAACTAACTGTTACGTTTAATGCTTAATTCAAGGTGTTGGTGAATTAGGTTTATACACTACGTTGCTTGCCCCTATAGCGTTACTCTGATTAGTTTCTTACTTAATTAATCACTCCGTTTCGTTAAACACACCACAACACTTTAGTCCCGAGGTTTTGATACTGTGGGGTCTGTGGCTCCCGGCGTCCTACTTGATCCTGGCCATCACGTGGGACTACTGTCCTCTTAATTCAGGCTCAGGCTAGGCGTTGGGACAGACCTCACCCTTGTCCGTTTTAACCTCTTTGTGACTGTAGGATTTTATTTCATTCACTCAGTACAGTGCACCCATTCATTCATTTGTTGAGGTTTCACCGCCTCCCGGCTTAGGGAACGCCCTGCCCCTATCTGAGGTATCGCCGCCTCCCGGCTTTAGGGAACACCCTGCCCCTATCTGAGGTATCGCCGCCTCCCGGCTTTAGGGAACGCCCTGCCCCTAACTGAGGTTTCGCCGCCTCACAGCTTTAGGAAATGCCCTGCCCCTAACTGAGGTTTTGCCGCCTCCCGGCTTTAGGGAACACCCTGCTCCTAACTGAGGTTTACTTTTTAACTGCCTTCAATTAATGGTGTCTTTCTTTTTATGTTCTTTTATACGTCGATTCTGACTTAACGTCTCGCCAGCGATTAACCTCTAATTATACAGGTGGTAATTAAAACATACACACCCCTCTTAGGTTATCGTTGTCTGAGAGTCTGGTTCAGATCGCACATCCCATCCTCGTCGCCAATTGATGTAAGCTCCCAAAGTGCAGACCAAGTGATATACAAGGTCGACGTCACTGGCTTGTTGAAAGAAAGACAGACCCAATAATTGAAGTCAAAACAGTTTATTCAGGCCTGGGGAGAAATTTCTTGTGTCCCTACACAAGACTCCAACTCCAACGAACCTCTCAAAGTCCACACAGTTATACAAAAATTAAGGCCCTGCCCTAGGGGCGGGGATAAGCTAATCAGCATATACAGAGTTATAGCTAAATTGTAATTATAAAACTGTGACAGTTCATCTTCTTGCTGGCCCCAATCCCCACATTTCATTATCAGTTGGTCCCGTCACCTCTTGTGACCATGGGCCTCATCTTAATTACTTTACAACCATCCATTTGCCCGTAGTCAGACGGTTTGGCTTGTTAAGTGTTTTCTTAAGATATCAGTCCTTGTTAAAGCGGGCAAACCACAGACTTTCTGTCTCGCTTTGGGTCATCTCTGCAAAGCAAACACACTTTAGTCGGCCCCACTATATTTTGAAGAATGGAACCCTGTTGTGAATTACAATAAACAAATTCTTAGGTGCAAATGTGTCGCCCTGCTTGACCAAATACACACATCCTGCTCAATCTTCCCATGAGTTGTTTTATAGTTTTAATCTCTCACCATTTGAAGTCACTTAATCATGTTTAAAACTTAGCTGGGTAAGTGCAATATACAGACCTCAATTGTTCAACTCAGAGTATGAATTAACCCATTCCCTCCACCTTGTATATTGATGTTGCAATTGAATTCTGGTTGTCTTGCCCTGTTATACCCAATTTTTAATATATTATTTCATACTGCATCTGCCATGCATCTGCCCAATCGCCCAACCTGTCCAAATCGTACTGGAGTTTCTCTGCATCCACCTCACTGTCATCTGCAAACTTGGAGATAATACATCTAGTTCCCTCATCTAGATCATTAATATATATTGTGAATAACTGGGGTCCTAGCACCGATCCCTGCGGTACCCTACTAGTCACTGCCTTCCACTCGGAAAAAGACCCGTTTATTCCAACTCTTTGCTTCCTGTCTGCCAACCAGTTTTTTATCCAAGTCAGTACCTTACCCCCAATCCCATGTGCTTTAACTTTGCATGCTAGTCTCTTATGCGGGACCTAATCGAAAGCCTTCTGAAAGTCCAAATACACCACATCCACTGGTTCTCCCTTATCTATTCTACCAGTTGCATCCTCAAAAAATTCCAGTAGATTAGTCAAGCATGATTTACCTTTTGTAAATCCATGTTGACTTTGTCCAACCTTGTCACTGTTTTCCAAGTGCTCTGCTATTACATCTTTTATAATGGACTCTAGCATTTTCCCCAGTACCGATGTAAGGCTTACCGGTCTATAATTCCCCGTTTTTTCTCTACCACATTTTTTAAATAGTGGGGTTACATTAGCTAGCCTCCAATCCATGGGAACTGTTCCAGAGTCTATAGAATTTTGGAAGATGACCAGCAATGCATCAACTATTTCTAGGGCCACTTCCTTAAGTACCCTAGGATGTAGATTATCAGGCCCTGGGGATTTATTGGCCTTCAATCCCGTCAATTTCACTAACACCATTTCCCTACAAATACTGATTTCATTCAGTTCCTCCCTCTCATTAGACCCTATGTTCCCCGACATCTCTGAGAGTTTATTTGTGTCCTCCTTTGTGAAGACAGAACCAAAGTATGTATTTAATTGGTTTGCCATGTCTTTGTTCCCCATTATAAATTCCCCTGATTCTGACTGCAAGGGACCTATGCTTGACTTTACCAACCTTTTTCTCTTCACATATCTATAGAAGATTTACAGTCAATTTTTATGTTCCCTGCAAGCTTACTCTCATACTCTATTTCCCCCCTCTTAATTAATCCCTTTATCCTCCTTTGCTGAATCTTAATCTGCTCCCAATCCTCAGGTTTGCTGCTTTTTCTGGCCAATTTATATGTCCTCTCCTTGGATCTTATGCTATCCCTAATTTCCCCTCTTAGCCAATGTTGAGTCACCTTCTTTGTTTTATTTATATGCCAAACAGGGATGAACAAATTCTGTAGTCCATCCATGCAATCTTTAAATGTTTGCCATTGCCTATTCACCGTCAACTCTTTAAGTAACATTCCCCAATCCATCCTAGCCAACTCGCACCTCATACCATCATAGTTTCCTTTATTTAAATTCAGTACCCAAGTCTCTGAATCAACTACTTCACTCTCCATCTTAATGAAGAATTCTACCATATCATGATCGCTCCTCCCCAAGGGGCCTCGCACAACAAGATTGCTAATTAATCCTTTCTCATTACATAATACCCAGTCTAAGATGGCCTGATCTCTCGTTGGTTCCTCAACATATTGGTCCAGGAAACCATCCCATATACATTCTAGGAATTCCTCTTCCACAGTATTGTTACTAATTTGGTTAGACCAATCTATATGTAAATTAAAGTCACCCATGATAACTGCTGTGCCCTTATTGCACGCATCTGTAATTTCCCATTTAATGCCATCCCCAACCTCAGCATTACTGTTTGAGGGTCTGTGTACAACTCCTACTAACGTTTTCTTCCCCTTGGTATTTCTCAGCTCTACCCATACAGATTCCACATCATCAGAGCTAATATCCTACCTTACTTCATTGTTCTGCTTCTCTTCTGAGATGGAGGTGAGAAGTGCTTTTGCATATTAGAGTGGCTTTCTAATCAAGTTCAGTGGCCCCCTTCCTTTTTCCAGGACTGTCGGGCAACCCCATACATTCTGGATGATTGACAGTTCTTTTGTCATAGCCAATTGCCATGCATTCTCTGGAGTTTTAACAAACCAGTCTTTCACATATCTGCACAGGGCGATCCCATAACAGGGAAAATACCCTCAGAAAAATCCCATAATGTCCACAACAATATATTCCCGACTGAGTCCATTTTTCAGAGACTTTGCGATCTCTTCAGTCCCCCGTTTGATGCTTTTCTTTCCACAAAGCATCACTCGATGAGAGAGCAAAGGCCAAAGTCTCCCACAAGTGAAGCTGTTTCCCTGATTTTACGTTTTAAAACCCCAGAACTGTACCCCTTACTGCGTGTCATAGTTCCCTTCTACCGAGTCAAAACATCAGCGAAACGGCTTCTTAACACATTCAAACGGCTGTTTTCCAATTCCCACCGACAAACTTCAAGTCAAAATACAGAACATTAATAAGATCCACAGGACGTTACCAAAAAGTCACCGCGCACATCACACAGTACAGCATTGACAGGTGGTAACACATTACAAAAATGCAACAGCGCACATCACGCAATACAGAGTGCAAAACTACAACCAGAATACAATACACTTGCTTACAGAACTTTGGTACATTACAAGTCTTGCAGGGAGAAACCATCTTCAACACAAATCAAATTACACCTTTCCGGATCGATCTAACACCCCTTGCCACCGCGCTTGGAGCATTTGGCTCCGTCGCCTGCAGCTGGTGTAAAACACGTAGCTTACAAGCAACAATTGTATGATAACTAATGCATGGGAACAGATGCGGATCCAGGGAGGAATCTCTATACTCAGACCGATGTCCCACAATGGTGGCGAGACAATCCCTTTGATCTCCTCCCCCACTTCTACTGTCTTTTGCTCTAAAGTGTAAAAATGTTTCTGGGAGAGCTCAATGCTCTTTATTAACTCAGTGAGGTGTTCCGGTCAAAAAGGAATCGGGTACCCGAAATGCTCCACATAGTATGGTTGGACTGCTCGCAATCCACAGGGACAGGGTAGGCTTCAGAGGTTAAACGAAGCTGGTACGGGCTCAACGAATGGCTATACGGGTGCAGCGCAGCGAGATGCTTGTTGCTTAACCATGAAGGGATGCAACCTTGCCTCAGGTCCTCCAGGTTACTGCGGCCCTTGCCCAGCAACTATGCTCCATACAACACACACGCCTCATTCTGTGCAGCCTGCTCCGAGGAGTTCCTGTCCTCCCGTATCAAATCATTAACAGTTTTTTGCGTGCCTCTCCAGCTCCGCAATGACCTCCTTTAAATGAATGGTCATTGCCTGGTCCTCATGAAGCTCTGAATCCACTACTGCATTCTCTTCCCCTAGAATCTTACGCAGTTGGTTCTTTAACCCAGTGATCTGCATCTGGAGTTGTGCATCATCCATACTATTAATAATATCCATTCCTGTACTGAACGCTGTGGCTACATCGTTCCAGGTCCCTCTTCTCTGCCTCCCAGACCCCACACTATCCCCAACATTCAGATTATAAAGCTGTTTTTCCTCTACATTTCCATAATTCAGTTCATAAAATTCCTGAAACATCGCTTTTAACAGAGCTTCATAAAGCTTCTCCGTCTTCCTTGGACATCACACAGGCAGATGGACTTCAGTCAGGTTCAGGATCACGGTTGCCACGGCGTAGTGCACGTTCTGAAATAGCACTTTGTCAGTAGGGATTAACACCAACCCATTCCCTGGACCCTTGGTGGTGGTGGGACACCCATCTACTGTCGTCTGTACCGTCGGGGCTCTGGGTGGGGGCTTCCTGGTGTATGAGATGAGCTCTGTGGCATTGATGGTGTTCGGGGGTTTTGGGATCACACAGGAGTCCACACTCTGATCCCAACCGATCCCACACCCGGCGTCCTGCCATCGCCTGCTAAACGTGATCAACACACCCGCTGTGCAGATCTTTTCTGACCCCCACATACACACATAAATCCCTTCCTCAGATTCCCACCACCTATCCCAACACACATTCACTCCTCCCTGAGAACCCGTGATCGTCCGGTATATGTCATTACTTAATCTTTCCCAGTCAGCTGTCTGGTCCCCTGTATCCGTGCTCAGTTTCCTGAACCACCACCACCTTCCCAGTGGAATGTGTCCCCTGCAGCTAAGGCACACCCATTTACCCACTGTTACCCTAACCCCGGGGGGTGGTAACCCCTATTCTCGGGCATGAGATGGACGCTTCACCATAGGTGAGCTCATCATGGCTGGAATACCAGGTGGAATTCGACCCCAGCCATCCAGGCCATCTTCCCTCGTGGAGATAGACGCTCGCCCCCTCCTTCGAGCCACCTCCTGTGGTCACGGTCGGTCCGTCTCCGCCAGTGAAGCCGAAGATAACCGATTCCTTGGTGTCGCCCCTGTGACTCGTGCTGGCTTAGGCGTTCCCTCAAAACACACAGAATGCAACGTTGTCCTTGGGTGATGCCTCACCTTTCCAGATGCAGCTACACACAATTAAAATTCAAACTATACAGACAAGCTAAGGCAACAAACAGGAGAGAAAGAAGTTATGTACAGCGCCACCCGTCTCCTGGTGGCCACACTAGGTCTCCTCGACCCTGGGCCTCTTACGACTCCGGCTTCCTTCATTCACCGGTGTGTAAGGAGGCGTCTACGGCACCCTCGGCCGTGGGATCCTGGCACTCCTTCTCACTCCTGCCCCCACAGGTGGAATGATTGGTCCCTCTGTGGGCTCCTCACCGTCCCACACCTGTAGCGTAGCTCAACACTCCCTGCTGTTTCCTCCTCTTATCAGCTCTTTCCCCAGGGTTGAAAAGCTTGCACTGATTGATATGGAACCATTTAGTGCGTTGGGACATTTTGACCACATATACCATCAGATTCGCCCTATCCATGATACTGTACGGTCCCATGTATAGCGGTTCAAAAGTCCCTACCCTGGCAAAGTTTCTAACCATTAATTGATCTCCAACCTTCCACTCATGGTGCCTCTGAGGCTCAAGCAATAAACGATTTCTACGATGTTGCTTCCCCATGTTACAGGCAGCCTGCCAATGGATCTGCCTGAGATGCTCAAGCAAATTCTTAACAAACCTAACCTGGTTCACCTCTCTCAACTGACCTTCCGTGAGAACCGGGGCCAGTATATGGCTGGGCGTTCTCATGACCCTGCCAGTCACGAGCTCATGCGGGCAATACCCTGTGCTTCTAGATGGGCTAGCTCGGACCCCCATCAGAACTAACGGCAAGACCTCCGCCCATTTTCTAGGCGAGTCTCCCGTCTCCTTCTGTAACCTTTCCTTGATGGTCCTATTCATTCGCTCCACAATCCCAGATGACTGCGGATTGTGTGCGACGTGCCATTTACCCTCTACACCTAGCATCTTCAGAGTCGCCTGCATGACTGCCCCTGTGAAGTGACTCCCCTGATCGGACTCCACATAATGTGGTAGCCCCCACTTCTCTCACTAGAATCCTTGCGGTCCCCAAAGCTGTGGCTATTCAGCATGGGAAGGATTCTACCCATTTAGAGAACACATCTACAAGGACCAGGCAGTACTTGTAACCCCCCCTGAGCAGTGGGCAGCGGTCCGATATAATCGACCTGTATGGACTGCCATGGTCCCTCCATTCTCCAAGTGTGTCCCATGAATACCTTCCTTTTCTGGGGGTCAGGGTTGTTTGCAGCACACACCAAGCAATCGGTGCAGAAGTCGCGGACGTCCTCCCTCAGTTGCGGCCACCACCCTGCCTGTTCCACTCGTTGCCAGGTGGACTCCGGCCCGGGGTGCCCCGCTCCTGGACCTTCGTGGGCCAACTGAAGGAATTCCCTCTGGTGCTGCTGTGGAACTACCCACTGTTCCCCTCTGAAAACCATCCCTTCCTTTACCGTAATACCTGCCACTCCATATGGACCCTCTACCTTATCTCCCTTAGCCAGTGTCTCCAGAACAGTCTTTAGGGCAGGATCCCGTGCCTGGACCATCATAAGGTCCGGGACCAATGCTACCCTTGCACTCCCTTGGGTCCCACCTCTGTCTCTGATCGCTGCTACCAGACTCGATCCATATGGATCCCAAAATGTGCCCGTTCGAGCACCCTCTTTGGCCAGCACGTCGGCCTGCTGATTGCCTTCCGCACGGGGTTCTGTCTTAGAATGGGCCTTGACATTGTGGATACAGAAATCCCCCTGGGTTCCTATCGATGTTAAGATCTGTCGCAACAGTGGCTTGGTTGCGAGGGGTTTCCCGTCTGCAGATGTGAACCCACGACGAGACCAAATGGCTAAATATTCTGTACATGAATTACAAGTGAACATGCTGTCCGAGCAAATCGTGTAGGGTGTAGGGAACTCTTCGCGGTGGGTAACCACATACACCACCGCCGACAGTTCAGCGTGCTGGGCGCTCATGGTGCTCGGGAGTTTATTGGCCTTGGCAATGCCTGCCTTTGGGTCAAAAATCCCGCATCCATTGAGTTGCTCCCCGGCCACCACTGTATTGGACCCGTCTACATAGATCTCGCGGCCCGTGGAATGGATCCCACCCGGAAACCTTATGTCTACGTCCCATACCCTTTCAACAGAACATTTGTGGGCCACATCTTCAGCTCTCTACAAGCACCAACAAAGTTTGTGCCGCAATCTGAGCGTATTTGCTTTGCCGGGCCTCTAATTGAGAAAAACCGTCTCAGAGCGTTTATGAAGCTGGAGACGCTCATTGTTTCTATGACTTCGATGAGTACAGCTCTTGTGGACATACATGAGAACATCACCGCCCACCTCTTGCTGTTGGCATGCCCTCCTCTGGTGCGGCGTGAGACTACGCCCCATGGTCCGAAGACATCTACGCCTACGTAGGTGAAAGGTGGTGCTACTTGTAGCCGCTCGGCTGGCAGTTCTGCCATCTGCTGGTGCTCCGTCTTCCCCCGGAGTTTTTTGCAGGTGACACATTTGAAAAGCGTGCCGCTGATACATCTCTTAGCTCCAACCAACCAGAGGCCGTCTGCTCTGATGGCACCTTCGGTGAAATGTCTGCCCTGGTGCTTCACAGCCTCATGATGATAACGCACAAGCAGAATGGCCAGATGATGACGACCTGGAATGAGGATGGGGTTGGTTGCATTCGTTCCTAGTTGAGACTGCGATATGCGTCCCCCAACTCTGAGAAGGCTGTCGGTGTCGACGATGGGATGCAGCTTCCGTAGACAGCTGTGAGGGGGTAGGTTGTGTTCTGCTGCTATGCACTTCAACTCTTCTGAATAACACTCATGTTGGACACTCTTTATCACAAGGATTGTGGCTCTGTGAGGAGTATGTCATTGAGAGAGACTCCCTGATATGGTGCACTGGAGCCAAACACCACGCGGATCTGTCTACTGCATGGGGTAAGGTAGCTTGGACAACCATTCTCCAAGATGGAAGTCTTGAGTGTGCTCACCTGAGATGGCTTTCTCTCTAGTGTGCGACGTCCTACAGGGTACACGTTAACAAGGCATATCTTGGAGCATGCTCTTGCACTCACTCCTTCTCCACACACCTCGGTGCACCTGGATGTAATCTCCGGACCGGCAGCTCCCTCTCTCTCCCTGCCGTGCTCTGAAGCGGGAGGAGGCGACTCTGACTCCCAAGGAGCTGGGCCTGGGTATAGTGCTGAAACGTGCCGATCACTTTCGCCTTCTGTGAATTTTGCATATACCTTGCAGTTCTTGGCGAGATGGCTCGTGGAAGAGCAGCACTTGAAACATATAGAGTTCTCTTTAAGATATTGTTTCCGATCTTCCAGGGACATCTCCCTGAAGCCTCTGCACTTCTTTAAAGGATGGGGCTTGTTGTGGATAGGGCATTGTTTGCTCATATCCTCAGGTTTCTTCTGAATCTTTGTGTGCTCAGTTGAGGACACTTGCATTTTGTGGACAGATATTGGTGTCTTCCCATGTCTGTCGAACTTGTCTCTTCTGGCAAGTGCTGGGTGGGCGGAGAAGAAGTTGAAGCTGGGGTCGTTCCTGGCTTTGGCTTCTTTACGGATAAATTTAACGAACGCAGAGAATGGTGGGAACGCCACGTTGTGCTTTAGCTTGGAATTGATCCAAACGTTATCCACTTCTCCTGCAGGTTAAATGGAAGCTTCTCAATGATGGGACTTACCCCTCTGGAAGTGTCTAAGTACGATAGACCGGGTAGGTAGCCGTCCTGCTTTGCGGCTTCGAGTTCCGACAGCAGATCTCCAAGGTCACGGAGCTTCTGGGGTTCCTTACTCGTCAACCTCGGAAAGTTCTCCAACCTGTCAAAGAGAGCCCTTTCAACGGCTTCGGGCGAGCCGTAGCTTTCTTCCAGCCTCGCCCAAGCCTTCTCCAACCCCTCTGGCAGTTGTCCCACATTGGCCGCTTTTATCCTGCAGGCCTGTCCGGCGGTCTCTGGGCCGAGCCATTTGATAAGGAGGCCGAGCTCTTCTCCTGCCGACAGGTCTAAGCCCGATATGGCATCGTGGAAGCAGGACTTCCAAGCCCGATAATTCTCCGGCCTGTCATCAAACTTGATTAACCCCGAAGTCACCAGCTGGGTGCGTGCAAGGTATTTGGTGAGGTCGTAGGTGCTGGGACCTGTGCCAGGGTTGCCTTGGCTGGGGGCTCTGTTGGGGGTCTCAAGGAACCGAGAGGGGATTTGCCTCTGACTTTCTCTATTCGGCGTCCTATTCCTTTGCACCGTGTCTTCCGTTCTGCTGGGGGAGACTCTGCGGCTTGAGGCACGCCGTCTGCTTTGACCTTGGTTGGCAACTTGTGGCATGTTATATGAAATGCTTGCGTCTGTAGAGATGTGCGGGTCTCCATCCCTTTCTCCTGTAAACTGTATGTGCTACACAGGAAGAAAGGTATGAAGGTCAAATGACCTCTCACAGGAAGAAAGGAACAAAGGTCAAATGACCTCACACAGGAAGAAAGGAACAAAGGTCAAATGACCTCTGTTTCATACAAACACACTGCTAACACAATAACCACCACCAGAGGGTGCTACTGCATGTAAAAATGTCCAGAATGTCACATAATGTCCAGAACAAATACATTGGTGGAAAATAGAAGGACTGTTGTGAAACCCTTGGGGAAGGCAGGTCCATATGTACTGTTGACCCTTGAAAGTGAATGCGAACTTATACTGGTCCTTCATTTTGAGAGGGATAGACCAGAATCCATTCAAAATGTCCAGCACCGTGAATGTT
Organism: Somniosus microcephalus; assembly: GCF_052327205.1. Classification (NCBI taxonomy): domain Eukaryota; kingdom Metazoa; phylum Chordata; class Chondrichthyes; order Squaliformes; family Somniosidae; genus Somniosus; species Somniosus microcephalus. The sequence goes on along the minus strand of NC_140994.1, from coordinate 149,871,576 downwards.
CTCGCAGATGCTGGGATACTTCTGATCAGGCCGGCTACAGCTGCGACAGTGGGGGCACAAGCTGGGATGTTCTTGTTAAGAACGCGATAGTCCACAGTGGCTCTTGTAAGGATCGCAAAATTCTACAGAGTCCCCCAAACTAAGAAAAGAAGAGATTTTGGACTGTTTAAAAGAATATTGGGCCAAAAGGGACTTAAAGTCAAAACCCCAGGAAGATTTGACTATTTTAAAAGGCATGTCCAGGCCTGTGGAAAGCTGCAACAAAGGAATTGGGTTGGGCACAGACAGTTTGAGTATTGGAAAAGGCCAGATTGTCTGGGAATGTTCTGGACTGTCCCAGCCATTCTACATAAAGACAATAAGCCCATGGAAGGACAGCTCCCGCAAAAAACCTACAGGGCCATCAAGAACATGAATAATACAATACATGCCACTAATCAACAAAAGAGACCCTGGCCCCAGCAGAAGAAGACAATCGAACAACAGATTAAACCCACTCAGAGAGACATCCAAAACCACTTCGCACACTTAAACTGATTTCGAAGCATTCCCAAAACTAGTTAAAAGTCAATTAAAAATAGATGGGACCAGCCCCGAAACTCGATAAGAATTTTAAAACTAATAAAATTAACGAGCCCGCCAAAATTAACAATGGGCCAGAGGAGATTTGGCGGTCAGATAAGCCAGGCCCCAATACAGTAGAATTAAGGCCTGCTTTGACACAGAAAGTGTTCAGAAGAGAGTAGTTCACAGAGTTTGAGGAGAAGTTCGAAAGTACGGTTCAGAAGGAGTACTACTCATCATCATCATCAGAGAATCGGAGACTTGAGGAAAGAAGAACGAAACAAAGGGAGAAAGGAATAGCGGCAACCAAAGGCCCCAAGAAACCAACAACTAGCAATATTACCACCAACTAGGTAATATTGGGCCACCGCGACCATCAAGAAACCAACCTGGAAGAAACCAAACATTCATAAGTTTGTTTCCACTCTACAAGCCAGCCTAAAGATTTAATGCCAAAGACTCTAAAAACTATACCTAACCAAAGGAAATTGGGTACTTATCCGATAAATCCAAATACGCACCCGACCGCATCAGCGGACACGCAAAGACTGAAAACCCAACGCAGGTGCAGTCTTCCACCACGTCCGGGGTACAGCAGGCCCCAACTGCCACAACTAAAGAGAACCCCAAAATCGCGAACCTCTACAACTGTCAAGAAAGTCGTTTGGTGAGCATTTCCCTGGTCCTCTGGAATCCAACCTTGTTAGTGTAGTGGGATTGGGAGGGGTAAGGTATTTTGTCTATTGTCATTCTCCCTCACATATTCCGAAGTGTTCCCCCTTTTAGAGTGATAAGATTATTGTGTTGTATATTTTCCTCTCTCAAAATAAAATCTAAATTATTTTTCACCAACTCAGCTGTCTGTTGCAATTTCATTACAAACCCCAAATAAGTCCAAAGTCTAGAACCGAGGGAGTGGGAGTGATTCGAACCGCTCAGGGAGTCAGAGGCAAAGCTGACCACACACACCACCCCGTACAGAAAATGGCAACCGCGGCAGGACTTTGGCAAAAGTGATGTAATGCAATAGGCCCTGTGTTTGATGAAAGAACGAAGATGGAAGAGAGGATTTCCGCTTACATTTTGGAGAAGGTGAATATCACCAAGAAATGAGTTGCATGCTGAGTGTCCCATGGACGCTGCAGCCAAATGGACTTAGAGCAAGGATCGTAAGAAGTCGGTAGAGAAGGCCATCTGATTGGTCTGCACCCTACGACAGATCCAGCTTTTAGATCAGCATATTAAAGCATTGACAGAAGAGCTGCATGTGGCAGCCAAACTGTCCCAAGCAAAAGCTATAGCAGGGGAGGAATTATTGCAGGAATTACAGGCCCAAAGTCAGGAGAAGTTACAGCTAGCGGAGAAAAACAGGAACAGACATGAGTATTTTCAGTGTCAAGTCACTGAGGCTAAAAGCAATGAGATAGTATTGAAAGAGGAGAACGCTCGCCTAACCAGACAGTTAAAAGAACAGGAGGAAAATTTCAGAGACGTGAAGGCAGCTTGTAAAGTAGCAAGCACTAGGGATTTTGAAGCAGGAGATCACGGCCCCTGCCAAAAGCAGATCGACAGTTTAAAACTTGCTCTGTCCAGAGCAAAAGGTATGGTATGCCTAGTGAGCCAGGGTGCGGCCCGGGTGGACCTGGAAGTAGAAGGAGAAACTGTTCAGACATCACCTATGGTGCCAGAGAACAACCCGGTTGGGCAGCAGGAGGGACAAGCAATCTGTAGGGAGGGCAGGGAGGAGTGCACACCACCACCACCTGTGGCGCCGGGTTTTTACTCGGTTTGGCAGCAGGCAGAAGTGGGCAAACAAATGCAGGAAAGGTTGGAGCCGGGGCCGATGTGCCCGGCTCGGCATCAAAAGTTCGGCCCACCCGGGGGTGGTGGGGGCCAGGGGCCCCTGGAAAGCCAATTTGTGATTCCCCACGGTACCCAACAGCTTAGGGCTATGTTAAGCCACCTGAACAAACTCACCCAAAAGGGAGACCCCTCAGTCCACTTTATGGAAGTGGAACAAGCAGCAGGCATTAATGAGTGCGATGACTCAGAAATGGCCAAGATGCTTCAGTTCACCTTGGATGGCAAACTGTACCAGTCCCTCTCTGCTGAGAGCAAGAAGGAACAGGGCGGGTACGCTGCCATTCGGGAGCAAGTTCTGGAGGCGATGGGGATGAACGATGGTAGTCCTTTCTCCCGGGTGGAGAAGACTACCCAGTTAGCAGGGGAGACCCCACAGGCTTTCGCAGACAGGCTGTGGCCTGTGTATAGGAGTGCCTGTAATAGGATCTCAACCGGACTAACTTAAACCAGGATGAGCTGGCTCACTGGCTCCGGAGTCTGGTGGCAAACAGCTTGCCATGGATCAGAGCCAAGGCCGAGCTGTGGTTTGACCCAAAGGGCCCCCAAGTCACCGAGGAGACAGTGGTCAGACAACTGACCCTGGCTTACCGCAACGGTAGAGGGAGAGACGAACCACAAACAAAAGGAAAGATTCATGAGCTAAAACCAGGCCAAAGTAAGAAGGAATGGCACCGGGAAGGGGGTAACCCTTCCGATACGAGGCGTAACTGCTTCGGGTGTGGGAAAAGTGGGCATTGGAGAAGGGACTGTAGAAATCCTTGGAAGGATAGTGTGGGAAAGAATTCCCCAGCTCCTGCCCCAAAGACAGAAACACCGACCTCTCCCCCCACAGTTGAGTCGTTAGTAGCTGCACTTCGAGTTTTGTTGGCTGGCCCAGGGAGGGTAGCCACAGCCACGGGTGCTTTAACTCCATCTGCCCCACCTAACACAGACGTATGACTAGAGCCAGCGCAGCCTGTCTATCTGTGTCCCCGGGACAGCTTTGTCAGGAATCTGTTTGAACACCTTAAACAGATTGTAGGGTTCTCAAAATTCCCACGTTCCCCGAAAAGTTATGGATAAAGGGAACCTGTATGGACAAGTTATTAAAAAGGGTACCCAAAATGGCTTCTGAAACCTCTTGACCAAAACCTACAGGATTTTAAAAGCAAGGCCCTGCAAAAGGCAGGCCCTGAAATGAAACCTAATATGCATGGATCTGTGAAAGATTTTGTAAAGCCAGACAGCTAGTTAAACACAGAATATGCATTCTTCACCTTGGAACAGATCAAGTCAGGATGGACCTAATCTTGAGGCCATCAACTTTTTGCATACATAATCGGTAACAGATCAACGTGGCCACTGACCCAGGAAAAGACGATTAAGTTTCATAAATAAAAAACAGCCAGGATATCGAAGTCATTAAAGGAGACAATCACCCCAGAAGTTGTTAAAGTAAATGGGGGAGAAATTGAGTATAGCCCCGTTTGGGGCACCAGCCTCGCCAGGGTGCTAACAGTAGCGCCCCGGAAACATTCGCACCCATGCACTGGAAATTGAGTTGTAGCGCCCCAAAGGAAAGCGCGGTGCTACTGGAGGCGCCCCGTGTAGTGTAGGTACCTTGAAGAAGGAACTATATGCTGCAGCCCCTGTATACTGCAGTACCAGTAGTGACCACCCCTGTATATAAGCCTGTGCAGTAACTTTATATAGTAGTTCCAGTTTTGTCTCCATTCAGTAAACACCTGTTATAACCAACTTCTGCAGTCCGTGTCTCAATTACACACAGACGTTACACTGGCGACGAACAGATCCGAACTTACCTACAATTCTGCACCACCTCACGGGGATCCATCCCTCAAGCGAAGTTGTTAGAGGTCGAGGTCAGAAGGAAGAAATCCAAAAAGAAAAAAAAACAAACAGAAGAAACGGGCGTCGACCGTGAGCAACCGCCGTCTAATTCATCGAATTCGAAGATTTGCAGGAGAGGCTGTCGAGAGCTGGGCTTGGTTATCCAGTCTATGGTGTTCCAGCTAATCGGGCTGGTGGCAGGTAGTACACTGATCCTTCCTGGGCTGCGGCGGGCTAGAGCTCGATCGGGTGGCTTTTCAACGGGGCCGAGCAGCGTTGTCGGGAAGAGGAGAGAGAGAGAGAGGGTGGAGCACACAGGGCGCGGCCGGTGCTACGAAGCCGGGCAGCGTACAGACCCGAGAAGAGGGAGGAAAGTGTCCCATAGGGTCTGCTCTGACGACAGGAACAGTAATTAAAATAAAAGAAATTAGAAGCGCAGAAAGCTGCGAGGAGCTGCAGTTTGCCACGGGGACCGCGGAGAGCGGCGTTGGCAGCAGCGCGGGGGGGAAGTGCGCGAAGACCATAGGGCGTCGCCATCAAGGCATAAAAATGCCAGCAACAGCGCTAGCAGCAGCGGAAAAGACAGAAAGCGTGGGAGGCGCCATCTTAATCCAGCGGGGAAGAAGACAAAGCGCGGGAGGCGCCATTTTGTTCAATCAGGGAAGAAGGCAAAGCACGGGAGGCGCCGTCTTAGATCTCCAAGATGCCGAAGACGGGCAATATCACTGCCTTCGATAATGCAATAGAAGACTGGACCACGTATGTGGAAAGAGTCAAAGTATATTGCAAGGCAAATGAAGTAGCTGATGAGAAAAAGGCATCGGTACTACTAAACTTAATGGGTGCAAGAACGTACGGCCTATTGCAGAAACTGATCACTCCAGTCAAACCGATGGCGAAGAGTTTTAACGAAATTGTTGATATCCTACAGGAACACCTAAATCCTACACCGCTGCTGATAGCAGAAAGATTTAAATTCCACAAGAGAAATCAGCATAAAGATGAGAGCAATGCTGATACCTTACGGAACTACGCAAGCTATCAAAGCACTGCCAGTTCGGTGCAGGACTGGCAGATACCCTACGGGACAAATTTGTCTGTGGACTCCTGAGTGAAGGAACCCAGAAGAAGTTACTCTCAGAGAAAGAGCTGACGCTAGATAAGGCTTTCAGCGTGGCAGTATCGTACGAAGCAGCAGCAAGGGGAGCTGCGGAAATACAGCAAAAGCCACAGGAATACGGCACCCATGAAATGACACGGGGATTTGAAAAATGTTATCGCTGCGGCAGAACAACCCATGACCAGAAGGACTGCTGGTCCAAGGACAAAACATGCAGACAATGCGGAAAGATGGGACACATTGCACGAGTTTGCAGGTCCGGGAAGAAGACTAACGACAACAAAAAGACCACTAAGGAAAAGTACAGGAAAGTACAAAAGATGACGGACAGTAGTTCCGAAGACCAGAAGAGCGATAGTGAATCCGGGAACAAGAGACTAAGCTGTCTCAAACTACACAACGTAATCACAAAAGAGGATCACCGAACCATTTGGGTCACCCTCATGATAGCAGGGTCCCAAGTCAAAATGGAATTGGATACAGGATCAGCCCTGACTGTCATGAATCGACGAGACTGCGAGCGGCTATTCTCACACATACCCTTGAAAGACACATCCATTGCCTTGAAGACATATACGGGGCAGAAAGTATACCCCAGAGGGAAAATAAGGGTGCCTGTCGAATACAACGGCAAGGAAATACAGAAATTGTATCTGTACATACTGCAAGATGGTGGACCACCGTTATTGGGACGTGAATGGATCAGAAAGATAAGTTTAGACTGGCACTCCATTCAGGCACTGATGGTGGCTGGTAAAAAGGATGAAGACGTCACACCTGGACGATTGTCAAAAATCTTGGCTAACGCTAAAGAGGTATTTCAACAAGAACTGGGAACTCTTAAAGGCGTAACCGCCTCGATAAAAATAGAAGAGAATGCAATTCCCAAGTTTTTCAAAGTAAGACCGGTACCGTATGCAATTCACCCAGCCGTCAAGGCAGAGCTGGAGAATCTGGAGAAGGCAGGCGTGTTAACTAAGGTAGACTGGAGCGAGTGGGCGACACCCATCATTCCTGTCATGAAGAAAACGTTAAACAATAAGTCTGAGGAGCCAAGGAAGGTTCGCATCTGTGGGGACTTCAAGGTGACTGTGAACCCAATCCTTCACACAACACAGTATCCTCTTCCGAGGATAGAAGATATTTTTGCCTCACTATCTGGAGGGAAACGTTTTACAAAAATTGACCTAGCGCAAGCATATTTGCAGATGGAGGTTAAAGAGTCCTCTAGGAAATATCTCACGATAAACACTCACAAAGGTCTTTACCAGTATAATCGACGTATTCGGAGTTGCATCAGCTCCGGCTATATGGCAAAGAGTGATGGAACAAGTCCTGCAAGGGATTCCGGGGACTCAGTGTTACTTGGACAACATCCTAGTGACGGGTGAAAATGACAGTGAACACCTTGCCAACCTAGAGCAGGTGCTCACTAGACTAAGAGAACATGGGCTACGAGCCAATCGCCCCAAGTGCGAGTTTTTTAAGAAACAAATATCGTATTGTGGCCACGTGATTGATGAAGAGGGGTTACATAAGTCCCCTGACAAAATTGAAGCAGTAGTTAAGGCTCCAGCGCCTGAAAATGTGTCACAACTGAGGTCATTCCTCGGATTGGTGAATTACTACCATAAATGTTTGCCGAATTTGTACACAATTCTGCACCCACTGAACGCCCTGCTACAAACTGGAGTAGCATGGAAATGGAGTGATGAATGTAAGCGGGCCTTTCAGAAGTGTAAAGGCCTGATCACTTCAAGAGAAGTATTGGCTCACTACAACCCATCACTACCGATAAGACTGGCGTGTGATGCGTCTCCCTACGGCATTGGAGCGGTACTGTCACATAAATCCCTTGATGGTTCAGAGAGGCCGATAGCTTTTGCGTCACGCTCGTTAACTGCAGCCGAGCGTAACTACGCCCAGATTGACAGAGAGGCCCTCAGCCTGGTGTGGGGGGTGAAGAAGTTCAATCACTACCTGCACGGACAGAAATTTACTCTACTAACTGATCATCAACCTCTTGTCTCCATTTTCAACCCTAAGAAGGGCGTCCCGATAATGACAGCACAACGGCTACAGAGGTGGCCCCTTTTCCTAGGGGCACACCAATATGACATCGAGTACAAAGGAACTAAACAGCATGGGAATGCTGATGGATTGTCGCGCCTACCGTTGCCGACGGTGGAAGAAGCACCTGCAGTGGATCCTGTGGAGATATTCCACTCGACCATAGTCGAATGTCTACCTGTGACGAATGCAAACATAGAAAAGGAAACACGAAATGACCCGACACTCTCCAGGGTCTATGATTCAACGGTGAAGGGATGGCCAGCACATGGCGAACCACTGTTGCCAGCATTCTCGCCGAGAAGAGAACAGCTGTCAATGTGCCGAGGAACCTTGATGTGTGGATCCAGAGTAGTAATTCCACCCAAATTGAAGGATAGAGTGCTCAATGAGCTTCATGAGGGTCATCTGGGAGGGGTAAAAATGAAGAACTTAGCCCGAGCGTTTGTGTGGTGGCCGGGAATCGATAGAGAAATCAAAGAGATGACCAAGAGCTGTACAGGATGCCAGAAGGTCCAAAGCGCCCCACCACAAACCCCTCTACATCCATGGGAGTGGCCCTCATCTCCATGGTAAAGGGTACACATTGATTTTGCTGGTCCATTTATGGACTCGATGTTTTTAATTGCGGTGGATGCACATTCAAAGTGGCCAGAGGTAATTAAAATGTCCTCAACCACCACAGAAAAAACTATCACAGTCTTACGAACCATATTCGCCAGAAATGGGCTGCCTGAACAGATTTGCTCCGACAATGGACCACAGTTTGTGTCTGAAGAGTTCCGGGGGTTCTTAAAGAACAATGGTGTTAAGCATTACACATCCGCCCCATATCATCCAGCCACCAATGGATTGGCTGAGAGGTTTGTTCAAACATTCAAGAAGGCTATCAAGGCAATGTGTAATGAAGACATACCCCTACAACACAAGATGGATAACTTCTTGTTTGCCTACCGGAATGCGACACACGCGGTTACCAACCAAACTCCAGCCATGATGTTCTTCAATCGAAGACTAAGATGCCGCTTGGATTTGGTTAAGCCAAACATCAGAAGAGATGTGGAGAACAGGCAGTTTCAGAGTATGAATGAAAGGCCAACCAGGAGTTTTAAGATAGGTCAACCAGTTTTGGCCCGGGACTATCGCACAGAGAAATGGCAGCCAGGAACGATCTGCACATGGCAAGGACCTCTAATGTATACTGTGGACATTGGAGAGAGCATTGTAAGACGCCATGCTGACCAGATTCTAGAGTCACTGGAAAACGTCAAATCTACACCACGATCCTATACACCTGGTGATGGAACCGAAGTACCAATTGCATCTACCTCAGAATCGGTGATATTGGAAGCAGACGAACCAAACAACGACGTTGATCCCGAATCAACTTTGCCAGAAGAACCTGATACCCCAAAGAGGCGTTATCTGGACAGAATCAGGAAGCCTCCTCAAAGACTGAATTTATAATTGCTTAGCTTCAGCTAATGTATATAGCAACTGTAATTGTAAATATGTTATTTAATTATTAATCGAATGTTATGTACTGTTTAGCTAAAAGGGGAGGAATTGTAGTGTATGTACCTTGAAGAAGGAACTATATTCTGCAGCCCCTGTATACTGCAGTACCAGTAGTGACCACCCCTGTATATAAGCCTGTGTAGTAACTTTGTATAGTAGTTCCAGTTTTGTCTCCATTCAGTAAACACCTGTTATAACCAACTTCTGCAGTCCGTGTCTCAATTACACACGGACGTTACACCCCGCATCCCTCTTGGGGTGCTGCGAGTGAATATCGTGGCACTACGTGCCGCAGCACCACACGCTGCGGCACATCGCGCTGCGGTATTGCAGGCCTTCCTCCCCTTCTTAAAGGGGAGGGGCCTTGTGCAGCGCGATCTGGGGCCCAGCTGGGCCCCCAAGGATCAGGAGTGCAGGCAAAAGAGCCCGGCACCGAGGAGAAGTGCCGGGCTCTTGGAGCGCAGCTGGCACTCCGCGGGGGGGTGGCATTCAGGATGCCGGGGACGGGAGTGCAGGCAGGTGCTGGCAGGCGGCCAACAACAAAAATGGCCGCCCCGCACCTCGCCTTTAATTTGCGCCTCCCCGGCCGCAGGTAGGCCCCCCTGAACCGGTCGGACATAGCGTCCGGCGGTAAACCAGGGGGCGCTGCCAAATATCGCGGCCGGGACACCAGCGGGGCGCAGCGCACACCGATGACATCATCGGCAATGGCGCAGCGCTAACGGTTAGCGCCACCACTAACGTCCTGCAGAATTTAGCGGGAGGCGTGAGCAGTGCCACGCCCGGGCGCCAGTTGGCTTGCGACCCACTTAGCGCCCTCTTAAGGCGTTAACGGGTGGCGCAACCTACTGAATTTCTCCCCCAATGACCGTAATCATTTTAGACGAGCCCGCCTAAAGTTAGACAAAGAACTGATCTGATTTGGCACGCAGATAAGGGGTGAAGAACCAGGTGTAATTGTAGGCCCACCAGTAGCCAAGGTCTCTTGCCTCTCTCTCTTGCCTCTCGCTCTTGCCTCGTGCCTCGTCGCTGGCTCTCTTCTTCCTCCCCGCGCTGCTCGAAACCGAGGGTGCCCATTACAGCACCGGGGGCCAAACGCGGGAGGAGAACGGGACCCGACTTGAACGCACACAGGGCACACGGGGCCACAAACGGGCAGATGAGACGAGATGAACGGCAAAACCGATAAAGCAGAGAAGGGCAGACGAGACGAGACGAACGGCCAAAACCGATAAAGCAGAGAAGGGCAGCGAAAAAGAAGTGTTGGGGACGAGCGGGTACACACCCCAGCATAGCTATAAGCTGGTGTTTGAAGCATGGGTAGGAAGACCAAATGACAATACAAACCGCCAACCGAGCCCCAACCGCAACAAAACCATCGGCGACCAAACCACCACCAGAAGAACAACCATCTCTGCAAAGTAAAGTACCCTGTAAGGGGTTTTAGATCACAGAGGTTTCTCTCTCTAGAGGCCTCTCCCTCTTGCACAGTAAAACCGTGAGTGGTTCGACCCACTCGCCTCTTAGATTCCGGACTCTGGACTTTGGGGCAGGAACTACAATGTAGAGAAAACTCTTATAGACCAAGTTTGATGAAACGAAATGGAATTTTATTGCATAATGTAAAACAAATCAAATGCAAGCAAATAAGAGGGTACGTGGGAGGGAAAAACACAAACAAATCATAACGACACAATACTAACTAAGGCAAATACAGGCATATTATACTCGACAAAGATCATCATGAAATGGGGGAACACATGGAACATCGAGGGGCAACAACTCATGTTAATTATACCCTTAAATGTCCACCCCCTTAAACCTATCTAGATCTGATTATGAAGGGCCAGAAACATGCTCACCAATCCAACTAGGAAGTGTAAGGTTTTGAAACAGGTCTGCTTTTGATCCTTTCAGGCGTCCTGTCTCCATGTGGTTAGTGGAGCCCCAGCGAGCTGCGCCACACCTCTCTCCTGAGGTGGGGGTCGGGGACGACTGGACACCGGCTGGTCTGGATGTCGGCAGGGTCGGGGATCGTCTGCTCGACCCCGGTCAGAGGAGCGTCAGGCTGGCCCCCATAGTTTCATCTGTAGTTTTTTATTGTCTCTTCTCCCGAGCCGGAGTGGGTCGCTGGCCTCCCATTTCATCAACGGCCCGGGGTTGGTCGATGATCTCCCGATGTTATACCCTGGGGCAGGACGCCAGCTTGAACCGTCTTCTTCTCCTTCTTCTAGCGATGATGCCACCGATACGATGGTAGCACCACGATGGCTGCTTTTCTTTCTACCCCTGGGTTCCCAGATATAATTCTCATCAGAAGCCCTTATCTCGCGACAAATCAGGTTAGTCTTTTGTTTTAATTTTGGCGGGCTGGGAGCACAACGGGGTAGTTATTATATTTTAAACTGTTCTTGGATGGCCGGTGACGGGTCATCTCTGGTTTGGAATGACTTCATTGTTTTTAATGTCCTGGTGATGTCCTTAATGGGTCCTTGATGCTCTTCTCATGAATATGAAACTGTTCCCTTTTGTCTGGGTAAACATTTAGATGGACTTTATCTACAGGCCGATCTTGACTGGATCTGCATCCAATCCATATGTATATGTGGGTGTCTGGTTTCGTTCTCTCAGAAACGGCTTCCAGAACTCACTGTGGGCTGAATCCACAAAGCTGTCTGAGGACTGCAGGAACCATTTTAAAGTGTCCCAATAAGTTGGTCACGGGGTCTGGTGGCCATTTTGAATGCCCCTTTTTCCTAGGCTTCTTTTAAAACAGTCTTTAAAATCATGGCCTCTTCTGCCATTCGACCCTTTATAATATAAAGTTCAATTTTGCGAATCCTACACTCCCCCCTGATGATACTGTAACTTGCTTGAAGTATCATAATTCTGGGTGAGCAAAATTTTCTGACTTTCCATAATCAAACCATCCCCAGTATTTACCTATCTATGACCGCATGACACATGCATTTCCCATTTCAGAAAAACCTAGTGTACATTAAGTATCTATAGATGGCAATACTTCAGATGTGAAATTTGACATACTCAATTCCAGGCGTGGAGGGGGGCCTAATACCCTTACATCACCTGGTGCATACACACTATCTTTTAATAATAACAACATATCTAATAAACTTCAAGAATAAAAATAAAGTACACACACAGAAAATCAAATGCACATGAATACATATCAAAATAATACAGAGGAGGGAGGGAAAACTTTAACTTTATACAGAGGAGCAAAAATCTAAACGGGTGTCTCTTCTTCTACCCGCACATAATGCTCCCTCCATTCCCCTCTGTTCTCATACTGTTGTGAATGTTTGACCTTTTTACAGTGTACAAACAGTAAATAAACTACAATGATAACCTGGCACACAACAAGAATGTGAGAGGCTACCCTAATCCAAGAAGGGACTTCTATATTAGTGAACAGGTCCCACCACGGTGGGGTCACTATATCCAATATGTCTGCCCCTATCTCTAAAGTCTTCTGCTCCAGTGTATAGAAATGTTTCTGTGAAACAACAACGGCTTTTAATATCTTGGTGAGGTGTTCAGGGAGAGAGGGAATGATATATCCAAAATGTGGAACGAATTGCTCCAGATCGGTGAAATTCTCTTTAACAGTGATGTGAACAGTGGAAGGTTCAGAAAGGGGACAATTCGCTCTTGGGCCACTTGAACTTCTGCCCTGGGCTTGAAACAGAAGCTGCTGTCACTAACCGGACACCAACCGTGCTGTCCATGTTGGTAGTGGGGCGCTGCAGTGGTGACACAGTATGTCCCACCTCCTATATATGCCACCTGCAGGGGCACATGACCTTGTGCCATTGCCTCCATGGTGCAATTTATAGGCTCCACGCCAGCAGTTCTGAACCAGCACTGTGGTTTTGAATGGGCATTCAAGTGCTGGGGACACAGGATGATGTGTGCTCCCCGGCTCCGGCACCCCGAGAGGTCAGTACCCGTCATTGCAAGCTCCCATCGAATGACGTAAGGTGGGACCCCTGTGTAGCAAATGTGCGCACCCCCCTGAATGACTCCAATGTTCTCCACCCTGTATACTGGGGCGGGTTTAGCTGTCTTTCCCATCACCGGCATTCTTACCACTATACCCATCATGGTGTAGTTAGACCGTCCACAGTCCACTGGGACTGGGTAGGCTTCTGAAGCTAGTCTGAGCTGGCACGGATTCAATGCATTCTCAAAAGGGTGGAGGGCTGCGAGGTGCTTGTTGCTGATCCAGGAGGGGACTAAACCTTGTTTCAAATCCTCCAGGTTACTGCGGCCCTCGCCCAGTAACCACGCCCCGTATAGCACACAAGCTTCGTTCTGCGCAGCCTGATCGGACGCATTCCGATCCTCCCTGATGAGCGCATTTACCATTTTGGCGTGTTTCTCCAGCTCAGCTATTATCTCTTTTAAGTGTAGTGTCATGGACTGGTCCTCATGTAATTCAGAACCCACTAACTTGTTCTCGTCAGTCAGTATCTTTCTTAACTGTGTTTTCAAACCATTGATTTGGGTTTGCAGCTCCACATCATCCAGTGTGTTGATGACAGAAGTTCCTGCATTAAAAGCTGTGAAAATATCATTTACTGCACCCCTTCTTTGCCTCCATATCCCGTCCAAGACCTCATGTGGTGTGGTGTACAATTCGGCTCTGTCGACATCGGCAAAGTCGAATTCGTAAAACTGTTTAAACATGTTTGTTAACAGGACCTGGTACAATTGTTCCATTTCCTTGGGGCACCACTCAGGCAAGCGCACCTCGGTGAGGTTTAAAATCACCGAAGCCACCGCGTAGAGTACCCCTTGGTACAGTACCTGACCTGTGGGTACTAATACCAATCTGTTCCCGGGTCCCTTGGTAGTGGTGGGGCACCCTTCCTTGCGGGCTTTGGCTACCGGAATCGTGGGCAGGGGTCTGCGGGGGCAGGTGATGAGCTCAGTGGCGTTTACTGGGATCTGAGAGTATGGGACTCTGCATGCCCGTGTGCTGACGTCCCACCTCATTCCTCTCCCAGCATCTTGCCACTGCCTTTGGAAAAAGATGGAGACGCCTGTGGGGCAAGCGCGTTCTGAACCCCACATACAGATGTAGATCCCCTCATCTGGTTCCCACCATTTGTCCCAGCAGACACTCAACCCCCCATGAGCCCCCGTAGTAGTCCGATGGGTATTGTTACCCAATCTCTCCCACTCGACCATGAAGTTCTTCATGGTGCTGCTCAACTTGCGCAGCCACCACCAGCGATTCAAAGGTACATGTCCATTGCAGACCAGGCAAATCTTCTTCCCGACGGTGACACTTATTCTGGGTGCACGGATCCGCACCCTGGGGCACATCAGAGATGTCTCTCTGTATGCAAACCCCGTCTGGCTAGAGTATTCAGTAGAGTTCGACCCCAGCCAGCCTGGCCATCTTCCTTCATGGAAGTAGGCAGCAGTCTCTTCAGCGTCCCGCGGGCCAGTTCCGTCGATCGCGATGGGGCCTCTGTTGCCAGAGCACCCATAGATCGTGGAGTCCTTGGTACGGCCCCGATAGGCCCAGCTCCACCCGATTACCACGACCTCGACGAGAATTCCTCTCGTCATCCTTTTGGTTCCTGTAATGAAATTAAACGATATAGCCAGGCTTCTGAGAGATTCTGGCTTAGGTGAAGGCATTCGACCTCGATCCAAAACAACACACATACTGGGTAGATTCCAAAACTACTTAACACTACTCACTTTAATATTTACACAACTTAATCTTAAAACTAAAACTAATATACAGCACCGCCCGTCCCCGGGCGGCTTGCCTAATCCCTGATTGGACTGCAGCTTGCTGCTCCCTGTGGCGGGGCTGCAGTGGCCTGTGGCTTGGGTTCCTCACAGCCTTTTACTGTCAATTGGGATTGCGTTTTGCCAGGGATTTCCCAAGTCGGCGTTTACTGAAAACGGGGGAATCGGGCCACGGTTTTACCGGCTGAGGCATACGAGCTGACCTGCGAAGAGGTACTTTTTGCATGGCTCCCTTAGCGAGCGGACCTTCGGGTGGGACTTTAGCCCTCACAGCCCGTGGCACTTCCACAGCTGCTGCCTTCAGCTCGCTTCCTTCAGGCTCCGCCCCTTTTGGATTTGGGCAGGCTCCCTTAGCGAATGGACCTTCGGGTGGGACTTCAGCGTTCACAGCCCGTAGCTCTTCCACGACTGTGGGCTTCGGCTCCCTTCCCTCAGGCTCCACCCCTTCGGGAATTGGGCCTGTGCCAGACGGCTCCTCCTCACCTGTCCCTACAGGTGGAGAATCTCTGCCCCCAATTTCTACCTCCCCCACGCTTGAGTCGAGGGCGGGACCTCCGTCCTCCGACTCCACCTCCTCCAGAATCGTGTCGAGGGCGGGGCCTTGCTGTTCGGGCTCCTCCTCGTCCGAGTCCCAGGCCATAGGGGAAACCTCCCCCCAGGTGGGCGGGACAGCATCTCCTCTCAAGCAGGCTGCTGTTCCCGCTTGTGTGGACTGTGACTCATCGCACGCGTCAGGCTGCGGATATTTACCCTCAGACCTGGCTTCGGTTGCTAGTACACTTGCACCCGGCTTAAACAGTTTGCACTGATTGATGTGAAACCATTTACAAGCCCTTAGCTGACCCTCTAAACTGCCAGCCCTCGCTGTTAACCTAGCGTTCTCCTCCCTTAAAGCCTGCTCAACTAACTTAGCCTTCGCAACCTGGCGCCGCAGGTGTTCCTCCATTTTACAGGAGGTCTCTTCCTGTGCATGTCTTCCTAGAGGACACGGGTCGACAGGCTGCACTGGCGCTAGTCATTTGGGCACAGCGGTCGGGGTCTCGGGAATGACAAGACCAGTAGCGACGGCTATCTTCCCCTGCGCGATCATCAGAGACCGCATTGTCTCTATGATTGATTCTATCATAGCGGGATCCATAGCTGCACCAACTCCTTGTGCTGGGGCAGGAGCTACTGCTTGGGTTTGGGCTGGTGCTGGGGTGGCGGTCTGGGCTTGGGCTTGGGCTGCGGGAAATTTTCCCTTATTATCCTTCCACGGATTTCTACAGTCCTTGCGCCAATGTCCACCCTTCCCACACCCGTAGCAATTGAGCTTGGCTTGGGCAGGGCGATTCCCCTCCTGACGCCACTCCTTCTTGCTTGGGGCTGTGGGTTTTGCCTCATGCACCTTTCCCTTCTGGGGAGGTGTTTCCTGACCTCTACAATTCTTATACGCAACGTTGAGCTGGCGGAGCACCGTCTCCTCCGTGACACCGGGACCTTGGGGCTAGGGCCCGTATCTGTGGCAAGCTGTTGGTAACCAAGCAACGGAGCCAATGAACCCACTGTTCGCCGCTCATTGCAACCCGTTCAGGCACACCCGGACAACTGCGCCGATACACTGGCCACAGCCTTTCTGCGAAAACCCGTGGGGGTTCTCCAGGTAGCTGCACGGTCCCTTCCACACGGTCGAACGGACTACCGTCGTCCACTCCCATTACTTCTAAAACTTGCTCCCTGAGATCCACATACCTTTCCGTCCCCTCTTACTCACATCTGAGAGGCACTGAAGGATTCTGCAATCCAGGGAGAAGAGCAACATTTTCGCCTGTTCTTGATCGTCACAATCATTAATGGCAGCTGTCTCCTCTATCTCCCTGAAATGAACTGAGGGATCTCTCTTTACTGTCAGCCTTGGGAGGTGGGTCACCATGGATCTTATTTGTTGGGCACTGTAGGGCACCATGAGCTGGTTCAGGTGGGGTCCGTCATCGCCGTTTGCGGCGTTGGGACCGAACCTCTGGTGCCGAGCGGGACACATTGGTGCCGATCCCGGCTTTGCTACCAGTGGCTGTTCTTCCTCACATTCCACCTCGGCTACCTCCTCTTTTACCACCCCCTGTTTTTCCGGCCAAGCCTCACTATAGCTCGGCGGTGCTGAGGGCTCGGTGGCTGGTGCCACAACTACTTCGGCTGGAATCAGCTGTTTCGATTCCTTTAAAAAGTCCATGTGACTGGCTTTCGGGCTGACGAGACACACCATGCCTTTTGCCTTAACCAGGGCCGTTCTTAGGTCCTCTATGGTCTTTTGGCAGGGGCCGTGGTCTGTGCTCTCAAACCCGTGCTCGAGGGCTAGCTTGTAAGCTGCCTTAACCTCCACTACTCTCTCCTCCTGCGCTCTTAGCTGTTGTGCGAGGTGGGCGTTTTTCTCCCGTATCCTCGTTTCATTGATCTTTGCCTCAGTAACCTGGCACTCCAGGTACTCTATTCTAGCCTGATGTTGACTAGCTACCACTTGGCGTTCCTGATTCAGCGCGTGAAGCGCTGTGATGAGTTTTTCCCCACCCATGGCCTTTTCCTCTATCTCTGCTGCCTGGGTTGTGATCCTGGCTGCCTGTGCTGCAACGACTCGGTCCAAGATCTGGACTTGCTTCTTGTAACACATCAGCCACACTGCCTTCTCCACTGACTTCTTATGCTCTTTGCTCTCTGTCCACCTGATGGCTGCGTCCACCGGACGCCCATCCAGTAAGAGATCGGAAATCCACTGCTTAGTGAGATTTACCTTGCCAAAGACATAATCCGCTATCCTCTCATCCATTGCATTTCGGCCATTCAAACTTGGATCTAGCACATTGCAATCCTGCTGCCAGAGTCCTGCCGCGTTCGCCATTTTCTGTAAGGGGTTTTAGGTCGCAGAGGTTTCTCTCTCTAGAGGCCTCTCTCTCTTGCACAGTAAAACCGTGAGTGGTTCGACCCACTTGCCCCTTAGATTCCGGACTCTGGACTTTGGGGCAGGAACTACAATGTAGAGAAAACTCTTATAGACCAAGTTTGATGAAACGAAATGGAATTTTATTGCATAATGTAAAACAAATCAAATGCAAGCAAATAAGAGGGTACATGGGAGGGAAAAGCACAAACAAATCATAATGACACAATACTAACTAAGGCAAATACAGGCACATTATACTCGACAAAGATCATCATGAAATGGGGGAACATCGGAACATCGAGGGGCAACAACTCATGTTAATTATAACCTTAAATGTCCACCCCCTTAAACCTATCTAGATCTGATTATGAAGGGCCAGAAACATGCTCACCAATCCAACTAGGAAGTGTAAGGTTTTGAAACAGGTCTGCTTTTGATCCTTTCAGGCGTCCTGTCCCCATGTGGTTAGTGGAGCTCCAGCGAGCTGCACCACACCTCTCTCCTGAGGTGGGGGTCGGGGACGACTGGACACCGGCTGGTCTGGATGTCGGCGGGGTCGGGGATCGTCTACTCGACCCCGGTCAGAGGAGCCTCGGGCTGGCCCCCATAGTTTCTTCTGTGGTTTTTTATTGTCTCTTCTCCTGAGCTTGAGTGGGTCGATGGCCTCCCGTTTCGTCAACAGCCCGGGGTCGGTCAATGATCTCCCTATGTTTAACCCCGGGGTGGGACGCCGGCTTGAACCGTCTTCTTCTCCTTCTTCTAGCGATGACGCCACCGATACGATGGTAGCACCACGATGGCTGCTTTTCTTTCTACCCCTGGGTTCCCAGATATACTTCTCATCAGAAGCCCTTATCTCGCGACAAATCAGGTTAGTCTTTTGTTTTAATTTTGGCGGGCTGGGAGCACAACGGGGTAGTTATTATATTTTAAACTGTTCTTGGATGGCCGGTAACGGGTCATCTCTGGTCTGGAATGACCTTCATTGTTTTTAATGTCCTGGTGATGTCCTTAACGGGTCCTTGATGCTCTTCTCATGAATATGAAACTGTTCCCTTTTGTCTGGGTAAACATTTAGATGGACTTTATCTACAGGCCGATCTTGACTGGATCTGCATCCAATCCATATGTATATGTGGGTGTCTGGTTTCATTCTCTCAGAAGCGGCTTCCAGAATTCACTGTGGGCTGAATCCACAAAGCTGTCTGAGGACTGCAAGAACCATTTTAAAGTGTCCCAATAAGTTGGTCACGGGGTCTGGTGGCCATTTTGAATGCCCCTTTTTCCTAGGCTTCTTTTAAAACAGTCTTTAAAATCATGGCCTCTTCTGCCATTTGAGCCTTTATAATATAAAGTTCAATTTTGCGAATCCTACAACCAAACAAAGACTTTACAACATTTCTCTAACGGAGGAAAAAGGAGGGTACTTTACACAGATGACTCCACCGCTGCGCCCTAGGACCAATGTGACGATGGCAGGCCCCAAAGGACAACAAGAGCGAACCCCAAAACCACAACCGGTTTAATCGACAGGTTTCGAATTGGTGAGCATAAATCCCTGGCCCCTCATAGCTTAATCTAGTTAGGTATTGGGGGTGGGATAAGGGTAGTGGGATTTTAATGTGTTTGTTCCCTCGATGTGCCGTGTGTTCCCCATTCCCAAATAAGTGTAATTTTATATATGCCTGTAATTATCCTAGTAATTCTCAGTGTTGTGATTTTATTGTGCCTTTAATAAAAATTACGGTTTTCTTGTACCAAACCAGTTGTCTACTCTATTTTCTGTATCGTTGCCTGTACCTAAATCCGGTGTCTAGAACCCAGGGGTGTGGGAGCGATTCGAACTGCTCAGAGACAGTCAGGGGCAGAGCTGACTGGGCACACGCCACCCCCCTACAAGATTCACTGGCCGGCTGCTGGCAACATGGGAAAACAGCATCGGAGCAACCGATTGCAGCAAGAACCCAATAGATACCACGAGTGGGAGATAGGGGATCAGGTCATGGTAAGGAACTTTGCCTGGTTGGGAAGTTTCAAATCATTGTATATGGGGCCGTACAGCATTGTGGACAAGGCAAGCCCCATGGTGTATGCCATAAAGATGCCCCGCCACACAAAGTGGTTACACATTAATCAATGCAAGCTGTTCAAAACAGAGAGTGGATAACGGCCAGCAAGGGCGAACCGTTTTAAAAATAGAGATCATCAGCCTGCAGCTGTGGCAGACTCACAGAGTGCGCTGGAGGGGGCAGTGGCTTGTGTTACTGGAGGGGCCCTCCCACCAATTATTTGGGACATGCCCCCAGTAGCCGGAGCCCTAAGGAGGTCTCCTTGCATACCACAGCCTAATCTACCGTGGTCACCCGAGTATCACTTTAAACGGACCAGCCCCAGGAGAACCCTTAACAAAAGGGGAAAAACCAAGGTCAGGGACAAGTCTAAGGACATGGATCCCCAGCCTGCCACCTCCAAAGGTGAGGGAATCACAGGAGAGGTAGCGTTAGGCAAAGGGAGAGAGATGTGTCCCCAGCCTGCGGCATCAGGCTGCGGGGAACCCACAGGACAGGATAGGGACTTGGCAGCCACACAGGAAGGGGTAGTGTGCTGCAGCACAGGAGGGCACACTCCCCCGGTCAGTTGGGAAACGAAAAAAAACCCAGTTCTTTTAAGGAGGACTCTCCGGGTCTGGTGGCACAGGTCACCTTACGCCCAGGCGTACAAGCTGCCCAGTTTCCACAAAAGGCAGCGGCCTAACAGGAATTAGCCTGGCTGTCCAGAGACGGGCGGCGGATGTACATAGCTTTTAGTTTAAGAGTGTTTTACAGTTTCTTAGGTTTTGGAATTTTAATAGTCTAATTTTAGTTTATGATAAGTTTAAGTTTTTGAAATTTTGATAACTGTGTCAGGCCAGAGAACCTTCTCGGAACATAGCTATTTTGTTTGCGTGTCTCTACAGAAAGGAAATCAGCATGTAAGGTTCGCAAAATTATGCAGATTCCCACGGAAGGACAGTTCCCGCCAAAAACCTACAGGGCCATCAAGAACATGAATAATACAGTACGTGCCACTAATCAACAAAAGAGACCCTGGCCCCAGCAGGAGAAGACAATCGAACAACAGTTTAAACTACTCAGAAAGATTTCCAAAACCACTTCACACACTTAAACTGATTTCAAAGCAATCCTGAAACTAGTTAAAAGTCAATTAAAGATAAATGGGACCAATCAAAATTAACGAGCCCGCCCAAAATCTAACAAAATTAGCAGGCTTCATTTAGTATAAACTAAAGACCTGTCTCCACATGAAATCAGTTCGATGAGTTTGATGGGTTCGATCAGTTCGATCAGTTTTGTTCAGTCAGATAATTGAAACAGCAGTCAGTGAATTGAAGTCAGCAGTACAGTTCGCACAGACACAGACAGAGGCACAGCTCATTCGAAAGACATCAGCCTCGGGACAATCAATCGACGGAAGGACAACAGAAGGAGAATGGAAAGGAATCGCGGCAACCAAGGGCCCCATGAAACAAACAACTAACAATATTACCAACAACTAGGTAATACTGGACCACCGCGACCAACAAGAAACCAACTCGGAAGAAACCGAAGATCTGCAAGTTTTTCCCACTCTACAAACTATTCCTGTGTTTGGTGAGCATTTCCCTGGTCCTCTGGAATCCAACCTAGTTAGTGTAGTGGGATTGAGAGGGGTGAAGTATTTTGTCTATTGTCATTCTCCCTCGTATATTCTGAAGTGTTCCCCCTTTTAGAGTGATAAGATTATTGTGTTGTGTATATTTTCTTGTCTCAAATAAGAACCGAAGTTCTTGTATCAAATTCAGTTGTTTGCTGCAATTTCATTACAACCCCCAAATAAGTCCAGGCCTAGAACTAAGGGAGTGGGAGTGATTCGAACGGCTCAGGGAGTCAGAGGCAAAGCTGACAACACACACCACCCCTTACAGGCATGGGAAAGGATCTGCTCCTGCTCGCCCTGGTAGGGGTGAGCAGCGGTGACCGAGGAGACGTGGAGGACTCCCACATCTATGGGTGCTCAGGAGAGAGAGCACCAATCGTTACCGCAGGGGGTGGCGAACGGGGCGTGGAGGAACTCGCCATCTACTTCCACGAGGGAAGGTGGCCAGGGTGGCTGGGCTCTAATTCGACTCAGTACTCCAGCCAGACCGGGTTCACGTACGGGGGGGCCTCCATCCCGTGCCCCAGGGTACAGATCATTAGGGTCAGTGTCACCGAGGGGAAACGTGTGTGTTTGACATGTAAGGGACAGATTCCCTTGGATAGGTGGTGGTGGCTCAGAAAGCTGAGCAAGAATATAGGAAACCCCGCAGTCAACTGGGAACGATTGGGAAACAATACCCATTGGATGATTACAGGGACCCGAGGGGGTGTGAGTGTGTGTTGGGACAAGTGGTGGGAGCCGGATCAGGGGATTTATGTTTCTTTGTGGGGGGTCACAGAAAGTCTGCCCCACAGGCATACCCATCATCTTCCACAGACAATGGCAAGATGCCGGGGAGGGGATGGGGTGGGATTCGAGCCTGCAGGTGTGCGCGATCCCACACTCCCCGATTCCAGTCAATGCCAACGAACTCGTAACCAACCCCCGGAAGCCCCTGCCCACGACCACGACACACTGGACTATAGTACAGAGGTGTCCTACCACTACCAAGAGACCAGGGAATGGGTTAGTCCTAGTGCCGACCGATAAGTTACTGTACCAGGGGGTACACTATGCAGTGGCCTCAGTGATCCTGAACCTTACCAAGGTACACTTACCTGAGTGGTGCCCTAAGGAGACAAAACAGTTGTACCAAGCCCTGCTGAAGGAAATGTTTAAGAAATTTTATGAATTCGACTTTACCAGTGTAGACAAAGCGAAACTGTACAGTTTAAACCCTGAGCATAATATGGGTGCGGGAAGACAAAGGAGGGGAACCTGGAAAGATATTTTCACTGCTTATAGTACAGGATCCTCAGTAATAAACAGACTAGACGATATGGAGTTACAAACTCAGATAAATGGTTTAAAGACCCAGTTAAGAAAAATCCTAACAGAGGAGAAGACAGTAGTAGGCTCAGAGCTACATGAGGACCAGGTTATGACGGTCCATTTAAAAAAGATCATTGCTGAGCTAGAGAGACACGCCAAAGCAGTAAATGCACTTATACGGGAGGACAGGAATGCTTCGGATCAAGCTGCATAGAATGAGGTGTGTGTGCCATATGGGGCATGGTTGCTGGGCGAGGGCCGCAGCAACCTGGAGGTTTTAAAACAAGGTTTAGTCCCCTCCTGGATTAGCAACAAGCACCTCGCAGCCCTCCACCCGTTTAGTAATTCACTGAGCCCGTGTCAGCTCTGCCTAGCCTCTGAAGCCTACCCTGTCCCAGTAGATTGTGGACATTCCAATCACACTATCATGGGGATAGGAGTGAGGAAGCCGGTCATGGGTGGGGCAGCCCGACCCGAACCGATATACAGGGTGGAGAACACTGGGATCATTCAAGGGGGTGCACACGTCCGTTTCACAGAGGTCCCACTTAAGGAAGTGGCCCTAGAAATAGTAGATGCATTGTTGGTAATCTTCCAAAATTTGATAGATTCTGGAACAGTTTCCATGGATTGGAGGGTAGCTAATGTTACCCGACTATTCAAAAAAGCTGGTAGAGAGAAAATGGGGAATTATAGGCCTGATATCGGTAGTGGGGAAAATGCTAGAATCCATTATAAAAGATGTAATAGCAGAGCACTTGGAAAACAGTGACAGGATCGGACAAAGTCAACATGAATTTACAAAAGGTAAATCATGCTTGACTAATCTACTGGAATTTTTTGAGGATGTAACTGGTAGAATAGATAAGGGAGAACCAGCAGATGTGGTGTATTTGGACTTTCAGAAGGCTTCGATAAGGTCCCACGTAAGAGATTTGCATGTAAAGTTAAGGCACTGGGATTGGGGGAAAGGTACTGACTTGGATAAAGAACTGGTTGGCAGGCAGGAAGCAAAGAGTTGGAATAAACGGTTCTTTTTCCGATTGGCAGGCAGTAACTAGTGGGGTACCACAGGGATCGGTCCTAGGACCCCAGCTATTCACAATATATATAAATGATCTAGACGAGGGAACTAGATGTAATATCTCCAAGTTTGCAGACGACACAAAGCTGGGTGGGCGTGTATGCTGTGAGGAGGATGCCGAGAAACTCCAGTATGATTTGGACAGGTTGGGTGATTGGGCAGACGCATGGCAGATGCAGTATAATGTGGATAAATGCGAGGTTATCCACTTTGGTGGCAAAAACAGGAAGGCAGATTATTATCTGAATGGCAATAGATTGGGAGAAGGGGAAGTGCAACGAGACCTGGGTGCCCTTGCGCACCAGTCGCTGAAGGTAAGCATGCAGGTGCCGCAGGCGGTTAAGAAGGCAAATGGTATGTTGGCCTTCATAGCAAGAGGTTTCGAATACAAGAACAAGGATGTCTTGCTGCTGTTGTACAGGGCCTTGGTGAGACCACACCTTGAGCATTGTGTGCAGTTTTGGTCGCCTTATCTGAGGAAGGATGTTCTTGCCATGGAGGGAGTGCAGCGAAGATTCACCAGGCTGATACATGGGATGGCAGGAATGACGTATGAGGAGAGATTGGGTCAATTGGGCTTATACTCGCTGGAGTTTAGAAGAATGAGAGGGGATCTCATTGAAACTTATAAAATTCTAACAGGACTGGACAGACTGGATGCAGGAAGGATGTTCCTGATGGCCGGGGAGTCCAGAACCAAGAGTCACAGTCTAAGGATAAGGGGTAAACCATTTAGGACAGAGATGAGGAGGAATTTCTTCACCCAGAGAGTGGTGATCCTGTGGAATTCTCTACCACAGAAGGCAGTGGAGGCCAATTCATTAACTATATTCAAGAAGGAGTTGGATATATTTCTTAAGGCTAAAGGGATCAAGGGATATGGAGAGAAGACAGCGACAGGGTACTGAATTTGTATGATCAGCCATGATCTCATTGAATGGCGGAGCAGGCTCGAGGGGCCAAATGGCCTACTCCTGCTCCTATCTTCTATGTTTCTATGTTTCTATGTTTCTATGTCATAAAGTGGGAGCACACTATGACAGGTACAGACCTCTCCGGGTGCTGGAGCCGGGGAGCACACATATTACTCTGTCCCCAGCACTTGAATGCCTATTCGAGACCACAGTGCGGGTTTAAAGCTGCTGGTGCACAACCTGTGAACTGTACCATGGAGGTAATGGCACAAGGCCATGTTTCCCCACAGGTAGCATTCATGGTGGGTGGGACCTATTGGCCTAGAAATTCAGTATAGCCACTTTTGGGGCACTAAAGTCGGGCGGCCGCTAATGTTTGCGCCCGGCGCAAAGTCGCGCCCCCTTCGCCGATATTCAGTCGCATCGCCCCAAGAGGTTGCTGCTGCGCTAAAACAGGCGATGCACGACTATCTTTAGGCGCTAAGCCGGCGGTGCTGAGCGATACCCCCGAGGCCGGGCGCAGCGCCGGTGCGGCGAGTTCTTGATTGACGGCAGACACTCTGGCGCCGGTCAGCTCTTAAAGGGGGAGGGTCGATTTGTTTGCCTGCCACGCCCTGCACACTGCAGCCCTCAACCTA
Organism: Somniosus microcephalus; assembly: GCF_052327205.1. Lineage (NCBI taxonomy): Eukaryota > Metazoa > Chordata > Chondrichthyes > Squaliformes > Somniosidae > Somniosus > Somniosus microcephalus. The sequence continues at coordinate 149,846,261 of NC_140994.1, read as the reverse complement.
GGCCTGACCACTTCAGCTTCACCTGCACAACGCCCAGGGCTATGGAGAAGGCCAGGGAGAGAGCGCAGCGCTTCAGCGACGGTAACCTGAGGCTGCTGGTTGGCGGAGTGGAGCGCAGGCGCCATGTTCTGTTCCCAGAAGGTGGCAAGAGGCCGCTGCCCAGCGCCTACCGGAAAGCCTGGAGGGAGGTCTCCAACAGGGTGTCTTCCAACAGCGTGGTTGCCAGGACTCCTCGAGGAAATGACGTCATGATCTGCGCGCGCAGCTGAGCGCGCGCAAAGACTTTGTGCCGCCGCTAAATCTCTAGTGAAGTTGGGGCGAGGCGCAGATCGCGCTGCACCCTGGCGCTAGCCGCATAGCGCCCGACATCTACTCCTCCTAAGGCGCTAACGGCTCGCGCAACCAACTGAATTTCTAGGCCATTGTGTCACCACAAGTGCGGCGCACTATCGGCATGGACAGCACATCTGGGCGCGCAGATCTTGACGTAATTTTCTCGTGCAACGCCCTTTGTGCGCCCCCAACCGGAACTTCAGTGGTGACGCCCCATTGTGCGCCTGGCGCCCCTAGCGACTGCTAGAGTGGAACGGTGCTCAGCCGATGCGGGGCGCGGGGGGCGCAAATGAAAGGGCACTCCTCCTGCACTATAAAAGGCTGCCATTTCGCAGCACTCCTTCTTGAGAAACGGATCTTTGGAGAGAGACCAAGGTAGATAGCTTTCTGCTTTGGCCCAACACTCGGACAGGTACTTCTGGCTTCAGGCCACAGCTTTCCTCTAGTCTTTGCCTTCATTGACATCTCATTGTTTGCCAGCATATTATGGGGGTTGCAATGGATGTCAACGCTGGCTTTCTCAATTACATCCAAAGGGCTCACAGACGCCGTGAGAGAGTGGCAGCCCTGGCTAGATGGAGAGGGGGCAACAGGCATCGGCAAAGGAGGCCTTACCCACCCAGGGTATACCGCCAGCAGTTCTCCTATCTCAACATGTCTGAAGAGCAGTGTGTTCGGAGGCTGCGATTCCGAAGGGAGGTGGTCACAGAGATCTGCCACCTGCTTGGCGGTGATCTGCAGCCACAGCTGAGGTGCAGGACATCTCTGTCGGTGGCAGTGAAGGTGACGGTGGCTCTCAACTTCTATGCCACCGGCTCCTTCCAATCCGCTGCTGGGGACATTGCCAACATCTCCCAGTTCGCCGTGCATTGCTGCATCCGCCAGGTGACCAATGCCCTTTTCCAAAGGAGACGTCAGTTCATCTCCTTCTCCATGGCCCTTGCCAAGCAGCAACAGCGTGCAATGGGCTTTGCAGCATTCGCGGGCTTCCCCATGGTGCAGGGCGCCATTGACTGCACGCATGTGGCTTTGCGGAGAATGCCGAGGATTACCGCAACCGGAAGGGCTACCATTCGCTGAACGTCCAGCTGGTGTGTGACCACAGGCAGCTCATCCTAGCTGTCAATGCCCGCTTTCCAGGCAGCAGCCACGATGCCTTCATCCTGCGACAGACTTCTGTGGCAGACATGTTCCAGGCACAGCCTCACCCACGAGGATGGCTTATCGGGGGCAAAGGCTATCCTTTGTGTACCTGGCTGATGACCCCGCTCCGTGCGCCCAGCACCCCTGCTGAAGAGGGATACAACGAGAGCCATCAAGCGACCAGGAACATCATCGAACAAACAATCGGCGTCCTGAAGCAACGGTTCCGCTGTCTGGATCGTTCCGGTGGAGCCCTACAGTATTCGTCGGAGCGAGTCTCCCATTTCGTGGTCGTTTGCTGCATACTGCACAACCTGGCTATCCGCAGGACTCAGGCACTGCCACCAGAGATTGGAGGACCACCTCAGGAGGAGGAGGAGGAGGAGGAGGAGGAGGAGGACCAGCACAGGAGGGAGGCACAAAGTGCAAGGGCCGTCCGTCACCGGCTTATTGAACGTCGGTTCTAGGCCCCCTCTCAGGGAATGGCTTGTGCCAATGTCAGCAGATGAATGTAGCCGCTCCACAAGCCCTCAGCCAAGCAGGGCAACCAGGACTTAACAAAAAAAACATGCACACTGCAATTTAAGAACAATAATTTATTGAAAACCTCTGCCCTTCCCACATTACATGCGCATGTGGAGAAGCCCCCTCCAAAAACACAAAACTACCAGTCTCAGCCTTACAAAAAGAAAGAAAGACACCAGTCTCGGCCTTACAAAAAGAAAGAAAGACACCAGTCTCGGCCTTACACAAACACAACTGCACCAGTCTCGGCCTTACAACAAGCACCAGGCATTTGTGCATACCTCTACTTTTTGCCCTGCGAGGGCGATGCCTTGCGCATCCTTGCCTGGCCCCTGCCCGCCCTGCAGCTCCTCCTCAATGGGAGCCCAGTGGCTGCAGCAAGGCTGGGGGAAGGCTGCTGAGGGGCAGATGGCGAGACGGCAGATGCCCTTGGGGGTCGGCCTGCACCAGCTCTGGCCTTGGAGTGGCCGGCTGCTGACTGCTCCAACTCTGGCTGGGCGGCAGCAGTCTGTCCAGCGGCTCGTGGCAGCTGCAATGGTGGAGTGGCAGTGTCGGCTGCAGGAATGGTGGCAACCTGGCAGATCGCAGGTGCTCGCTGGTCGCCTGAGACATTGGCACTCACACGGGCCAGCACTGCAGCAAGCGCAGCAAACAGCTGAAGAACAGACTGCTGGGCTGCTGCTGCGCGGCGAGTGCCCTGGCGATGCCTGGCTGATCCAGCGAGGGTGGCAGCAGTTAGTGCCCGTGTGGCCCTGGTCTGTGTCTGCATGACACCAGCCAGTGAATGGACGGCACGACTGAGCACTTGGCTAGAAGCCGACTGTGCTGCCGCGAAGTCCTGCAGACTCCTGGCCTGTGCTGCACTGAATTGTTCCAGACTCCTGGCCTGTGCTGCACTGAATTGTTGCAGACTCCTGGCCTGTGCTGCTCCGAATTGCTGCACACTCCTTGACAGAGACTCTATGGAGTCAGGCATCCTTGCCACTGCAGCCATGAGCTCAGTGTGCCTGCACTCAGCCTGGACGGCCATTTCCTCTAGGAGGCGCACCTCCTCTGCGCTCACCGTCGCAGGACTGGAGGCCGCACTCACCCTCTGGGGAGAAGTCCGCCGAGCTTCCCCACCCCTCCCGCGTTGCTGCAGGCTGCTGGGCCCCGGAGCTTCACTCTCCTCCGACCCTTCCCCCCGGCTCCCCTCCAGGGAAGACGTGTCCCCTACATCGCCATGGGCTGGCGGCTGAGGGTGGCACTGATGGGCCGGCTTCCTCTTCCTCCTCCTCGTATTCCAAAGCGCTGACAGTGGCAGCTTGAGGGCCCGCCTCCTCACCTGGCGATTCACCATCTGAAAGCAGGAAGGCACAAGAGTAGCTTTAGAGTGAGGACAGGGCGGCAGCGAGGGAGGCATGAGTGCTGCCATTCACCGCATTGGTCGGACAGTGGCAAAGGATGCTGATCTCATGCGCAAGTGGAACGAGAGAGGTCCAAAAGGTGATGCCCTTACCATTGGTGCCCAGAACAGGGTCGGCATCTCCACTGGCGACGGGGCCAATCAGCCAGCCTGCCATAATGCGCTCCACACGCTGGTCGAGGTCGGAGAGCTCTTTGAGGTCAGGACGGCCTCCCCCGGTCTCAGTTCGGTTGCGCCGGTTGTGCGCCACCTTGGCCTGCAAGAGAAAGGACGGCCTCTAAGTACAGTGTGTAACCCTGATCTTGTCTGCACTGCCTCCCATGGTTGAATAGCTTGTACAGTGTGTAGCCCTGATCTTGTCTGCACTGCCTCCCATGGTCGAATAGCTTGTACAGTGTGTAGCCCTGATCTTGTCTGCAATGCCTCCCATGGTCGAATAACTTGTACAGTGTGTAAAGTGCTGAATGTGCAAGTGATTTTCATGCCAGTCCCATAGCTGCTGGATGAGGGCTGGCCATTAGGGCTTTCAGGTCCCTTTGCCCATAAAGTGAGGTGCACATGCAAGGATGAGGGGGACACTGGAAAGGGTACACACCCTGACAACCCGAGTGAGGTCGTTGAACTTCTTCCGGCATTGCACAGGAGTCCTGGCAACCACGCTGTTGGAAGACACCCTGTTGGAGACCTCCCTCCAGGCTTTCCGGTAGGCGCTGGGCAGCGGCCTATTGCCACCTTCTGGGAACAGAACATGGCGCCTGCGCTCCACTCCGCCAACCAGCAGCCTCAGGTCACCGTCGCTGAAGCGCTGCGCTCTCTCCCTGGCCTTCTCCATAGCCCTGGGCGTTGTGCAGGTGAAACTGAAGTGGTCAGGCCTAAGTTGAGGGCTGCAGTGTGCAGGGCGTGGCAGGCAAACAAATCGACCCTCCCCCTTTAAGAGCTGACCGGCGCCAGAGTGTCTGCCGTCAATCAAGAACTCGCCGCACCGGCGCTGCGCCCGGCCTCGGGGGTATCGCTCAGCACCGCCGGCTTAGCGCCTAAAGATAGTCGTGCATCGCCTGTTTTAGCGCAGCAGCAACCTCTTGGGGCGATGCGACTGAATATCGGCGAAGGGGGCGCGACTTTGCGCCGGGCGCAAACTTTAGCGGCCGCCCGACTTTAGCGCCCCAAAAGTGGCTATACTGAATTTCTAGGCCCTGGTGTCTGGTGAGTGACAGCAGTTTCTGTTTTAAAGCCGAGGCAGAAGTTCAAGTGGCCCAGGAAGAGATTGTACCCATCCCTGAACCCTCAATTGTTCACCTCACTGTCAGGGAAAACATTACCAACCTGCAAAATTATGTAACACATTTCGGCTATGAAATTCTCCCTCTTCCCGAACATCTTACCGCCCTATTAAAAGCAGTGGTCATCTCACAAAAGAATTTTTATACATTAGAACAGAAGACAATCAAGTTAGGGACCAAGATCTTGGATATTGTAGTTCCACCCTGGTGGGACATTTTTGAAAATATAGAGGTCCCCTCTTGGATTGGACTGGCTTCACACATTTTAGTGGTTTGCCAGCTCGGCATAGGTTTCTACTTGCTGTGTACAAAGTGCAAGGGAAGGGACAGGATGCTCCGCTATCAACTTGGGCGAGCATGGGACAAAAGTAAAGTCTATGACCAGGTATAAAACCAACCTTGACCGTTATTAAAAATAAAGTTGATGAGTGTGTGTGTCATTATTTATCCTATGTGTGTAATTTTTCCAAGTGGTGCAGTGGTGTTGGGCCCCCTCCGTGCTTGGATATGAATGTAATTGAATTTTTCGTACCTTGTATGTATCTGTGTAAACACTACACCTAAGGGGAATGGGAGAGTGTTTGTTTTGGATATTAGTTTAGATAATACAGGGGAAGGTTGGCTCCTGGGGATCAGAAAATTTATCTCACTCAGCATGATACTATAGTGTTTAAAGTATCACAGGGGGGTGTGTAAGGCTTGCAAAATTCTACAGAATCCCCCAAACTAAGAAAAGAAGAGATTTTGGACTGTTTAAAAGAATATTGGGCCAAAATGGACTTAAAGTCAAAACCCCAGGGAGATTTGGCTATTTTAAAAGGCATGTTCAGGCCTGTGGAAAGCTGCAACAAAGGAATTGGGTTGGGCACTGTGGGACAGACAGTTTGAGTATTGGAAAAGGCCAGATTGTCTGGGAATGTTCTGGACCATCCCAGCCATTCTACATAAAGACAATAGGCCCACGGAAAGAAAGTTCCCACCAAAAACCTACAGGGCCATCAAGAACATGAATAATACAATAAATGCCATTAATCAACAAAAGAGACCCTGGCCCCAGCAGAAGAAGACAATCGAACAACAGTTTAAACTTACTCAGAGAGACATCCAAAACCACTTCGCACACTTAAACTGATTTCGAAGTAATCCCAAAACTAGTTAAAAGTCAATTAAAAATAGATGGGACCAGCCCCGAAATTCAATAAGAATTTTAAAACTACTAAAATTAACGAGCCCGCCAAAATTAACAATGGGCCAGAGGAGATTTGGTGGTCAGATAAGACAGGCCCCAATATAGTAGAATTAAGGCCTGCTTTGACACAGAAAGTGTGTTCAGAAGAGAGTAGTTCACAGAGTTCGAGGAGAAGTTCGAAAGTACGGTTCAGAAGGAGTACTACTCATCATCATCATCAGAGAATCGGAGACTTGAGGAAAGAAGAACGAAATGAAAGGAGAAAGGAATAGCGGCAACCAAAGGCCCCAAGAAACCAACAACTAACAATATTACCACCAACTAGGTAATATTGGGCCACCACGACCAACAAGAAACCAACCTGGAAGAAACCGAAGATTCACAAGTTTGTTTTCACTCTACAAGCCAGCCTGACTTACCCCTGGGTAAGATTTAATGCAAAAGACTCTAAAAACTATACCTAACCAAAGGAAATTGGGTACTTACCCGATAAATCCAAATACGCACCCGACCGCATCAGCGGACACGCGAAGACTGAAAACCCAACGCAGGTGCAGTCTTCCACCACGTCCGGGGTATGGCAGGCCCCAACCACCACAACTAAAGAGAACCCCAAAATCGCGAACCTCTACAACTGTCAAGAAAGTCGTTTGGTGAGCATTTCCCTGGTCCTCTGGAATCCAACATAGTTAGTGTAGTGGGATTGGGAGGGGTAAGGTATTTTGTCTATTGTCATTCTCCCTCACATTTTCCGAAGTGTTCCCCCTTTTAGAGTGATAAGATTATTGTGTTGTATATTTTCCTGTCTCAAAATAAAGGCCTAGAAATTCATTGACGCCACTTTTGGGGCGCTAAAGTGGGGTGTCCGCTAAAGTTAGCGGCCGCCGCCAAATCTAGGCCACTTCTCCGATATTCATTAGCTTCGCCCTACTAGTTCGGGCGAGCGCTAAAACTGCTGTTGGACGCCTCTCTTTGGGCGCTAAGCCGGAGGTGGTGATCGATAGCGCCGAGGCCGGGTGCAGCGCAGGTGCGGCCATCTCGTGACTGACAGCAGGCACCCTGGCGCCGGCCAGCTCTTAAGGGGGAAGGGTCGACTGTGTCTGCTGCCACGCCCTGGATAGTGGAGCCCTCCAGCTAGGCCTGAACACTGCTGCTGGACCCAAATAGCGCCTGAAGACATGGAGAAGGCCCGTGAACGTGCGCAGCGCTTCTCAGAGCGTGATCTGAGTGTGCTGCTTGCTGCTGTGGAGAAGAGGCGCCATGTTTTGTACCCGGACAATGGCAAGAAGGCGACGGTCTGCGTCTACAGGAGGGCCTGGAGGCATGTCGCCAGCAAGCTGTCAGCCAACAGCGACGTCCCCAGGACCGGTGCCCAATGCCGCAAAAAGATAAATGACCTCACACGCATTGTCAGGGTGAGTACCCTTTCCAATGACCTCCTCATCCTTGCATGTGCACCTCACATTATGGGCAAAGGGACCTGAAAGCTCTAATGGCCAGCCTTCATCCAGCAGCTATGGCACAGGCATGAGCATCAATTGCACATTCTGCACTGAACACACTGGCCAAGCTATTCCACCATGGGAGGCAGTGCACAGCAGATCATGGCGACACACTGGCCAGGCTATTCCACCATGGGAGGCAGTGCACACAAGATCACGGCGACACACTGTACTTAGAGGCCGTCCTTTCTCTTGCAGGCCAAGCTGGCAAATAATCGCAGGAGCCGGACTGCGACCGGGGGAGGACGACCCCATATCCAGCCACTCACCGACCTGCAACATCGCGTGGAGCGCCTCATGGGTCGCCGGGTGATTGGGCCCGTTGCATGTGGAGATGCCGACCCTGTTCTGGGAAGCAATGGTAAGGACATCACCTTTTGCACCTCTCTCGTCCCACTTGCGCATCAGATCTACATCCTTTGCCACTGTCCGACCAATGCGCTGAATGCCACCACTCATGCATCCCGCACTGACGCCCTCTCCTCACTCTAAAGCTACTCTTGTGCCTTCCTGCTTTCAGATGGTCAAGAGGAGGTCCCTCAACTTGCCAGTGACAGATCCTCCGAGGAGGAGCAGGAGGAGGAGCAAGAGGAAGGCGGCCCATCAGGGGAACCCTCAGCCGCGGCCACCCAGGCCAATGTAGGGGACACGTCTTCCCTGGAGGGCAGCGTGGCGGAAGTGTCGAAGGGGAGGGGAGCTCCTGGGACCTGCGTGCTGCAGAAAGGCGGGAGGGGGGTGGAAGCTCGGCGGCCTTCTCCCCAGAGGGGGGATGCGTCGGAGGGGAGTCCAATTGCTGGGCCCAGCGGCTTCCAGCAACGCAGGAAGGGTCGGCCAGCTCGGCGGCCTTCTCCCCAGAGGGAGAGTCCGGCCTCCAGTCAGGAGATGCTCTTCGCCGAGGAGATGGAACGCCTTGAAGACTTGTCCGCGGACTCGGAGCGCCGGCACACAGAGCTCATGGCGGCAGTGGCACGGTTGCCTGAGTCCATCGATTCCCTCTCTCGGAGTGTGGCCGAGTTCGGGCCCTTAGAGGCCACCAGTCGGGCGGAATACCGGGCAGATCTTTCAGCGGCTGGCCAGGTGATTAGTGGTGCCGTCCAGTCACTGGCTGCTCTGCTGCGGGCAGTGAACAGGTCAACACGGGCACTCACTGCTGCCACACTCGCTGTGTCAGCCAGGCATCGCCAGGGCACCCGGCGCGCTGCAGCAGCACATCGGTCTGTCCCTCGGCAGATTGGTGCGCATGCTGCAGTGCTGGCCCGGGCGAGTGCCAGTGTCTCAGGTGACCAGCGAGCGCCTGCCATCCGCCAGCTTGCCGCCATTCCTCCAGCCGCCACTGCCACTCCCCCAGTGGAGCTGCCAGGAGCTGCTCAGCGACTGATGCTGGCCAGCCACAGCTGCAGCAATCAACAGCCGGCCGCTCGACGCCCAGACCTCGACTAGGCCGACCCCCAAGGGCATCTGCCATCACGACATGTGCCCCTCAGGAGCCTGCCCCCAGCCTTGCAGCAGCCAATGGCCTTACTTTGAGGCGGAGCAGCAGGGCAGGCAGGGGCCACCCAAAGATGGCCAAGGCATCGCCCTAGCGGGCCAAATAGTCGAATGTGTGGCCATTTGTGTTTGTTTCTTGAGGCCGAGAATTGGATGTTTGTTTTTTGAAGGCCGATGATGTGATGTTTGTTTTGGACGAAGGCCGAGAATGACGGCCATTTTAGTTGCCCTATTTTGTTAATCCTCCCCAGGTTGTGGGAGCGAGTAATGTGTTTGAGTGTTTTTTGGGGGTTTCCTCTGTTTTTGGTTTTCATGTGGGAAGGGCCCAGAGTTTGTACAATAAAGCATTTTATTTATTCACATTGTCCATGTTTGATCTTTGAAGTGTTTGTTGCCTTAACCGGCTGAGGGCTTGCGGAGCGGCTGCAATCATGTTCTATCATTGGCACAAGCCATTCCCTGACAGGGGGCCTAGAAGTGACGTTCAATAAGCCGCCGACGGGTGGCCCTTGGACCTTGTGCGTCCCTCCTGGGCTGGTACTCCTCGTCCTCGTCGTCCTCATGCTCCTCCTGCTCCTCTTCCTGAGGTGGTGGTCCAACGTGAGGTGGCAGTGCCTGAGTCCTGCGGATAGCCAGGTTGTGCAGCATGCAGCAAACGACGACGAATTGGGAGACTCGATCCTGTGAATACTGGAGGGCTCCCCCGGAGCGGTCGAGACAGCGGAACCGTTGCTTGAGCACGCCGATTGTTTGTTCTATGAGGTTCCTCGTCGCTTGATGGCTCTCGTTGTATGCCTCTTCAGCAGGGGTCGTGGGCGCGCGGAGCGGGGTCATGAGCCAGGTACACAAAGGATAGCCTTTGTCCCCGATAAGCCATCCTCTTGGGGGAGGCTGTGCCTGGAACATGTCAGCCACAGTTGTCTGTCGCAGGATAAAGGCATCGTGGCTGCTGCCTGGAAAGCGGGCATTGACAGCTAGGATGCGCTGCCTGTGGTCACACACCAGCTGTACATTGAGGGAATGGTAGCCCTTCCGGTTGCGGTAATCCTCGGCATGCTCAAGAGGTGCCCGCAAAGCCACATGCGTGCAGTCAATGGCGCCCTGCACCATGGGGAAGCCCGCTATTCTTGCAAACCCCACTGCACGCTGCTGCTGCTTGTCCAGGGTCATGGGGAAGGAGATGAATTGATGTCTCCTTCTGAAAAGGGCTTCGGTCACCTGGCGGATGCAGCAATGCACGGCGAACTGGGAGATGTTAGCGATGTCCCCAGCAGCGGATTGGAAGGAGCCGGAGGCATAGAAGTTGAGAGCCACCGTCACCTTCACTGCCACCGACAGAGACGTCCTGCGCATCAGCTGTGGCTGCAGATCTCTCTGAAGCAGCCGGCAGATGTCTGTAACCACCTCCCTTCGGAATCGCAGCCTCCTAACACACATCGCGGCAGACATGGTCAGATAGGAGGTCTGCTGGCGGTATACCCTGCGTGGGTAAGGCCTCAGTTGGCGACGCCTGCTGCCCCCTCTGCGTCTAGCCAGGGCTGCCACTCTCTCATGGCGTCTGTAAGCCCTTCTGGCATAAGGCTGAAATTCAGCGTTGCCACCCAATGCAGCCCCCATTATATGCTGGCAAACACTGAGCTCTGAATGAAGGCAAAGATAATTGGTAAGCTCTGGCCTGAGCCAAAAATACCTGTCCAAGTGTTGGTCCAAACCAGTAAACTCTCCTCCTTGGTCTCTGTCCAAAAAACCGTTGCACAAGAGTGAATGCTGCAAAATGGCTGGCCTTTATACTGCTGGGTAAGTGCCCTTTAATTAGCGCTCCCCCCGGCCCGGCTGGCCTGTGTACCGTTCCACTTCACAGTCGCTCGGGACACCCGGCGCACAATGGGCCGGCGCGAGTGAAGTTCCGGTTTGGGGCGCTCAAAGGGCGTTGCACTATTATATGACGTCATGATCTGCGCGCGCAGCAGGGCGCGCGCTAAGACTTTGCGCCGGCGCTAAATGTGTCCTGAAGTTGGGGAGAGGCGCAGATCGCGCTGCGCCCGGGCGATAAGCGCCTAGCGCTCGAGATCTACTCCCCCTAAGGCGCTAACGGCTGGCGCGCCCAACTGAATTTCTAGGCCAAAATCTCTAAATTCTTTTTCGCCAACTCAGTTGTCTGTTGCAATTTCATTACAACCCCCAAATAAGTCCAAAGTCTAGAACCAAGGGAGTGGGAGCGATTCAAACCGCTCAGGGAGTCAGAGGCAAAGCTGACCACACACACCACCCCTTACACTCTCCACGAATTGTCCGGTTTCCTAACCAGCCAAATCGGAGAGTTCACATGTGTTGCTATGGGTCTCAACACACCCTGATCAACCAGTGATCCCACTGCCGTCTCTAAATCCACCTCTGCCTCTCTGGAGAAGTTGTACTGTTTCTGTGGTTGGGCCATGAGGTCCCCTTCTACTCTGACCTCCACCCCTATTCTCCTCCCACAGTCGTGCTTGTGTGTAGCGAATGCCGCGAGGTTGGCTCGCACATCCGCTATGTACTCCGCCGGGGTAGAAGTGACCAAAAGTTCAAGGTCATAACTACCCTTGGGCTTCATCGTACACACGGTTCCCTTGCCTTGCTTCCCTGGTATAACTACCACCTCCTTCTCCTTTCCCGTGCAAACTGTCCCCCAAAGACAGTGGGCTAGATTTTCAGTATAGACAGTTTTGGGGCGCTAAGCTTAGCGCCCGCCCGAAGTTATCGCCCGCCCCAAAGTAGCGCCCCGTTGCCGGAAATTCAGTGGCTTCGCCCTAAGAGGTTGGTGGAGCGCTAAAAGAGGCGTTCCACTAGTATCTTTAGGCGCTAAGCCGGCGGTGGAGAGCGCAACACCCAAGCTCGGGCGCAGCGCACGGCAGACACTCTGGTGCCAGTGAGCTCTTAAAGGGGAAGGGTGCATGTATTTTTTTCAAATGCAAAGTCTGGGGTGAAACGGGAGGAGGAGGAGGAGGAGGAGGAGGAGGAGGAGGAGGAGGAGGAGGAGGAGGAATGATTGGTGCCCGGAAACATAAATAGACCGTTCAGAACAACACACAGCTTACTTCCACACAACACATGCAGAGTGCCTTTTGTACGAGTGCCCTTTAATTTGCGCTCCCCAGGGTGTGTTGCGTTCCATTTTACAAACGCTCTGGACGCCAGGCGCACAATGGGGCGGTCCGACTGAAGTTTGGATTCGGGGCGGCCAAAGGGCGTTGCACGAGGATGTGACGTCATTTTCTGCGCGCGCATCCGGGCGGCCGCTAAACTTTGCGCCGGCGCTAACGGGCAACTTAATTTGGGGCGGGGTGCAAACTGCGCTGCGCCCAGGCGCTACACACATAGCGCCCGAAAATCACTTCTCTTAAGGCGCTAACTGCTGGCGCAAGCAACTGAAAATCTAGCCCAGTGATTCCGGAAATCCACCATTATCTTGTGGGCCAGTATGAAGTCTGCCCCCAAAATGCGTATTCCCTCCCGCTCCCACCGCATCAGGACACATTTCCACTCCGTATGGAGTGTACCCAGATTGATGGCTAGCGGGATGGAGAAAGACCCAGCCTGTTAGTTCCCGGTGAACCCTACTAAGTTATATGAGACACCGCTCGATAGAGGTGATGTGGTTGGGTTATCCGCATAAACAATGGTGCTTCAAGCTCCAGTGTCCAGCAGATAGGTCCCTTGCACCTTCTCCACACCCATTTTAACGCATAGTCTCTTCCAAGCATCATAACTTAGTGGGCACAGGTAAACGGGCTGGGAAGCCCCTAGTCATGGGTCGGGATTGTTCGGGGCGGGTGGGTGTATGCTGCCTGCTGCCGTGTCCACCCTACCCTGCCCTGCCGGAAAGACTGCGTGGAGAGCAGCCACTAATACCGTGAACGGATCAGTGCTGCTTCTTGCCACAGCTGCAGCTTTCTGCACTGGCGCTGGAGAATCCCCTTTCCCGCTCCTTTTGTCAGAGATGGGCAGTCTTTCCTCCAGTGCTCTTTACTCCTACACCTATAACAACCTTGCTTCTTCTCTGAGCTACCCCCTTCCTGGCACCACTCTCTTCTAACGTTGCCTCCACTAGGCTTTAACTCGTGTACTCTGCCCTTTGGTTTGTCATCCACACCCCTACCATTCTTAAAAAAGAGAGTTAACTGCCAGATCACAATCTCTTCTGTGGTCTGGGGATCCCTGGAATCGAACCACCCCTCTGCTTTGGCCTTGATCCTGGGCAGGCTGTTTGCCACCAGGGTCCTCAGCCAATGAGACCTAGGCTCCCCCTGCAGTTGCGCCCGGTCGGGCACCCCCGCACAGGCACTCCGGTAGACGGGCCAAAGCCTGTCCACGAAAGCCTGTGGCGCCTCCCTAGCTGACTGCAGTGTCCTTTCCACTCGGGAGAAGGGACTTCCATCTGTTAGATCCGTGATTCTGAGGGTATGCTGTTTTTCAATAACCACACAGATGCTTTAACTTAACAATTAAACAGGTCTTTACTGGAGGAGGGTAGTCTCAAGACTGGGGGTACAGAGGCATGCGCAAAGCTTATATACAGGTGTGGTCGCTGCCGGTACTACAGTATACAGGAGCTGTAAAAGTAGTTCTGTCTTAAAGGCACATACATTACAATTCCTCCACTTTTAGATTAGTAGTACCCCTAATATTCAAATAACAATTAACACTTTAACATGTACATTAAACAACAATAGTCCATTTATAGATTCAGTCTTTGAGGCGGCTTCCTGACCCTTTCGGGATAGCGCCTTTCCTGAGGTTCTTGTTCTTGGTGCAGAGGCGATTCTGACCCCTTTTCATCGGGTAGTTCATCGGGTTCCACTGCTACTGGTTCTGAGGTAGATGCTACCGATATGTCGGGTTCATCCCCAGGTACTCGAGACATGGGGTTGACGCGTTCCTGTGACACTAAGATCTGGGTTGAAATGGGCCAACACCTCTTTTAATGTGATCAATTCCTTACACTTCTGAAAAGCTCGTCTACGTTCGTCATCCCACTTCCATGGTACCCCTGTTTGCAGTAGGGTGTTCAGTGGGTGTAATACCGTGGACAAATTTGGTAAGAACTTGTGGTAGTAGTTTACCAGCCTGAGGAACGACCTCAGTTGTGACACCTTTTCCGGTGCTGGAGCCTTGACTACTGCCTCAATCTTTTCAGGGGACTTATGTAACCCCTCTTCATCGATGACGTGGCCACAATACGAGATCTGTTTCTGGAAAAACTCGCACTTGTGGCGATTAGCTCATAGCCCATACTCCTTTAATCTGGTGAGCACCTTCTCCAAGTTGGCGAGGTGATCACTGTCATTTTCGCCCGTGACCAAGATGTCGTCCAAATAACACTGGGTCCCTGGAATCCCTTGCAGGACCTGATCCATCGCCCTTTGCCAGATAGCTGGAACTGAGGCTGCTCCGAACACCAGCCGGTTGTATTGATAGAGACCTTTATGAGTGTTAATCGTAAGGTATCGTTTCGAAGCTTCTTCTACCTCCATTTGCAAGTACGCCTGGGCTAGATCAATTTTGGTGAAGCGTTTACCTCCAGATAGCGAGGCGAAAATATCCTCAATTCGTGGAAGCGGATATTGTACCGTGTGAAGGACTGGGTTCACTGTCACCTTAAAATCTCCACAGATGCGGACCTTCTTTGGTTCCCCAGGCGTATTACTCAACGACCTCTTCATTACAGGAACAATGGGTGTAGCCCACTCGCTCCAGTCCACTTTGGACAGTACTCCTGAATGTTCCAGCCCTTCCAGCTCTGCTTCAACAGCTGGTCTGATCGCATAAGGCACTGGTCTGGCCTTAAGAAACTTTGGGCTTGCATTTTCCTCTATTTTAATCGTTGCTGTTATGCCTTTTAGTGTTCCTAGTCCCTCCTGGAACACTTCTTTTGCGTCAGTTAGCATTTTTGAAAGGCGACCAGGTGTGACGTCATCATCCATTTTGACCTCAACCTTCAGTGCCTGTATGGAATGCCAATCTAATTGTAACTTCCGGATCCATTCACGTCCTAGCAGTGGTGGTCCTCCCTCTGGCAATACATATATGTCCATTTTAGGTATTTCCTGGCCTTTATATATCACTTTCACCCTTATTTTTCCTTTGGGGTAGACTTTTTGCCCCGTATACGTCTTCAAGACAATCTCTGTATCTTTCAAGGGTATATGTGAAAATAGCCACTTGTAGTCCCTTTGGTTTATGACTGTTAGGGCTGATCCTGTGTCCAATTCCATTTTCCCTTGGACTCCGTCTATCTTGAGTGTAACCCAGATAGTCTGGTGATCCTCCATTTTGGTTACCTTATGTAGTTTCAGACAACCCAGCTCCTTGCTTCCGGAGTCTGTGTCACTTTTCTGTTCGTCTGAACCACTGTCCATCACCTGGTGTACCTTTTTGTACTTCTCCTGTGGAGATTTCTTACTGTTGGTTTTCTTCCCAGACCTGCAGACTCTTGCTATGTGTCTTGCTTTTCCACACTGTCTGCACACTTGGTCCTTGAACCAACAATCCTTCTGGTCATGTGTTGTTCTGCCGCAGCGATAACACTTCCATGTTCCATAGGACATTTCGTTGGTGCCGTATTCTTGTGGTCTCCGTTGTTTCTCTGCAGCGCCCCTTGCGGCAGCTTCGTGTGATACTGCCATACTGAAAGCCTTGTCCAGCGTAAGATCCTTTTCTGATAGAAGCCGTTTCTGGGTGCCTTCATTTTGTAGCCCACACACAAACTTGTCCCTTAATGTATTTGCTAGTCCCGCTCCAAACTGGCAGTGCTTCGATAGCTTGCGCAGTTCCATTAGGTACTCAGCATTGCTTTCGTCTTTGTGTTTGGTTCCTTTTATGGAACTTAAATCGTTCTGCTATCAGCAGCGGTGTGGGGTTTAAGTGGTCCTGTAGGATTTCTACTATGCTTTCGAAATTCTCGTTCACCGGCTTCTCTCGGGTTATTAGATTTTGCAGTAACCCATAAGTTTTTGCCCCCATGGAATTTAACAAAACCAGTGCTTTACTAGCATCTGGCACTTCATTCGCCCTGAAGTACACCTCAATACGTTCCACATATGTTGCCCAATTTTCGACTTCATTGTCGAACGTAGAGATACTGCCACTCTTCGGCATCCCTGGGTGTGATTTAACTGTCAAAAATGCGGTCTCCTGCGCTTCCCCTTCTTCTCTGCTGGCACAAAATGGCGTCTCCCGCGCTTTCCTTCCTTCCCGCGCTCGCCCTTCTTCTCCGCTGCGGCTTCTACAAATGGCGTCTCCCGCGCTCTTCCTTCTTCTCCGCAGCTCAATGGCGTCGCCCGCGCTCTCCCTTCTTTTCCCCGCGGACACTGTTCAGCCCGTGAGCCCTGGCTGTGCTCCGCGCGTTCTTCTTTTTATTTTTTTATTTTTTTCGACGCCGCTCGGTCTTGAACCCGTCTGTTGCTTTACCCTCTCTCTCTCCAGTTTGTTTTATTTTTTTTTTCTCGACGCCACTCGGTTTTCAACCCCCGGCTGCGCCCTGTGCGCTTCACCCTCTGTCTTACCCCGTCGACATTGCTCGGCTTTCTCTCCGCCGTCGTTCGGCTCCAGCCGCCGCTGCCCAGGAAGGGTCTGCGCTGGACCTGTCGTCAGTCTCTTGCTGATCGTCGTGGCTGGGGAACAAAGCCCGGCTCTCCACAGCCTCCCCTGCGATGTTCACTCTCTGCCTGACGACTGGGCGGTTGCTCGTGGTCGACGCCCGTGTCCCTGGCCTCGACTTTTTTTTTGTTTGTTTTAGTTGCAGGTAGATTCGAATCGACACTCGTCGCCACTGTTAGATCCATAATTCTGAGGGTATGCTGTTTTTCAATAACCACACAGATGCTGTAACTTAACAATTAAACAGGTCTTTACTGGAGGAGGGTAGTCTCAAGACTGGGGGTACAGAGGCAGGCGCAAAGCTTATATACAGGTGTGGTCACTGCCGGTACTACAGTATACAGGAGCTGTAAAAGTAGTTGGCCTAGAAATTCAGTGGGGTTAGCGCCCAATTAGAGGCGTTAGAGGGCCTTGTGCCGGAATTATAGCCGCGATCGAAATTGAATTGGGCCCTACCATCGGCGTTAGCCGGTAGCGCTGCGCCGGCACCGATGACGTCATCGGTGTGCGCAGCGTCCCGGTTGCCGTGGTAACGCGGCCGGACGCCCAAATTCAGTTGCGGCCGCCTCGCCCATGGCAGCCGCAACCAACGATTGTTCAACGGGATGTTGCAGCACGTAGCGCCGGCGCATTAAGGTGGAGCGGCGGCCGGCCGCTTTCCCGGCGGCCGCCTGCCCGCACCTCCCTCCCCGGACTCCTCCACCACCCCTCCGCGGCACTGATGTGTGTGGCCCGCGAGCCCGGCACTTCTCCGAGGTGGCAATCCTTCTGTGTGAGAGATGGATATTTGGAGGGAGACAAAGGAAGAGAGCTTTCTGCTTTGACTCAGCGCTCGCACAGGTACTTCTGGCTTCAGGCCAGAGCTTTGCACTTGGATTTAACTTTCAGTGCCATAGCCTTGAGTCGCCACATATAATGGGGGCTGCAATGGGTGGAAACGTTGGCTTACTGCATTGCATTCAAAGGGCTCAGAGACGCCGAGAGAAAGTGCCAGTCATGGCCAGAGGAAAAGGGCCAACAGGCGTCAGCACAGGAGGCCTTACCCATCCAGGGTATACCGCCAGCAATTCTCATATCTGAACATGTCTGAGGAACAGTGTATTCGGAGGCTGCGATTCAGAAGGGAGGTGGTCACTGAGATCTGCCACCTGCTTCGCAGAGATCTGCAGCCACAGCTGAGGAACAGGACGTCTCTGTCGGTGGCAGTGAAGGTGACAGTGGCTCTCAACTTCTATGCCACCGGCTCCTTTCAATCCGCTACTGGGGACATTGCCAACATCTCCCAGTTCGCGGTACATTGCTGCATCCGCCAGGTGACCAATGCCCTATTCAGAAGGAGACATCAGTACATCTCCTTCCCCATGACCCTGGACAAGCAGCAAGAGTGTGCAATGGGATATGGAGGAATAGCGGGCTTCCCCATGGTCCAGGGCGCCATTGACTGCACGCATGTGGCTTTGCGGGCACCTCTAGAGAATGCCGAGGATTACCGCAACCGGAAGGGCTACCATTCGCTCAACATCCAGTTGGTGTGTGACCACAGGCAGCTCATACTAGCTGTCAATGCCCGCTTTCCAGGCAGCAGCCACGATGCCTTCATCCTGTGCCAGACTTCTGTGGCAGACATTTTCGAAGCCCAGGCTCACCCACGAGGATGGCTTCTCGGGGACAAAGGCTATCCTTTGTGCACCTGGCTGATGACCCCGCTCCATGCACCCAGCACCCCTGCTGAAGAATGATACAATGACAGCCATCAAGCTACCAGGAACATCATTGAGCACACAATCGGCGTGCTCAAGCAATGGTTCCGCTGTCTGGACTGTTCCGGAGGAGCCTACGTTACTTGCCTGAGCGAGTCTCCCATTTCGTTGTAGTGTGCTGCATGCTGCACAACCTGGCTATCCTCAGGACTCAGCCACTGCCAGCAGACATTGGAGGACCACCAGAGGAGGAGGAGGAGGAGGAGGAGCATCAAGACGGGAGGGAGGCACAAAGTGCAAGGGCCGTCCGTCGGCGGCTTATTGCAACTCGGTTCTAGGCCCCCTCTCAGGGAATGGCTTGTGCCAATGAAAGAACATGAATGGAGCCGCTCCGCAAGCTCTCAGCCGGTCAAGGCAACAAATAGTTCAAAGTGCAAACATGAACAATGTGATTAAAGAAAAATTTTTACTGTGCAAACTCTGTGCCCTTCCCACATGACAAACTAATTCAGATAAACCCCCCAAAAAACAGTCAGAGACATAACTGGCTCTCACAACCTTCAGAAAATGAAAAAAACAGTGAAACAAAAATGACCATGATCCTCGGCCTTCATATAAAAAACAAACACAACAGTCTCGGCCTTCATATATAAAAAAAACATTCTCGGCCTTCATATAAAAACACAACATTTGGCCACACCTTCTACTTTTTCCCCTGTGATCAGCCTCGCTTCCGCGAATGGCCCCTTCCCGCCCTGCAGCTCCTCCTCAATGGGACCCCAGTGGCTGCAGCAAGGCTGGGGGAAGGCTGCTGAGGGTCAGATGGTGAGACAGCGGATGCCTTTGGGGGAACGGCCTGGACCAGCTCTGGGCCTGGAGGGCCCGGCTGCTGACTGCTCCAACTCTGCTTGGGCAGCAGCAGTCTGTCCTACGGGTGGTGGCAGCTGCAGTGGAGAAGTGACAGTGTTGGCTGCGGGAATGCTGCCAACCTGACAGAGCACAGGTACTCCCTGGTCAGCTGATACACTGGCACTCGCATGGGCCAGCACTGCAGCATGCGCAGCAATCTGCTGAAGCACAGACTGCTGGGCTGCTGCAGCACGGCAAGGGCCCCGGCGATGCCTGGCCGATCCAGCGAGGGTGCCAGCAGTTAGTGCCCGTGTGGCCCTGATCTGTGTCTGCATCAGACCAGCCAGTGAATGCACGGCACGACTGAGCACTTGGCTGGAAGCCGTCGGTGATGCAGCGAATTCCTGCTGACTCCATGGGCTAGATTTTCAGTTGCTTGCGCCAGCAGTTAGCGCCTTAAGAGAAGTGATTTTCGGGCGCTATGCGTGTAGCGCCCGGGCGCAGCGCAGTTTGCGCCCCGCCCCAAATTAAGTTGCCCGTTAGCGCCGGCGCAAAGTTTAGCGGCCGCCCGGATGCGCGCGCAGAAAATGACGTCACATCCTCGTGCAACGCCCTTTGGCCGCCCCGAATCCAAACTTCAGTCGGACCGCCCGATTGTGCGGCTGGCGTCCAGTGCGTTTGTAAAATGGAACGCAACACACCCTGGCGAGCGCAAATTAAAGGGCCCTCCTCCTGCACTATAATGGAAGGAACCAGTGTGTTGTGAATGGTGTATTTATGTTTCCCTCCTCCTCCTCCTCCTCCTCCTCCTCCTCCTCCGCCTCCTCCTCCTCCTCCTCCTCCTCCTCCTGCTGTCCCCCCCAGACTCTGCCTTTGAAAAAAACACATGCACCCTTCCCCTTTAAGAGCTCACTGGCACCAGAGTGTCTGCCGTGCGCTGCGCCCGAGCTCGGGTGTTGCGCTCTGCACCGCCGGCTTAGCGCCTAAAGATAGTTGTGGAACGCCTCTTTTAGCGCTCCACCAACCTCTTAGGGCGAAGCCACTGAATTTCCGGCAACGGGGCGCTACTTTGGGGCGGGCGCTAACTTCGGGCGGGCGCTAAGGTTAGCGCCCCAAAACTGTCTATACTGAAAATCTAGGCCCTAGCCTCTGCTGCCGCGAAGTCCTGCAGACTCCTTGCCTGTGCTGCACTGAATTCTTGCAGACTCCTGGCCTGTGCTGCCCCGAATTCCTGAGCACTCCTTGCCAGTGACTCTATGGAGTCAGGCATCCTTGCCACTGCAGCCATGAGCTCAGTGTGCCTGCGCTCAGCCTGGGCGCCCATTTCACCAAGGAGCCACACCTCCTCTGCGCTCACCGTAGCAGGGCTGGAGGCCGCACTCACCCTCCGGGGAGAAGGCTGCCGAGCTTCCCCAACCCTCCCGCGTTGCTGCAGCCCGCTGGTCCCCGGAGCTTCACTATCCTCTGACCCTTCCCCCCTGCTCCCCTCCAGGGAAGACGTGTCCCCATCATGGCCATGGGCTGCCTTGGCTGAGGGTGGCACTGATGGGCCGGCTGCCTCTTCCTCCTCCTCGAATTCAGAATCACTGACAGTTGCAGCTTGAGGGCCTGCCTCCTCACCTGGCGAATCAGCATCTGAAAGCAGGGAGGCACAAGAGTTGCTTTAGAGTGAGGACAGGGCGGCAGCGAGGGAGGCATGAGTGCTGCTATGCACTGCATTGGTTCGATAGTGGCAAAGGATGCTGGTGTGAGGCACAAGTGGAAAGAGAGAGGTCAAAAAGGTGATGACCTTACCATTGCTGCCCAGAACAGGGTCGGCATCTCCACTGGCGACGGAGCCAATCAGCCGGTGTTGTGTCTTCTAGCGCTCGTAGTGCTTTGTAAAGATGACTCTGGACTCGATAGTTTGTAATTATAGCTATTGTTTTATTTGTGTTGTAATGGCTGCCTGCCGCATGGTGCGGGCTGATATTTCTGAGTCCTGCGCGGCGCCTGCGCACTACTTTCCCAGCATCGTAGTGCTGCTACACTTGATTTGAGTGTTAGTACACTTGTACAATGTAGTCCCAACATAACTATGTAACATCCCTCTTTCCCAACAAAACTAATTACATCAATTTTCTATTTTACAATGTTTCCAGTTGAATAACGTTAACAAAATACAGAACGTGAGCTTTCTTTGCTCAATTTATATACAGATATTTGTCCATGTTGTTTTACTGTTCTGTGCGAATTATAATTGTCTTTATAATTATTCGCGATATCGCTCAGGTGGTTGTATGTTACTCCTCCATCTTGTGAACTTGGCTGTAACTATTCCTTTCTGCGGTGTTTTGGTGTGTTCTTTTCTTGTTGCCGGTGCTGTCGTGTTTGGCTCTGGAGAGTGCATGTTTGCAGTTGTTGTATTTGAGGTGTTTGTTTCTGGCGTTATATTGTTTTCCGTGTCTGGTACCCTAACTGCTGTTAATGTTGTCCGCTGTTTGACAGCTTCAGGTGAGGGTCTGATATGGATCCTGTTTCGCCTATATTGGTTTCCAGGTTCTGTCTCTACCAAGTAAGATCTTGGAGTATCAGCTTTTCCAATAACCTTGGCTGGACTCCATGTTCTCAACAACGGATCTTGTATATGCACTGATTGCCCATTTAACAGCTCCGGTAGTGGTTTTGCATGCTTGTTATAGTGTGTGCTCCCCGTAGCTTGTGTTTCCATCAGCTTCTGCCGAACGTCCTCTTGGTCCTGGGGAGGATATACCTTTGCTGGAGAGTTGTTTTGTATTTTCTACCGTTTAGTAGTTCTGCTGGTGATTTTGAGTCTGCTCTCAAAGGTGTCGATCTGATTGCCAAAAGGGCGAGGTCTTGGTCTTCTCCCATCTCCTTGCTTTTAATGAGAGCTCTTTTGACTGTTTGGATCTGTCTTTCAATAAATCCGTGTCCCCTTGGGTAATGTGGGGATGAGGTAATTATTTTAAATCCATATTTTCCAGCCAGTGCTCTGAATTCACTGGAGGTGAATTGTGTCCCATTGTCGCAGATGACCTTCTCTGGGATGTCCTGTTCTGCGAATAAGTTTTTCACAATTTTTGTGATTGTTGTGGCTCTCATGTCGTTTATCCTTCTGACAAAAGGAAATTTTGAGTAGTAGTCTGCTACTATGATGTACCACTCCTGGTTGCACAGGAACAGATCTGTTCCGACCGTGTGCCATGGTCTCAGGGGTGCTTCCATTTGAATCATCTCCTCCTTCTGCTGTGTGTTTTGGTATTTCTGGCATATGCAGCATGTGGAGACCATTTGTTCTATGCTTTTGTACATGCCTGTCCAGTACACAGCTGATCTGGCTCTTAGTTTACATTTCTCCATCCCCATATGGCCTTGGTGTATTAAGCGGAGAAGTTCCATTTGCATCGTTTTTGGCATTATGATTCTTGAGCCAGCAAGGAGAACACCGTCCTCCACCGAGATGTCGTCTCTGATTGTCCAGTACTGTCGGATTTGGTTTTGGACCTGCTGGATCTTCTCCGGCCACCCCTGTATTACCTGTTGCATGAGTAGCAGCAACTCCTCTTCTTTACCAGTCTCCTCTTGAATTTGGCTAAGCTTTGTGGGAGTAACATTTACGAGGTGATGTATTTTTACTGTCAGGCCCTTCATCTAGTGTTTTTCGTGTGGTGACAATCGAGACAATGCATCTGCCAGTGCCATTTCTTTCCCTGGCCGGTATTTTAATTCGAAGTCGTAACTTTGGAGTCTTAAAAGTAACCTTTGCAGTCTTGCTGGGGCCTTGCTTAGGTTTTTCTTGTAAATTTGTTCGAGTGGACGATGGTCACTCTCTACCTCGAATTTTCTTCCGTATAAGTAGGTGTGGAACTTTTCGCATCCATATACTACTGCCAATAGCTCTCTTTCGATGTTTGCATATCTTGTCTCTGCTGATGTCAATGCCTTCGATGCGAAAGCTATTGGTTTTCCTTCCTGCACGAGGGCTGCCCCTAGCCCCCTGGTAGAGGCATTTACCTGTAGGGTGACAGGTTTTTTCTATCGTAATAAGGCAGGCTGGTTTCTTTACATAATAATTCCTTTAGGTGTTTGAAGTTCCTCTCATGGGATTCTGACCATTGGTATTCGGTGTCTTCTTTTAGTAATTCTCTTAGGTTCGCTGTGTAGTCTGACATGTTCGGGATGAAAGAGCTCATATACTGGACCAAGCCGAGGTAGCTTCTCAGCTCCTTCTTGTCGTTTGGAGGTTTAATCTCCGCTATCGCCTCGACCTTTTCGGGATTAGGCTTGACACCCTCCGGTGTGTAGATCATGCCAAAAAATTTGCATTTCGTACTTTTAACGATGCACTTCTCAGCATTCAGCTTGATGCCAGCCGTTCTGGTGCACTCCATGGCCTCTTGCGAGTGCATGTCATGGTCTCTTTCATTTGATCCGTAAACTTGGATGTCATCAGCGATTCTAATGGCTCCTTCACAGCCTTTGTATGTTTCATCGATCTTTTGTTGGAAGATGTCTTGGCTGACTTTCAACCTGAATGGCAGCCGCAGGAATTTATAACGCCCCAATGGTGTATTAAAAGTCGTCAGGTTAGTTGATTCTTTGTCCAGTTTTACGTTCCAGTAGCCGTTTCTGGCATCCAGTTTGGAGAAGACTTTGGCTCCTGCCAGTGCTGGTGTGATTTCTTCTAATGTTGGTGTGGGGTAGTGGTCCCGCTTTATTGCCTGGTTTAAGTCTTTGGGGTCCAGACAGATTCTGAGCCGCCCGTTCAGCTTTTCCCATATCACAATCGAGTTTACCCAGTCTGTGGGTTCAGTGACTTTTGCGATTATTTCTTTCTCTTCCATTTCTTTTAGTTCGGTGTATAATTTTTCTTTTAGCTCGATGGGTATTTTCCTTGGAGTGTGGATGACGGGTTTTACCTCTGGATCTATTGTTATATGGTACTTGAACTCCCCGAAGCATCCTACAGTATCATCAAAACATTCTGGATACATGTCCATCAAATGTTTCGTGTCCATGATTTTTGGACGATTCTCCAGTGGGGTGTTGCTGTTGACTTTCAGTGATGTTTTTGTTAGTTCATGGTTTACCGAGATTAACCCCAGCTTCTCGCAGCTGTTTAATCCCAGGATCGCCGGTCCCTCGGAGTCGGTCACATAGAACATGCAGTTGATGTTTCTGTTTTTGTGTGTTCCTTTTATATAGGTTGTTCCGAGTTGTCTGATATCGTTCCCCCCATACGCTGTCAGCGTGACGTTGTTTGCTTTTAAACATCCTCTTTTCGGGTATCTATCTCTGGTATAGCCTCAGTGGAAGGATGTTGCTCTGAGCTCCTGTGTCCAACTTTACTTTTAGATTGACGGTTGTGGGCTGTCCTTCGATCCACTTTTTAATCTGGATGATAGTCACAGAAATCACAGAAACCCCACAGTGCAGATAGAGGCCATTTCGGCCCATCGAGCCTGCACCGACACATATCCCACCCGATCCCTGTAACCCCTACACCAACACCAACACATATCCCACCCTATCCCCGTAACCCCACGTATTTAATCCCCCTAACACTAAGGGTCAATTTATCATAGCCAATCAACCTAACCCGCACATCTTTGGACTGTGGGAGGAAACCGGAGCACCCGGAGGAAACCCACGCAAACACGGGGAGAATGTGCAAACTCCACACAGACAGTCGCCCGAGGCTGGATTTGAACCCGGGTCCCTGGCACTGTGAGGCAACAGTGCTAACCACTATGCCACCGTGCTGCCCTTCTTTCTTTGGGGTGCTTTCCACTCTGGATGTTTCGTGTAAGAGAACCTTTATGGTTTCAATGTTCAGAGCTTTGTCGTACCCGCAGTCTTCGTCATCTTGCTCACCCATGGTATGGATTTTGTTTTTCTTTTGTTGGTTCTGCTGCCCACCTCTGCTTTTGGTGTGTAGCTCTGCACATCTTTTGCCAGCGGTTTGCTTTACCACACGTGTTGCAGCTTGTTCCATACGCTGAGCATTTTCTTCTATCTGTGTAGTCGTGTTGTCTTCCGCAGTTTCTACATGTATTCTTCCCGCTGTCATATACTTGTTTTCGTGTGCTGTGCTTTTCGCGCACTGCATCTACTCTGTGATCGGTTCGGGAGTTGTCCGCACGTCAGCCGTATGAGTATTCAGTGTTTTCATCTGTTGTTTTTTGGCTTTGTGAGCCCTCGCTGTATCTATGGCTTCTGATATTCCAAGCTTTTCTTTTCCTATTAGTTCTTTTTGCACTTCTGTATGTGCTGATCCCCATATTAATCGGTCTACCAGCCTTTCTTCTAGTTCCGTAAACTTGCATTTGCTGGCTTCGTTTTTTAATCTCATCAGGAAATTGTCAGCTGTTTCACCAGGTTCCTGTCTTAAGCTTTGGAATTTATACCTGTGTATGCGGTGGTTTGATTTAGGCTCAAGATGGTTACTGAACTTTTCATAAATCTCCGTAGGGTTCGTTTTATCCTCTTCGGATAAACTCCAGCTGTTATAGAGATCTAAGACTTTTTCTCCCGCCTACAGTAGAATGTAGCTGACTTTTTCCTCGTCAGAGGAGCCTTTCAGGAAACTTTTAAATGTAAGCTCGCATTTTTGCTTAAATTTCCGGAAAGCTTCCACGATATCGTCGGCTTCCCAGTTCATGATGGGGAGCATATTCGCAGCCAGTGCATTAGACGCCGCCATTTTAGCTGCCCGTATGATTCGCGGTTACAATGCTGCAGAGTTTACTTTTAAATATTTTTCTTCAATCTGATATCGTTTTTATTTGCGTAAGTTTCACTCACTTATACCGCTGCCACCATGTTATGTCTTCTAGCGCTCGTAGTGCTTTGTAAAGATGACTCTGGACTCGATAGTTTGTAATTATAACTACTGTTTTATTTGTGTTGTAATGGCTGCCTGCCGCATGGTGCGGGGTGATATTTCCGAGTCCTGTGTGCGGCACCTGTGCACTACTTTCCCAGCATCATAGTGCTGCTACACTTGATTTGAGTGTCAGTACACTTGTACAATGTAGTCCCAACATAACTATGTAATAGCCGGCCTGCCATAATGCGCTCCACACGCTGCTCCAGGTTGCTGAGCTCTTTGAGGTCAGGATGGCATCCCCCGGCCCGTCGCTGTTGCCTGCGATTGTGGGCCAGCTTGCCCTGCAAGAGAAAGGACGGCCTCTAAGTGCAGTGTCAAGCCCTGATCTTGCCTGCACTGCCTCCCATGGTGGAATAGCCCTGACAGTGTCAAGCCCTCATCTTGCCTGCACTGCCTCCCATGGTGGAATAGCCCTGACAGTGTCAAGCCCTCATCTTGCCTGCACTGCCTCCCATGGTGGAATAGCCCTGACAGTGTCAAGCCCTCATCTTGCCTGCGCTGCCTCCCATGGCGGAATGGCCCTGACAGTGTGTAAAGTGCTGAATGTGCAAGTGGTTTTCATGAGAGTCCCATAGCTCTTGGATGAGGGCTGGGCATTGGGTCTTTCAGGTCCCTTTGGCCAGAAACTGAGGTGCACATGCAGGGATGAACAGGATAGTGGAAAGGGTACTCACCCTGACAACCCGAGTGAGGTCGTTGAACTTTTTCCTGCGTTGAAGTGGAGTCCTGGCAACCATGCTGTTGGTGGTCACCCTGTTTGCCACCTCCCTCCAGGCTTTTCGGTATTCACTGGGAAGCGGCCTCCTCCCACTGTCAGGGAAGAGGACAGGTCACCTGCGCTCTACTGCACCAACCAGTAGCCTCAGGGCACCCTCGCTGAAGCGCTCCGCTCGCTCCCTAGCCTTCTGCATGGTCCTGGGCGTAGAAATGATGATCCAGCAATGGTCAGGCCTTGCTTCAGGGCTGCAGTGTGCAGGGCGTGGCAGCCAAACAAGTCCACCCTCCCCCTTTAAGAGCTGACCGGTGCCAGCGTGTCTGCCTTCAATCAGCAACTCGCCGCACCTGCGCTGCGCCCGCCCTCGGTGTTAGCGCCTCAGCTCGCCGGCTTAGTGCCTTATGATAGTCGTTCATCGCCTGCTTTAGTGCAGCAGCAACCTCTTGGGGTGATGCAACTCAATTTTGGCGAAGGTGGCACTAAGTTGCGCCGGGCGCTAAATTTAGCGAACGCCCGGCTGTAGCGCCCCAAACGTGGCGATACTGAATTTCTAGGCCCCTATCTTTTCCCGCCAATCTTTAAAATCCTATTGTTTCTGAGCACTCCGGTGCTTAATCAGTGATGAGTCATCTTCGGACCCATACGTATTGGATTAATGGCCCTAAGTCTGGGACATATCTTTTGGTCTTTGTGTTGAGAAAAAAACTGGCTCCCTTTCAGCTGGCTGGGGCCAGTTGGTTCATTATAACAACAGAGAATGCTGGAAAAACTCAGCAGGTCAGGCAACATCCGTGGAGAGAAATTTGAGTTGACGTTTCGGTTCGAAACCCTTCTTCAAAACTGGAATGAAAATAAAATAGATCAAAGGCAGGGCTGCGATCGAACAAAAGAAGTAAAAGAGACAATAAAAGGTATTCGTAACCAGATGAGATGGTAATAGGCCAGTGAAGACAAAAGACAGCTGAGATTAGGTGTGAAGTGTACTGGCAGGATAAGAGATAGCTGCCAGGTGGGAGAGAGAAACAAAAGGAAAGGCGGAGGGGGGAAAGGAAGACCCGAAACAAAGGGGTGGAAAAAATTATAAGTAAAAAAGTAATAGGGGTCGAGGTTATGATCTGAAATTGTTGAACTCGATATTGAGTCCGGAAGGCTGCAGAGTGCCTAATCGGAAGATGAGATGCTGTTCCTCGAGTTTACGTTGAGCTTCAGTGGAACAATACAAGAGGCCAAGGACGGTGAGGTTCAGTCTGTAAGGGTGACCCCAAGCTTCCGGTCACCTGTCATTTTAATTCACCACTGCATTCCCACACGGACCTCACCGTCCTTGGCCTCTTGTATTGTTCCACAGAAGCTCAACGTAAACTCGAGGAACAGCACCTCATCTTCCGATTAGGCACTCTGCAGCCTTCCGGACTCAATATCGAGTTCAACAATTTCAGATCATAACCTCGGCCCCTATTACTTTTTTACTTATAATTTTTTCCACCCCTTTGTTTCGGGTCTTCCTTCCCCCCCCTTTCCTTTTGTTTCTCTCTCCCACCTGGCAGCTATCTCTTATCCTGCCAGTACACTTCACACCTAATCTCAGCTGTCTTTTGTCTTCACTGGCCTATTACCATCTCGTCTGATTTCGAATACCTATTATTGTCTCTTTTACTTCTTTTGTTCAATCGCAGCCCTGCCTTCGATCTATTTTATTTTCATTCCAGTTTTGAAGAAGGGTTTCGAACCGAAACGTCAACTCAAATTTCTCTCCACGGATGTTGCCTAACCTGCTGAGTTTTTCCAGCATTTTCTGTTGTTATTCCAGTTGGTTCATTGTTCTGCTTCTCTTCTGAGATGGAGGTGAAAAGTGCTTTTGCACATTAGAGTGGCCTTTTAATAAGTTCAATGGCTCCCTTCCTTTTTCCAGGACGGTCGGGCGAACCCATACATTCTGGATGACTGACAATTCTTTTGTCACAGCCAACTGCCATGCGTTCTCTGGAGTTTTAACAATCCAGTCTTTCATGTATCTGCACAGGGCGATCCCATAACAGGGAAAATATCCTCGGAAAAATCCCATAAAGTCCACAAAATATTCCCGACTGAGTCCATTCTTCAGAGACTTTGCGATCTCTTCAAAGCCAACTGACTATTCAAATTGGTCTGCATGAGACAATGAGGATCCATGGAGATTTGGAAGTACCTAATAATGGATACTTTCAATGGAATGGCAACACCATGACAATCTAATTATAACTATGATGTACCAACAAAGAAACAATGGCCTGGAATTTGTGGTTGTAATGACGGCGAAACTGTTAGCGTTCGTCATCATTACAACTGCGAAATTGACAGCAACTTCTGGTGTCTGCACATGCGCAGCTAAATGCGGAAATCCAGAAGTTGATGTCAGTCATTCCCTGTTCCTCCACAGGGCACGCTGTTGAAATCCCTGCAGCCGGCAATCAATTGAAATCACTGAACTGATGAGAACTTCTCCTTTTATGCTGTAATATCGCTGTTACAGAAACCCCAAAAAGTTAAGCCTGGCTCAATGAGGTGTAACTGGGATTTTAACAGCATTCTGAGTCATAGGGCAGGATTTTCATTGGGCCGTGGAGTCAGGATTGGAGACTTTGGGCGGGGGGGGGGTTAAAATCCCGATATCAGGGGTCCCAACCCAATCCCGCAGCCAAACCTGCCTCCATGCCAGTTTCAAAGGAGGTGGGTACCCACTCCGCACTGGGACCTGCCTACCTGAGGCGGGAAGGGATTAGTGCCAATTAACTGCCTGTTAACAGGTAGTTAACAGGCAGTTTTTAGCATAATCCCTATTTTTAAGGTTGAAGTGTGGGATTCCCGACGGCTCCAAACCACGCCAAGTTAGAGGAGTCGGGCCGTCGGTTGAAAGACTTGGAGGGGTCGAGATGTCAGTGTTCAGGTGAGTGATGTGTGCATGAGTGCAAAGGTAAGTGTGTTTGGTGTGTCTAAAGTGATTTAAAAAGTTTAAATTACCTTTTCTTACCTTTGCAGCCTTCCTTCCTTTAGGTCTCACCGGCACAGAAAGCAGAATGGTTGCGAACTGTCAAAAGTGACAGCCTTCAGCTTTCTGTGCAGGAGAGATTTCTAACTGAGTCTGTGGAGAAGGACTCAGGTTAGAAGTAAGACTGTCAGTGTTTGACAGCTTCAAACAGCTGTGAAACACTGATATTTCATCTATTAATCCTCTTGACAGATGAAATTTCAGCCTGTGACATCACCTGTTGCCGGCTGGCCCTTAATTGGCCTGCTGAGCCCGCTGGGCAGGCTCAACGAGGTCAATCAAGTCAAAATTGCATGGATTGGCCACATCTCGATGGAGGCAGGACAACAACCCCGAAAGTTGTAGTACCGCCTCCATCACGTCCCTTGAATGAAAATCCAGGCCATAATCTTTATTTCACTCTCTGAAAAATTATTAAAAAGTGAAGGATAATCAGTGAATTTTAGTTCCTGGTTTGCTGTCTGTGAGAATTCTTCAATGTGATTGGCTGCTTAGCCAGCTTGATGACATCACTATTGCTGGATGCTGGAGATCCCCTAGACTTATCAGCGGGAACAGTAGTGCAGTGGTAATGTCACTGGGCTACTAATCCAGAGGCCTGTACTAATGATCCAGAGACAGTGGGCTGGATTTCAACTCAGGTGCGGGCTGTTGTCTTGTTATCTGAATTTTATGTTTCCCACATGAATCTAAATGGATGTGGGAGATTGATGCAATTTTAACTGAATTGGCCAATTGATTTCCAACGTGTGGGAAGCCTTTGCAAATGGGTTTTTCATGACTGAAAGTCCCCTCCGATGACGTCATCATTGCTGCTGCATTTAAAATCCACAGCAAGCCTTGCTTCTTCTGCAGGCTTCCAAGCTTTCTCCACTTGGCGTCAGAGGGACCTGCAGGAACGATGACAAGCGGGAGGGCAAGATCAGCTCCTCGCTTTGACGAGGCGGCACTGCAGGCATTGGTGGATGGGGCTAGGGCCAACAGGGAGGTGCTGTTCCCTTCATCAGGGAGGAAGAGGCCTCCCACTCAGACCAAGGCAGTGTGGATGCAAGTGGCTGAGGAGGTCAACTCCTTGGGAGTCACACGCAGAACCTGGATACAGTGCAGGAAAAGATTTAATGACCTTCAGCGCACTGGAAGAGTGAGTATGAATTTTCCATCACCCTCAATCTGATCCCCATTGCCTTTCCTCACCAGCACTCAGCTTTAGCAATCTCTTCCTCCACATCCCACTTGACACTGACATCCATGCACCCTTACCCATTCCCTCTCTCTCTATGCTCACATTCACATAACTATTCTACCATGCAGCCCTCACACTCCCTCTCACTCTGATGCTTTGAACACAACTGACAACACACAGGGAGGGCCCTTGGTCTTGCAACCTCACTCCATCTTTATCTCCTTCTAAGTATCTATGCTATGCAATCTCTACACTCACTCCTTCATTCTCACTCAACCTTCACTTGTCTCCCTCATTGCAAGAAAAGGGAGCTCACAACAAAAGAGAGCGAGTGAGGACAGGAGGAGGGACAGCCTCATTAGCCCACCTGACCCCCTGGGAGGAGGCCGTCCTGGAAATAATGGGCATTGAGGATGATTCGCACATGGGGGACGGACAGACGGGTGCAACACAGCAAGCTGGTGAAAGAAAAGTTTCCCATCTCTCTCTTTGGCATTGCATGAGTCGCTGATAATGATTGTTTAGCTGTAACAGATGGACTTATGAGCATCTGCAAAAAGCTATGTGCATGTAGCATTTGCATCACATCTCTGACTCTTTCCTTTACTCCCCCAGAGGACCATCACAAGCATCCGTCCCCCCTAGCCAGGAAGAAGAGGCTGAGCAGCCAGAATCCTCAGAGGAAGCTGCAACCTCTGAGGGCGCAGCGTCAGCAGAATTCAGCGCACCCAGCACCAGTGCAGACACTCACACCTCAGTGGGAGCTTCGGGACATAGAGTAGTGTTGTCACCAGATGTATCACAGCTCACAAGTGAGCATCAGCAGATTGTGGAGACAGGGACAGCAGTGGAGAGTCCTAGTCGGAGGGCGCAGGACTCTGCCAGCTCGGCTCAGCAGCATGTTGACCCTCTGCCTCTGGGTCCATCCATAAGATCAGAGGTGATGGAACTCCAGGCACAGATGCAGGTCTCTGGCAGGTTTTGCCTCTAGGGTCGCTGCGAGTGTGGAGCGAATGGAGGAGTCCATAGCGAACATGAGCAGAGCCTTTGTGGAGTCTTTGGCGCATGAACGCATCATCACGGAAAGGATGGCTACCTCCGTGGAAATGATTGCTACCTCCATGGTAAGGCTGGCTACCGTACAGGAGAGGATGGCTACGGTAGAGGAGAGGAGGGCTACGGCCATGGAGGAGCTTAGTCGCCAGGGTATGGAAAACATGGTCATTGTTCAGAATAGAATGACATCTCTTGAGGAGCGATGGGCATCTATTGAACAGAGAAACCAGACCTTCATGGAAGTCCTTCTGAGTAGGACTGCCATTGCAGATACAGGTCCCCATGGCCCCCTGGTGTGCAGCAAGGTGCTCTCCAGCCACTTGCAGGCACTGAGGGGGACCTGACCCATGAGAGGGAGGTTGGTGGCATACCTCAAGGAAGTGGGGGCTCCTCTCCAAGCGCTCACACTTCCATGCCACTGCAGAGCCCTCGCTCAGAGCCCCACCAGAGTCCACACCCAAGTGAAATAGACGTTTCAACCCCTGCACAGCCGCAGGAGCAGCAGACTGTTGACGAGCCCTCACAGGCTCGCAGCCCCAGAGGACGCCCGCCAGAGGTGTTGAGACAAGAGCAGCAGGAAAGTGAGCAAGGGGCCTCCACATCTGCTGAAGCCACAGGGGAAGCACTACGTAGGAGCACGCGTAAGAGGAAGATAAAGCACAAGTAGTCACAAGGGTAGTCACTTGGGTGGAATTTTATGTTTAGTGTAAAAATTCCATCACGTCGTAATTGTACATAAAAATTCTGATGGCAAATGTTGCAGTTGTGGCGTCTGTCATTTCGCTATTGGGACTTCCACATTGAGGCCTTAGGAATACTTGCAACTGTCAGTATGGTGGTCGGAGTGCTAGGAATCCGCTGGTTCTTGGCCATTGTCAATGCTTTGGTAAGAAGTTGCGAGGCAAAAGCGTTTGATTGACTCGGCTAAGCAAATCTGGCCAGGATGAGTGCGTTCCTTGCATCCCGGGCAGCAATGTACTCGCGTAATGCTGCCGCTGGTTGATGGGCCTCTGCAGGATGTTCGTTTTTGCCCTCCTCCTCCTCCTCCTCATCTGAGGATGATATGTGAGGAACCACTTGGTCCTCAGGAATCTGCAAGCCACGACGCTGTACCATGTTGTGAAGTGCACAGCAAACCACAATGATTCTGGAGACCCTGGCTGCTGAGTACTGCAGGGCTCCACCTGATCTATCCAGGCATCTGAATTGCATCTTCAGCAAATCAATGGTTTGCTCGATTATGGCTCTGGTGGACATGTGGCTGGACTTGTAGCTCTCCTCAGCTTCGTTGGATGGTCTCCTCAATGGCATCATTAGCCACGTCCTCAGGGAATAGCCCTTGTCTCCAAGTAGCCATCCGTTAAGTTGGTCTGGCGGACTGAATAGCGGAGGCACACTAGACTGGTGCAGTATGAAGGAGTCATGGCAACTGCCAGGGTACATGGCACAAACATGCAAAATTTCCTTCTTGTGATCACACACCAGCTGAATGTTAAGGGAGTGGAAGCCCTTGCGGTTGACAAAAATACCTGGATTGTGATGGGGTGCCTTAAGGGCCACATGTGTGCAGTCAACGATGCCCTGCACCCTTGGAAAGTCTGCCAGATGAGCTAATCCAACTGCTCGCGCCGTGACACTTGCTCGATCCTTGGTGAAGTGGATGTGATTGTGCGCGATGTCGAAGAGGGCATCAGTTACCTGCGTGATGCAAGTGTGTGCAGCCACCTGGGAGATGCCGCTGATGTCTGCTGCTGGTCCCTGGAATGAGCCTGAGGCAAAAAAGTTGAGTGCGGTGGTGACTTTGACGGCCACTGGTAATGCTTGTCCACCTGGTCCTTTGGGCAGCAGGTCTTGCGGTAGCATTGCGCAGATGTCAGTCACTACCTCTCGCGAAAGTTGGAGCCGCCGTTGGCACTGCTGCTCTGACATGTTTAGATAGGTGACCCTGCATCTGTAGACCCTATTTGGGGGGTATCTCCTGCGCTGACAGGCTTCCAGGCGCTGGCCCCTTCTGGCCTGTGCAGCCTCAGGTGGGTGAGCAGCAGTCTGGCGCTCCTGCTGCTGCTGTTGTTGCTGGTGCTGCTGTTGTTCCTGGTTCTGCTGGTGCTGCGGCTGGTGCTCGAGCTCCTCTAATGCCCAGATGGGAAGGAAATAAATGGCTCCCATGCTTCTGGTATATGCCTCCGTTGATGAAGCGCTGAGTGAAGGTGGCAAGAGAGGTTTCCCAGGAGGCCACACTGGAGATGGGTGTGAGGCATCAACCTTCCACAGGTGTGGTTAAGCCTTCTAAAAGTTGCCCCAGGCCTGAGACCACTAAGTCCTGCCACCTGCAAATGATGGCTGATCAAATTTCCTCTTTAATGGTGGACCTGCAGTTGATAGTCAGCAATCCAATAGTGCTCCCACCAGGTTTCACCATCGTGTTTCCCACCATGCGTGTTTTACGTGGGAAAAGGGTTAAATTTGCAAGGGCCTTTTAAAATAGGATTATAGAGGCCATTTAGTGGTTATTAAGGGCCTTAAAGACCAGTCCCGCCTGTTGGATGTGGGACGGAGTCGGGACCATCAGACACGCTTGAGTTAAAATCGCTCGGAGTCGGGAACCAGGCGGGGGGGCCCGCCCGGCAGCTTTGGCGATTTTAACCCCCCGCACGCCTCCAAGCCCGACTCCACGGCTCAATGAAAATCGAACCCAGTGGCCTAGAAATTGGGTTCTGGTCTTGCCAGGGCTGTAGCGCCAGAAAGTTTGCGCCAGCGGTAATGCGGCAGCGCCCGACGAAAATTCGGCTGCGCCGGGCCCAGACGGCGGCGGGCGCTAAAACCCTCCTTTAGCGCCTCAAAACGGGCGTCAACTTGGGTTTCCCGGTGCTAATCCCCCGCTGCGGCACCCGATGCGGTGCGGCAGGCGGGGGAACTGCAGGCCTCCTCCTCCTGTTAAGGAGGAGCTGCCTGCAGCCGACAACTGTCCGGCGGATTGACCCGACATCTGAGCCCGGCACCTCGGGGAAGTGCCGGGCTCGCATGAGACACTGATCAGGGCCGCGGGGGGGGAATGCAGGAGTCCGGGAAGGGAGGTGCGGGCAGGCGGCCGCTGGGAACGCGGCCGGCCGCCGCTCCACCTTTATGCGCCGGCGCACACTGGGGGAAGACTCTGTTGCCAGAGTCTTAGTTGCGCCTGCCACGGGCGAGGCGGGCGCAACTGAATTTCGGCTTGGGGCCGGGTTACAACGGCAACCGGGACGCTGCGCACACCGATGACGTCATCGGTGCCGGCGCAGCGCTACCGGTCTACCGCCGCGGAAGGGCCCCAGGCAATTTAGGAACCGGCGCCAATTGCAGCGCTAGGCCCTCTAGCGCCGCAAAATCGGTGCTAAGGGCACTGAATTTCTAGGCCAGTGAGTTCAAATCCCACCACGGCAGCTGGAGAATTTAAGTTCAGTTAATTAAATAAATCTGAAGTAAAAAGTTAGTATCAGTAATGGTGACCATGAATCTGATTGTCGTAAAAGCCCATCTGATTCTTTAATGTCCTTTAGGTAAGGAAATCTGCTGTCCTTACCTGGTCTGGCCTATATGTGATTCCAAACCCACAACAATGTGGTTGACTCTTAAATGGCCTAGACAAGCAACTCAGTTGTACCAAACTGCTACAAAGAAGTATCACTGCATGGACTGCAGTGGTTGAAGAAGGTGGTTCACCACCACCTTCTCAGGGGCAAGTAGGGATGGCAATAAATGCCAGCCTTACCAGCATGCTCACATTCCGTGAACAAAAAAAAAGACTTGGCGCCAGATTCAAATTAACATCGGAGCGGTGACATCTAGCGATCTGTATTCTTCGAGGTCAGCAGCGAGCGCCATCACTTCGCCGCTGACCACAACATCCAGGCCAATATGCAACACCACAATACAGTTTCTTTTAAAGGTAGATTCTGTACATTTTTAGCTTTAAACTACGTAAATTTTTGCACAATTCTCCAGATGCAGGTATGTCATTTGGATCAATGAAAATTATTATCGCACAATATCAAATGTTTGCTGACACATGAGACATGTCCTTGAAATCACAGGAGAGAGCGCAGCAGTGGCAGTGTGAATAAACGCAGGCTGGTGGAGGACAGCACAACACATAAATCTTTTCTAACCCATGAGTGATCAAAGATACAGTGCTGTGAGACTAGGCAGCAAGGGCATGATGTCATTTCAGAGCACAAATACCTAACAAAGCTTTGAAATTTTAAACTAGATTGACAGTTCTAGTATGGGAAAGGATTATTTGATGAATACAGAAGAAATTTCAAATACATTGGTTAAACTGCAGTTTGCATTCTAATACCTTAATACATTTTGTCATTTTTTTAAAAATGTGATGTCCTTTGAATTTCATTCATAAGCAAACTATCCTGCTTTCATGTAACATTTAGCAAATTTTATTTTCTGCCTGGAATAGCTCCAGAAATCTTACTTACACAAAGGGCTCGATTTTGCCAGGCCCAAGGAGGCGGGATTGGAGGCGTTAAAATCGCAAAAAAAATGGTGGGTGGGTCCAATCCCGCCTCCAACCCGCCTCCGAGCAATTTTCTCACAATCGGGGTTTCAGACCCCGTTTCCATTCCGCCTCCAAGAGGTGGGATGGGCCCTTAAGGCCCTTAACAACCAGTTAATTGCCTCTATAATCCCATTTTGAGAGGCCTTTCTGATTTTTAGACATTTTCCCCATCCTACACGCCTCCTCTGGAACACACCAGTTAATCCTGGTGGCCTCACAAGTGGATTGCTTACTAAAAGTGCCAGCTCCACCATTAAAAAGGAGTTTTCACCAATGATCATTTGCAGGTGGCAGAACTTTGTTGTCTCAGATCTGGGGGAACTTTTAGCAGGCATACTCATTGTTGTGGAAGTTTGGAGCCTGACACCCATCTCCAGTGTGACCTTCTGGGAAACCCCTCTCCCCAGCTTGACCGGGGGCTTCCTCAACTGAGGCATATACCAGAAGCATGGGAACCATTTATTTCCTTTCCTCCTGGACATCAGATTCGGACGAAGACCAGCCGCGGCAGCAGCAGAACCCTGAACAACAGCACCACCAACAGCAGGAGCAACAACAGGAGCGCCAAGTTGCTGCTCACCCACCTGAAGCTGCACAGGCCAGAAGGCACCAGCGAGCGACCACATTGCTGCCCGGGATGCAAGGGACACACTCATGTTGGCCAGATTTGCTTAGCCTGCACAATCAAACACCAGGGCATCGACAATGGACAAGAACCTATGGCTTCCTATTACTCTGACCACCATACTGACAATTGCAAGTCGCCCTAAGCCCTCAATGTGGAAGTCCCATTTGCGAGATGAGAGGCCACAACTTCAACAGTTTGCCATCAAATCTGATTATCATAACATTACAAGGATGGCTTGTCAAAAAACAATACAACAGAACACCCAAGTGACTACCCTTGTGACTACTCTTCCTCTTATGCATGCTCCTACGTGATGCTTCCTCTGTGGCTTCAGCGGTTGTGGAGACCCCTTGCTCACTTTCTTGCTGCTCCTGCCTCCATACCTTTGGCGAGCATCCTCTGGGGTTGCGAGCCTGTGTGGGCTCGGTAACAGTCTGCTGCTCCTGCGGCTGTGCAGGGGCTGAGACGCCCATCTCAGTTGGGTGAGGGCTCTGGTGGGGCTCTGACCGAGGGCTTTGCAGTGGCATGGTCATGTGAGCGCTTGGAGAGGAGCCCCCATTTCCTTGTTGTCTGCCACCAACATCCCTCTCATGGGTCAGCCCCACTTCAGAGCTAGCAAGTGGCTTGACAGCACCTTGCTGCACTTCAGGAGGGCCATGAGGACCTGTTTCTGCACTGGAAGTCCTAATCCAGAGGACTTCCATAAAGGTCTGGTTTCTCTGCTCAATAGCTGACCATCGCTCCTCAAGAGAGGTCAGTCTATTCTGAACAATGACCATGTTTTCTACACTCTGGCGACTTAGCTCCTCCATGGCCGTAGCCATCCTCTCCTCTACTGTAGCCATCCTTTCCACGGAGGTTGCCATCCTTTCCGTGGTGATGCGTTCATGAGCCAGTGCCTCCACAAAGGCTCTGCTCATGTTCGCGATGGACTCCTCCATTCACTCCACACTCGCAGCAACCCTGGAGACAAAACCTGCCAGAGACTCCTGCACCTGTTCCTGGAGTTCCAGCACCGCTCTCCTTCTGGATGGACCTGGACTCACAGTGTCGACATGCAACTGAGCCGAGCTGGGAGAGTCCTGTGCCCTCCAACGAGGACTCTCCACTGCTGTCCCTGTCTCCACCATCTGCTGATGCTCACTTGTGAGCTATGATACACCATACAGACAACGCTACTGTATCTCGCAAAGGTCCCACCGAGGTGTGACTGTCTGCGCTGGTGCTGGGTGCGCTGAATTCTACTGATGCTGCGCCCTCACAGGTTGCAGCTTCCTCTGAGGAGTCTGGAAGCTCAGGCTGTTCCTCCTGGACAGTGGGGACGGGGGCTGTCGATGGTCTTGTGAGGGAGCAAAGGAAAGTGTTAGAGATGTGAGGTAAAGTTTGCATGCACATTGAATTGTGCAGATGATCATAAGTCAATCTGTTAGAGCATCAGAATCATTATCAGTCACTCATGCAATGTCAATGAGAGAGATGCCAAACTATTCTGTCACCAGCTTGCTGTGATGCGCCCGTCTGTCCGTCCCCCACTTGTGAATCGTCCTCGACACCGGCAATTTCCAGGGGCGCCTCCTCCGAGGTGGTGAGCTGGGCTACTGAGAGTGGCCCTCCTCCTATCCTCGCTCTTTTCCTCTTATTGTGAGCTCTCTTTTCCTGCAATGAGGGACACAAATGGAGCTTGAGTGAGAATGAAGGAGTGAATGTAGAGAATCCATAGCATAGATGCTTAGAAGGAGACAAAGGACCCTCCCTGTGTGTTATAAGTTGTTGTCATTGCATCACGGTGATAGGGAGTGTGAGGCCTGTGTGGTCAAATAGTTAAGTGAATGTGACCATAGAGAGAGGGAATGGGTAAGGGTGCAGGGATGTAAGTGTCAAGTGGGATGTGGATGAAGAGGTTGGCAAAGCAGAGTGCTGGTAAGGAGAGGCGATGGGGATCAGATTGAAGGTGATGGGAAAGTCAAACTCACTTTTCCTGTGCGGAGAAGGTCATGAAACCTCTTCCTGTACTGCAGCCAGGTTCTGCGGCACATAGAGATTGAGTTGACCTCCTGGGCCACTTGCATCCACACAGCTTTAGTCTGCTGGGGAGGCTTTTTCCTCCCTGAGGAAGGGACGAGCGCCTCCTTATTTGATCTTGTTCCCTCCACCAGAGCTTGGAGGGAGGCCTCATCGAACCTTGGAGCATACTTTGGCCTACTGCTGGACATAGTTGCTGAATGAAGCAATCACAACAATGGGCATAAAGTTTAAAGACTCCAGAAGAAGCAAGGCTGCTTGCAGGCCTTAAATCCAGCAGCATTGATGATGTCATCGGAGGCGACTTTCTGTATGAAAAGACTCATTGGGCCAGGGGTTTCCACACGCTGGAAATCAAGTGCCCAATTAGGACAAAATCGCACTTTTTTCCCACTTCACATCGGAGTCCGGGTCCTGACACGAAAACCACCTGACACGTCCGCCCCCAGTGGCAAAATCGAGCCCAAAGGGTCTGATTTTCGTATGCATACCTGTGTATGTTTGAAAATGAAACAGTAGGCAAAGGAGTCCCACTCACTGGCCACCCGAGGCCCACCAAACTCAATCTACAAGCAGGCCTCGAAATGGACGATCATCACTCCCGTCCGAAAGGCGGGAACCTTGTTTAAATATTTAAAATTGTTTAGGGCCCTGATGTGATTTTCGTGGACCAATTGGTGGTCTAACCCAGTGATGCTTAAAGCTGCCACCTCAAAAATGAGCGTGCTCCTGGCCTCACAAAAATACTCTGGCTGCTGCCAGTCCCTGTGCAGTTCCCCCCCCCCTCGCCACCCGACACTTCGGTCCACTCAGTCGGCCAGCTCAGCATAGGAACTGGCCAACTTCCTGCCCTTCCTCACTGCCGAGCTGAATTGGAGAACCCATTTGGCACTTGCAGCTTTCCGGCCACGTGCTAATGTGGCCCGACCACCAAAATGGTTCAGGCCTCTCGCTGCTGTGGTCGGGCGGGTGGGCTGCCTATATATCTTTTATCCATTATCTATTTGTAAATGTGACTGTGCAACTAAACTGGATGCAGGATTCATAAAACAAAATCTTATGAATGGCAATAGGCACAAAAACATCTATCTTATTATCATATTGCAATTGCTATTATTTCTAGGAGATTATTGCATTATCAAAGCTGTATTTCATCACTGTTTCTATTGTAAAAGATCACAAAATTATGGGGTCCTAGCGGGGAAAAAAAGTAAATCATGATTCAGGCCTGTTCCATTTTGAGGTTAGAATGTTTCAGCATTTCAGTATTGCTAAATAAATATACTTGCTATTTACTTAGATCAAGCCTA
Source organism: Somniosus microcephalus (assembly GCF_052327205.1). Taxonomy (NCBI): domain Eukaryota; kingdom Metazoa; phylum Chordata; class Chondrichthyes; order Squaliformes; family Somniosidae; genus Somniosus; species Somniosus microcephalus. Next base: position 149,805,829 of record NC_140994.1, on the reverse strand, counting down.
TAAGATTGCCTGTCAATCTGATGCCATGGTTTGGCTGCCTTTCTACGGTTAGATTGGTCCCAAATCAGCCAAAATCCAATCTCTGAAATATAACACATTCTGACCAATTGATGTATTCTGAATTGGTTGCCGTGCAAATGAAACCCACCTCAAAGGCAGTGAAACAAAAATAAGAATTTAGATAGCATCTTGACTCATCTCAAAAAACATAGCAAAAAAACTCCCATTGATAATTAATTACTTTGAAGCAAAGTGACTGTTGTGTAGGCAACTGTAGCAGCCATTTTGTGCACATTAAGGGCTGAATTTTGCTGGCGCTCAGAGTGCGGGTTTGGAGGCGGGTCCGCTGTCAAAATAACAAAGATTGACAGCGGGTCGGAAACCCACATCCACACGAGTCTCCTAGGTGTTGGGGCTGTCTGCGTGGAACTGACTCGGCACCAAGCGGCGGGGGATATAATTTAGATCATTAAATGGCTTGTTAACAGCCAATTTAATGTTATTTTGAGGTTACCTTATCATTTTACGTGCTCCCCCATGGGTTACCCGCTGCTCGGGGAACACGCCAGCTCACCCTGGCGTGAGTTGAGTCTGCTTTGATTTATCTGATAGCTGCAGAAGTGGTATAAAGGAAACTTCATTGCAGCTGTTCAGTTTCAGAGCTCAGAAACTGTTGGTTACTGCTTTTGTAAGATATATAAGTTGAAAAATTGGGTTGCTTTGCGCCTCCCATTAGTGCCCCCTAGCGCCTGGGTGCGGTGCCGCTAACGTCTCCGACGACATATAGCAGGAGGTTAGCGGCAGCGGCGGTAGCCGGTAGCACCCCGTGCCTCTGGCGATAACGTCATCGCCGTGCGCAGCTCCCCACTCGTGCCCCAGCCACAAAGTTCGGTCGCGCCCCCTGACCTACCGCCGGACGATATGTCCGACAGGGCCAGGGTGGCATTTTTGCGGCTGGGCTATTTTCCCGGCACTCCGCTCCCCAGTGGTCCAGCAGGGCCCCAGTGCGTGCAGCGCTAGGCACTTCCCTTTTAATCAGGGAGGCCCGCAATAGGTGCCGACGCACGTGGCGCTGTTGCACGTGGTGCTGTTGCATGTAGCGCTGCGATATTCAAGGTAGCACCCCAAGAAGAATGGGGAGCACTTCCAGTAGTGCCCCACCTCCTGCTTGGGGTGCTACCACTCAATTTACGGCGCAGGGGCGCTAACTTTTCTGGGACGCTAAAAGTAGCACCCCGGCGCAGTTAGCGCCCCAAAGGGGGCAACCACAAACTTTTCCCCCATACAGCTTTCTGTAGCTTGGAAGTGTTTAGAGCCAACTCTCTATCCAGTGGCACCTCATTGGAACAACCTCCCTCACCATTGACTGATCACTTCTCTCATCTCAAGTGCAGCTGCCATCTATTCCAGCAACATCGGTGCCCTTGAAAAAATCTCACCTTGGTCCTCTGAGTCCTTCCACGATCAGCCCCAACACCAACATCACCAACAACATAACCAACAACAACACCAACCTTCTCTGCAGTCACCTGATGCTGCACAGGACACAAGGCATCAGCACTTGACAACATTGCTGCCTGGAAGGCCAACGATGGAATCACCATGGCCAGATTTACTTCACTTGATGCTGTACACCCTGGCTGCCACAGGTTGACACCATTCCACACCAGCACCATAAAGCATCCCTATAATACCTAAGCCATTCCTTTTACACTCATCACAATAGCGGTGGGGGAGTTATGTCTCAACATTCACTGGAACTCACTAAGACACTTCTCAAGCTGAGCACAGATCTGTCCATTAAGGTGAAGTGTTGAAAATATAGATTTCAATGTTTGACAACACATTAACAGAAACTTCATATGGACATTGGCTAAACCTCTCAAGTGCCTACCCATGTGTGTTGTTAGTTGGTATGCTTACAGTAGGATGAGGGTGAGTGTGAGGGGTGGCTAGTGAGATGGGGAAGTGATAAAGGCCCAGAAATTCTGGTCGGAGGCTTCCCGCGGGCGTAAGCCGGTGTTTAGGGCACACGTATCCCAGGGGCGTAGCTAGTTCGCAGCATCCCTGGGATCATGTGGGCCATGGGGAGCCAATCGGAGCAGGGAATCTCCATTCATAGATTTGACAGGAAGACCTGTCAAATCTATGAATAGAGATCACCCTCAAAACATAAGTAAAACTTCAAATAATTTTTTTTTTTAAATCACATTTTTAAAATGACTATATAAATTACATAAATTAACTATTTTAAACAAAAATTTAAATTTTTGAAAAAAATAATTAAAGTTTTTAACGGGGCTAAAAATAAACTTACCTTTCTTTAAAGTATTTTAAAATGATAAATAAGTGTTAAAAAAAATTACTTTACTGATATCACCTCTTACCTTGTTAAAAGCAGGCCTTGCACCTGCTTTTCCAGGCACAGCTGCTACCGACTTACCCAGACTGCATCAACCTCGAAAAAAACAGAAGTTCCAGGTGTACGCGCTGCCTCTCCGGCGCAGGCGTTTGACCCGCAAACCCCTTTCTTCAGAGAACGGAAGTTCCGGTTTCCAGCGCATGCGCAGTGCATACGTCAAACTGGCACTTCCATTGGGCCTACGGGTGAGTACACGGCGCGTACACACCTGTAGGGAACGGAATTTCGCGGCCAATGTAGATAGAGAGGGATGGGTGGAGGTGCAAGGTAAATTGGTGTGAGTACGGATGTGCAGGAGTAGGGTAGGGAAGGCAGAGTGATGGGATGTGATGAGTGGCACAGCAGGGTGAGGTTGAGTGTGGCTTTGCAGTAACGATTCGTGATCCACTGAGATCATTGAAAGGTTTGCACCACTGCAGCCAGAAACTCCTGACAACACCCCTGCTTGTGTCCTCCTGTGCAATGTGCAAGCATATGGAAGGAGTCATGCGTGAGACTGGGAGCAGCCGTGCACCTTTATGCAGTGCTTGTCAGTGTTTGCAGCACCTCAATGCCGTAGAACACTGACAGCACAACTGTCAAAATCAGTGTGACCGTGGTCCCTTTAATGAAACCGGCTGATGACGCATCATCAATGACTTCATCAGACCCGCTTCCTGTTAATTGGCTGGGAACCCCGCAAGGCGGACTTAACAAGGTCAATCTATGGAAAATCATTTTCAGAGAGTGGCTACAGATGGGAGCAAGACTGGAACCTGCCAACCAGCTCTCCCGCTACCATCCCGCCTCCGCAGGGGAAATCCTGCCCTAAGAGATGAATGACCAGTTATCTCTTATTTGGGTGATATTGGTTTAGGGTAGAATGTTGGCCAAGAACAGGAGGACTTCCTGCTCTTCTGCTTTGGGATTTGTATCATTCACGTGAACCAGTAAAACAGGTAGACAGGCTTCAGTTTAACATCTGGTGAAAAGGACCACAGCTCTGACAATGTCACACTCCCTCACTATTGCACTGCAGTGCCAGCTTAAACTATGAAGTCCTGGAGTAGTCCTTGAGTGATTGCTATTAACTGAGCCAAGGTGATACTTCAAAAATTATTTTTATTTTAGGACATTTATTTTTACTATATCAATATTTTATTAGAATTTTTATAGAAGCAAAGTGCCAATTCACGTGCATGGTGGTACAACCTGATAGCATATTCAATGCTCATCCTATAATAGTTATGGCATCCATTCTACTCTATCTACAATCTGTTATTGCTAAAATTTTCATTTTTATCCAAAGTGGTCATTTGTTGCTCATGTAGAAATATGCAACATGTGCAAATTTAAAAAAAAACAGTGGCTTTCTGTTGTGAAGATGTATATATAGTGACTGCTGCACTCAATCGCCTACCAAAATTTGAAAAACTGAGCCAAAATCACAACACAGAGTTTTGTATAAACATAATAGACAGTATGCACAAATATCAAACAGAACTGCCAGATTTCACACTACCAGGTTCAACCTGAGCAGGTGGGTGACAGAGTGGGAGCCGAAACACACAGGTGTTGACAAGCGCAAACAAGATGGCTTCTGTTGTCATTGAGATATAGGAACATTCAGCTCCTTCAGATTTGATGTTGTATAGGCAGTCAGATAGTACAGCAACATCTCTGGAGTCAGTAGTGCTGATGGAGCAGTAGAATCGAGTTTCATCAGCAGATATGTGGAAGTTAAGATCCTGCTTGAGGAGTGACATGTAGATGATGATTAAGAGGGGACAAGGATGAAGCTCTTGGCACACCAGTGGTGCCCATGTGAAGATAAACTGTTAAAGAAATTGTGGTGACTGTGCTGGAACTAGTAGGAATGGCATCATGAGAGAACAGTGCCATAGAGGTGGAACAGAATGCAATGATCAACAGCTTCAAAGGCAGCAGAATGGTCAAAAAAGTACTTTGAGCAGGCACTTTTAGTGCTATTATTCAAACTACTGCAATACAATTGGGGCTGCACAGTCATTAATACCCATTAGACTTCTGTGTTCTTAGAGTGCCACATCAATTTAAAAAAAGTTAAGATGCAGGATTGTAAAGAGAAATTTATGGACAACCATCAGTGATTAAAGTAAGGAACTGTGGTAAACCACTAATCTGCCTGTACAGAACATGTCTGGGCATGCCTCAGCTGGCTCCACCCCTGGCTCCATCCCTAAGCCCAGGTATAAAGGTGATTGACCTCCAGTCCCCCTGGCTTTAAGGATCGGTCTACCAGCAGAGGCATGCTCGTATTCTTTTGTTAATAAAAGCCTACTTGTTATAAGTTTAACTCTTAGTCTTCTGGAGTTATTGATGGCGCATCAATTTTATTAACAAAAGGTTTTGAAATGGAGCAAGTCCTGAAACCGGAACGCCTGGAACTGGACCCTCAAACGGCGGATGCATCAAATAACTTCGAGCACTGGCTGAGCTGCTTCAAAGCATTCCTGCAGGCCTCCAGCACTACCGTCAGGACCGAAGCCGACAAACTGCTAGTACTGAACTCACGGGTGAGCCACCAAATATATTCGATTATCCGAGACGCTGTATCCTACACGGCCACTATAACGATACTAAAAGAACAATATACTAAGCCAGTCAACGAGGTCTACGCTAGACACCTCCTGGCTACCCGCAAACAGCGACCCGGGGAATCGGGTGACGAATACCTACGGGCACTGAGAGTCCTCGGCCGGGACTGCAAGTGCAAATCGGTGACGGCCGCGGAAAATACTGATGACCTAATCAGAGACGCCTACGTCGCCGGCATCAGGTCCAGCTACACTCGACAGAGACTGCTAGAGCAAAGTGGGCTCAACCTGCAGAAGGCTGTGGCCCTTGCTAACTCGCTGGACGTGGATGTCGCAGGGGCCGCCATCTTGGGACACGGTAAGGCCACAGGCCTGCGCCACGCCACCACCGCCACGGCCCACCTGCAGCCCAACTACAGCTGCGATGTCCAGAGGCTCAAAGTGCTATTTCTGTGGCCAGGCCAAGCACCCCAGACAACACTGCCCGGCGAAGGACGCGATCTGCTCCAAATGCCGAAAGAAGGGGCACTATGCCAAAGTGTGCAGGGCGAAACCGACCAACTCCAGCAGCGCCGCGTGTGAGCCGTGCAGGTCGCCATCTTGGACACCACCAGCCGCGTGTGAGCCGTGCGGGCCGCCACCTTGGACATCACCAGCCGCGTGTGAGCGGTGCGGGCCGCCATCTTGGACGTCACTTTGGGACCAGGCCCCTGACTCCCCCACTGCTTTGCGTGAGTACAACAGCGACCCACCGACCTCAACGATGGCCTCCATCATCCTGGACCAATCCAGGCCTCACCAACTGGCCAGGTCCACGATGGACATCAAGGTAAACGGTCACGCAACAAACTGCCTATTTGACTGCGGGAGCATGGAGAGCTTTATCCACCCCGACACGGTGCGACGCTACTCCCTATCAGTCATGCCCACGCGCCAAGGGGTCTCTATGGCCTCCAAAGTCCCATACGGCAGACGTCGGCGGCTACTGTGTAGCGACCCTGACAGTAATGGGCACAGAGTACAAAGACTTTAAACTCCTTGCCCTGCCACAGCTCTGCGCTGCTGTGCTACTGGGACTGGATTTCCAGTGCCACCTAGAGAGTGTCACGATGGCGTACGGCGGGCCCCTGCCCCCACTTACAGTCTGCAGCCGGCAAAATTTAAAACAACCGCTGTGCACAATATGCAGCCTATCCACCCTGAAAGTCAGCCCCCCCCCGTTGTTTGCTAACCTCGCCCACGACTGCAAGCCCATCGCAACAAAAAGCAGGCGGTACAGTGCCGGGGATAGAAGCCTCATTAAAATAGAAGTAGAGAGACTCCTGCGGGAGGGGATTATCGAGGGAAGCACCAGCCCATGGCGAGCCCAAGTAGTGGTCGTGAAGACCGGCGAGAAACAGCGCCTGGTCATTGACTACAGTCAAACAATCAATAGGTATACCCAATTAGACGCATACCCCCTTCCCCGCATATCTGATATGGTCAATCAGATTGCACAGTACCGGGCATTCTCTACCATTGACCTGAAGTCGGCATACCACCAACTCCCTATCAGGCCTGAAGACCGCCAGTATACTGCCTTCGAGGCAAACGGCCGCCTCTACCACTTCCTCAGAGTCCCCTTCAGCGTCACCAACGGGGTCTCAGTCTTCCAAAGGGAGATGGACCGGATGGTTGACCAGAACGCGCTGCAGGCCACTTTTCCCTACCTGGACAATGTCACCATCTGCGGCCATGACCAGCAGGGCCATGACGCCAATCTAGAAAAATTCCTCCGAACAGCCCAGCGCTTAAATTTGACATACAACAAAGAAAAGTGTATGTTTCGCACCACCCGCCTCGCTATCCTTGGCTGTGTAGTGGAAAACGGAGTCATCGGCCCCGACCCCGACCGAATGCGCCCCCTTCTGGAACTACCCCTGCCTCACTGCCTCAAAGCCCTGAAGAGATGTCTGGGGTTTTTCTCTTATTACGCCCAATGGGTGCCCAATTACGCGGACAAAGCCCGGCCCCTTATCAAGTCAACCTCCTTCCCCCTGGCGGCAGAGGCCCGTGCAGCCTTCACCCGCATAAAAGAGGACATTGCAAAGGCTACAATGCACGCCGTGGACGAGTCCATCCCTTTCCAAGTGGAGAGCGATGCGTCTGACTTCGCCCTGGCCGCAACCCTTAACCAGGCGGGGAGACCCGTGGCCTTCTTTTCACGAACCCTCCAGGGCCCCGAAATTAGACACTCCTCAGTTGAAAAGGAGGCCCAGGCTATAGTGGAGGCTGTATGGCATTGGAGGCATTACCTGGCCGGTAAACGCTTCACCCTGCTCACTGACCAACGATCAGTAGCATTTATGTTCAATAACAAGCAGAGGGGCAAAATCAAAAACGACAAGATATTGCGGTGGAGGATTGAATTATCCACCTACAATTATGATATCTTATACCGGCCCGGGAAACTTAATGAGCCCCCGGACGCCCTATCCCGTGGAACATGTGCCAATGCACAGGTCGATAGGCTACGGGCCCTCCACAACGATCTCTGCCACCCGGGGGTCACCAGGTTTTTCCACTTCATTAAGGCCCGCAACCTGCCTTACTCCATCGAGGAGGTCAGGACCATGACCAGGAACTGCCAAGTCTGTGACGAATGCAAACCGCACTTTTATAGGCCAGACAGGGCGCACCTGATAAAAGCCACCCGCCCCTTCGAGCACCTAAGCGTAGATTTTAAAGGGCCCCTCCCCTCCTCTGACCGCAACACGTACTTCCTCAACATCATTGACGAGTACTCCCGTTTCCCGTTCGCTATCCCCTGCCCGGACATGACCAGCGCCACAGTCATCAACTGTCTCAATGACCTCTTCGCCATATTCGGTTTTCCCAGCTACATCCATAGTGACAGGGGCTCGTCGTTCATGAGCGACGAGCTGCGCCAGTACCTGCTCGAAAAAGGGATAGCCACGAGCAGGACCACCAGCTACAACCCCCGGGGTAACGGACAAGTAGAAAGGGAGAACGCGACAGTGTGGAAAACCGCCATGCTAGCCTTAAAGTCCAGAGGCCTCCCAACCTCCCGCTGGCAAGAAGTCCTCCCCGATGCGCTTCACTCCATACGGTCACTACTCTGTACCGCCACGAACGCCACCCCTCACGAGAAAATGTTCGTCTTCCCTAGGAAATCCACCTCGGGGACATCGCTACCCGCCATGGCTGACGTCTCCAGGGCCCGTCTTGCTCAGGAAGCACGTGAGGAGCCATAAAACAGACTCCCTGGTCGAAAGGGTCCACCTCCTCCACGCCAACCCACAATATGCATACGTGGCGTATCCTGACGGGCGGGAGGACGCGGTCTCCATACGAGACCTCGCACCCTCAGGTGCCACCGAAAACACCATTACCCACTACCCATTACCATTACCCACTACCATTACCCACGACACACCCCTAGAAGGGAATCCACATCTAACCCAAGTAGACGGCACGCCAGGGCCCTGTGACCCACCCTTATACACCCACCGCCCCCGCACCCACGAAGACGACATGCCGGTGCTCCGGCCCACGTGGGAAACGGCCGCGGGAAAAGAACCGCCGCAGCCGGCACCACGACGATCACTACGGCAGACAAGACCCCCGGAGAGACTTGCCTATACGAACTTCTGAGACACTTCACCCCGCCGGACTCATTTTAAACAAGGGGTGAATGTGGTAAACCACTAATCTGCCTGTACAGAACATGTCTGGGCATGCCTCAGCTGGCTCCACCCCTGGCTCTACCCCTAAGCCCAGGTATAAAGGTGATTGACCTCCAGTCCCCCTGGCTTTAAGGATCGGTCTACCAGCAGAGGCATGCTCGTATTCTTTTGTTAATAAAAGCCTACTTGTTATAAGTTTAACTCTTAGTCTTCTGGAGTTATTGATGGCGCATCAGGAACACAACGATCTAGAATCATAGAAATTTATGGCACAGAAGGAGGCCATTTGGCCCATCGTGTCTGTGCCGGCCGAAAAAGAGCTATCCAGCCTAATCCCACTTTCCAGCTCTTGGCCCGTTGCCTTGCAGGTTATGGCACTTCAGGTGCATATCCAAGTACTTTTTAAATGCAATGAAGGTTTCTGCCTCTACCACCCTTTCAGGCAGAGCATTCCAGACCCCCACCACCCTCTGGGTGAAAAAAGTTCTCCTCAACTCCCCTCTAATCCTTCTACCAATTAATATAAATCTATGCCCCCTGGTTATTGACCTCCCTGCTAAGAGAAATAGGTCCTTTCTATCCACTCTATCTAGGCCCCTCACAATTTTATACACCTCAATTAAATCTCCTCCTCTACTCCAAAGAAAACAACCCCAGCCTATCCAATCTTTCCTCATAGCTAAAATTCTCCAGTCCTGGCAACATCCTCAGAAATCTCCACTGTACCCTCATCTTTCCTGTAATAACGAAGGGATTAAAGTATAACATTATTTTAATTTGAATGTTGCCATCCTGGCTAGAGGCTTTGGATTTTTTCTGTAGCAAAGTTGAAAAGATCACTTGAAAGTGATCACTGATACTGAATGTAATTTAATGAATGAAACATTTAATCCAGTGGGTGTCTTTATAAAAATGGATGAACAGGCAAAGTAAACAGAAAGCAGGATCTAGGAAGTGTAAGGGTTAAATTTACAAACCCATGATACTGAAATCGGTGAACCTATCAAAGAAAAATGAATCAGTAGAGGTCATTGGTGTAAGATGTGGTACATAAATTACACTTAGCGCATGAGTGACATTCTAATTCCAGGATGCTCTTGAGTTCTGTTTGCTATTCTTTCATAACAATAGAATCCTTTCCCCAGCAGATGGAATCCTGTTCATCTTCAATTATCTGGTGAATTGCCTTTGCCACTATTATCCTTTGGGTTTTCTTAAATGCTAGCCCTCACTCAGCTCGTACATCGGATTACTCTTTCAATGTGATCAGCTGTCTTCTACACATTGACCTCCAAATGCAGTTCCTTCCTACATGTAGTCACCTGTTATTAGCTAAAATTGCAGTATAGAGATTTCCTGCTCTGCTCCTTCTCGGATAATAATCCCACTGCTTACTCGGCTTTCGTGACTGGCTTTCCGTGCAATTTCCCGAATGAAGTATATATCCTGGAATCACCAAAATTAGAAGTATAATAATATTGGGCCATAAAATAGTTACTAATTCAACAAAAGAGCCAATTTGGGAAAACATAGGGAGGTGGACTGGGGTGTGGTTGTATTTTTATTAATTGAATAAAGAAAATAAATGCTAAAAATAACTACAATAAAGGAAATTTTGCTTGAATAAAAATTATACTCATCACTCTCTTAGAATATCACATCAGCCCATCAGATATTTGCCATTGTCATACAAGAGAACCAAACACCAAGCAGTCCTTACATCAAATACTCCAGCGATTTACAGCAACTATTTACAAAAATATCAATTGGTTGTGTCACCATGCACACCCTGTGTGACCACATGGGCTTTTCTCTGCCCTATTCTAAAACTTCTTCTATGTGCCACCTCAGGGCCTGGGTTATGAGATGTAGACGGCTGTTGCATAATATTATGAGACTCTTGGGATGGAGCTTCTTTCAGGGCCCCCAATTCCTAGGATGGCCAGGGAATAGGCTGACTCATTGTCAGGCGCTCCTTGGCAGCCTGGTCCTGCAAAGTTGAAGACTTCTTTGGGGATCTGATGGGGCTCCTCTGTGCTACTGCTCTGAGGCATGCACACCAGCTTTCCCACTGGTAATTTGACAGGGTTCTGGTTACCAACATCATTGGAAGAATTAAAAAAATTCTTAAATCTCTGAGAGAAAGTCAACTGAATATGTTTTATTCTCCCCCCACCCTTAGATGCTGCCCTATATGCTTTCCAATCCAACTGGCATTGACCACTCCAGATGATTCCCCAAGACCGGCCATCCGTCATTCAGTGCATCCAGATTAAGTTGATTGAAGTCGGAGAATATTTGCAAATTCCCCTGCAGCTGCCACCTTCTCCAGACTGTCCTGCAATGAGTTAAAACCCTTTTGGATGTCGGTGCGCTGCATGTTAGTTGACTCTCTTGTTATTGTAGCAATTTGCCACACACCTTAGGAGAGGCCACGCAGAACCTCCAAATGTGTTTGATACTCTGCTAACATTCTTCTCTTCATGGCAGCCCCCCCCCCCCCCCCCCCCCGCTGAGATCATCATCTGTTTACTCTGCAGCCAGGGGCTTATGTCTTATGTCTTAACTTAACTGTATCAGGTTTCATTTCCACATCCTCTGGTTTCCTTGTGCTCTGTGTCTCATCATGTGTCAATTTCTCATCTACATACCTGAATCTCCTCTAGTGGGTGTCTCTGGACTGCTGAGTGTAAGGGAGAGGGTGAGTGACAAGGTGGGCAAGTGTTCACTGGTGTTACCAGAGGGAAGGAGGGCTGCAAGGTCTTGCTCTCTTGCAATTGTTTAAGCTATATCCAGGCTACCATCCTCTGGAGAAATAAAACAGTATTGTTAACTTTAGTGTGTTTGAGCAGAATTTTATCTTAATCATCTACTTTATAGAAACATAGAAACATAGAAACATAGAAGATAGGAGCAGGAGTAGGCCATTCAGCCCCTCGAGCCTGCTCCGCCATTCAATGAGATCATGGCTGATCATTCAATTTCGGTACCCTGTCCCTGCCTTCTCCCCATATCCCTTGATCCCTTTAGCCTTAAGAAATATATCCAACTCCTTCTTGAATATATTTAATGAATTGGCCTCCACTGCCTTCTGTGGTAGAGAATTCCACAGGTTCACCACTCTCTGGGTGAAGAAATTCCTCCTCATCTCTGTCCTAAATGACTTACTCCTTATCCTTAGACTGTGTCCCCTGGTTCTGGACTCTTAGTTGGTGAAAGGACTTCAGATTATATAGAAACATTAAATAGAAAAGGTATGTGTTCTCATAAACTCACTGAGGGCTCAGAAACTCCTAAGTCTCCATTCCCAACGGCCAGAACAGAATGAAAGCCAATTATGGCCATTGTTCCCTTTTCATGTGCTTTCAAATATTGGATGATAACATGTCGTCTTCCAGTACCCTGGCTTTCCCTGGCATTGCATGCTGACTTCTCCTGCAGGGAGAGTGCATAGTGTTAAATGGTTGTAGTAGTCTCCGGATCTTGCAGTCAAAATCAGCCTGGATTTGTGGAATAGATGGTAGTAATGGTAGTTGTAAATGGTAGTAAAGGAGCAAGGAGCTAGAATGTGAATCTTCAATATGCTATATGGAATGTGAGATACTTGACCTGAATGCTGCCAAGTGACTTTGCTTCTGGGACAAGGAACATGGTGCCATGTGATACCCCAAAGAACATTGCTTGACTGCTGTGCTAGGTGTAGTGTATATAACTGTTCTACCTTTAAGAGAACTATTGTATGTAACCGTCCACCTTTAAGAGAACTATTTTAGGTGTGGCACTACTTTATCCTGGCTGCTGTATACTGTAATACCGACGGTGACCACACCGGTATATAAGTGCTGTGGCAGAATTTATTGGGCAGATTCGCCCTGACCTTCGAATAGTAAAGTCCTGTTTAAGTTACTCTTGTAGTCTGTGTATTACTTCGCTATACAACCCACAGACTTTACAGTGGCGACGAGTTCGATCTTACCCTGCGGCAACAATACTTCTGAAGAAGTAAACGAGCGTCGAGAAGAGGCACCCGCCCTCGTCGTTTTGCTGAGAGAAAACTCGAGTCTGCAGACCAAGAAAGGAGGAAGATTTCAAACACGAAGTCTTCCATCAGCAACAGGCACGGATTGTCCCTTCTGCCACGGTGGTGAGTGAGCCGATCAACACGAGAAGCAAGTCGGCCACGGTGACTGTGAGTAAAGGGAAAATAGAAACAAATAAACGGAGGATAAGGGCGGTGCACTCGACCACGGTCGAGGGGGAAAGGAGCCGGGCAGAAGTCGGGCCCAGAGGTGCTGAGACTGGGGCAGCGTGGAGCAAAAGCCGCGGTACAAGCGGGCTGGGGAGCGTCGTGAGACGACTAGACCGCGACGGCGAAAAAGGCCGGACAAATACCGCGACCACGAGGCGCTGCGACCGGGATCGTAAGGCGCGGGAAGATATAAACATAAATAAGCCACGGAGAACTCAGCCACAGCCGGGGAGGAAAGCACCAGACTGTGAGAAGCTGGGAGGCGCGATTGGGGTGAAAAAGGCCAGACAGTGACTGAGGCCATGAAGCGCTGCGACCGGATCGTAAGGCGCGGGAAGAGATAAAAATAAATAAACCGCGGAGAACGCAGCCGCAGCCGGGGAGGAAGCACTGGACTGCGAGAGGCTGGGAGGAGCGATTGGGTGAAAAAGGTCGGACAGTGACCGAGGCCACGAAGCGCTGCGACCGGGATCGTAAGGCGCGGAAAGAGATTAAATAAATAAATCGCGGAGAACTCAGCCGCAGCCGGGGAGGGAAGCACCGGACTGCGAGAGGGCTGGGAGGCGCGATTGAGAGCCACGCGAGCGGGAGAGACAGAGCCCGAGCGAGAGCCGCGCGAACGGGAGAGACAGAGCCCGAGAGAGAGCGAGCGAGAGCCGCGCGAGCGGGAGAGACAGAGCCCGAGCGAGAGCCGCGCGAACGGGAGAGACAGAGCCCGAGAGAGAGCGAGCGAGAGCCGCGCGAGCAGGAGAGACAGAGCCCGAGGAAGACTGAGCGAGATCCAGCCCAGCGGCTGAAACTGTTCGCCGTCAATGGGTTGTACCCAGCACCGGAGAGACAGAGCCGAGCGAGGGAGACTGAGCGAGATCCAGCCAGCGGCTGAGACTGTTCGCCGTCAACGGGTTGTACCAGAGCCGGTTGCCCGGCCGAGAGAAGGGAACGCGCTGAAGCCGAAGAGCAGGCTGTGAACCCCGAAAGCCAGCGGCCGTCGCCCGAGGGAAAAGCTTACCCCTCCCGCCAGGGGAAGAAAAGTGGGAACCGCCATCTTGAAAGTGGGCGGGGAAAGAAGATAAGCGCGGGAAACCGCGGGAAGCCGCCAGTAGGCGGAGAAAAAGACAGAAGCGGGAACCGCCATTTTGAAAGGGGCGGGGAAAGAAGATAAGCGCGGGGAAACCGCCATCTTGGAAAAAAAAAAAAAAAAGAGTTAAAGAAATATTTCGTTGTTGTTTATCAGGGAGGTGAAGATGCCTAAGCGTGGTAACATCAACGATTTTGATTCCGAGGTAGAAGGTTGGGCCACGTATGTAGAACGCATTGAGATATATTGTGAGGATGATGATAAAGCTATCACCTTGCTAAACTCGATGGGGGCGAAGACATATGGGCTATTGAAGCATCTTCTAGCACCAGTTAAACCGGCGGATCAAACCTTCGATAATATTGTTGCTGTTCTGAAGGACCACTTGAACCCCACACCGCTGATGTTGGCGGAACGATTCAAATTTTATGCGAGAACGCAACGGAAAGAGGAAAGCAACGCGGAATACTTGGTCGAACTGCGTAGGCTAGCGAAATACTGCCAGTTTGGAGGAAATCTGACAGAGGCATTGCGAGACAAGTTCGTGTGCGGGTTGTCGAAGGAAGGAACGCAAAAGCGACTGCTCGAAGAGAACGACCTTACACTGGATAGGGCTGTCCTTATTGCAGCATCACACGAAGCCGCAGCGAAAGGAACTGCGGAAATGCAGCTGAAGGCAGCGGTCCTCAGTGTGGATCAAATTACTTCGGGTGCAACGAAATGTTATCGTTGTGGGAAGACAACACACGACCAGAACCAATGCTGGTTTAAAAACCAGGACTGTAGGAAATGTGGCAAACTGGGTCACATAGCCAAAGTATGCCGGTCAGGGAAGAAGACCAACAACCAAAAAAAAAAGCCATCACAGGAAAAGTACAACAAAGTACACAAGGTGGTTGAGAAGAGTTCAGATGAACAGAATTCGGATTCAAACCCAAGCGGCCAGGAACTGGGTAGTCTGAGAATTCATAATGTGAGTAAGGAAGCTGACCTACAAACTATCTGGGTCATGCTAAAAATAGCCGGAGTCCAAGTGAGAATGGAATTGGACACTGGATCAGCCCTATCAGTCATAAATCGAAGGGATTACAACCGGCTATTCTCACATATACCCTTGAGAGATACCAAGTTCGTATTGCAGACATACACGGGGCATAAAGTATACCCCATGGGAAAGATAAGAGTCAAGGTGAGAGACAGGGGCAAAGAACACCCCGGAATGGACTTATACGTACTACCTGAGGGAGGACCACCACTTCTAGGACGGGAGTGGATCAAGAAAATAGACATGGAATGGCACTACCTCAAAGCAATAACGAGTGAGGACTCGGGGCAGACAATCAGCTCAGACTCTGAAACGGATGACGATAAGACCAGCCCAAGCATGAAAGACAAGTCTAAAATGAACTTGCTGACTAAGGTTGGTAGAACGAATGTGGGCATAAAGGCTTATGCTCCAGAGGAGAACAAAGTTTCAGAACAGAATTCCTCTGAACAACAACAACATAGCTTGACAGAGAATTCTGAGTCTGTTCAAGTTACAGACATATATATTACTGAGGAACATCGAGCTCGAACGCAAACTTATTTCAGATTACGACAGCAATTAGAACAATTGAATTGCCGTCTCGAGCAAGAGATGAAAGCAATGAAAAAGTTCTATGATACTGAATGGGAGAATCTGGAAAGACAACAGAAGCAGCTGGGGAAGAAAAGGGAGCAGGAGCACACAAACCGTCTGCACGAGGAGGCCAAACGAATCAAATCTGATTCGGCTTCTGAAGGGGCGTGCTCCAAT
Organism: Somniosus microcephalus; assembly: GCF_052327205.1. Lineage (NCBI taxonomy): Eukaryota > Metazoa > Chordata > Chondrichthyes > Squaliformes > Somniosidae > Somniosus > Somniosus microcephalus. Next base: position 149,790,041 of record NC_140994.1, on the reverse strand, counting down.
CCGGTGGAACAAGATGTGCCGCAACTGAAGGCGCTGGTTAGCAGGTTGCAGGCAGAAAAAGCTGAATTGGTCGACATGACTTCCGAGCTCCTACTGAAGTTGGGTGCAGCATCACCGGACGATTCATTTGTGGAAATTCAAATGATGGGGGCTGCGGATGATGGCGAAGTAGAAGCAGCAAAGGAGCCCCAGGACAAGGTTCTAAACAGCCCTGCAGCTAATGGAAAAGGGATGAGGACAGAAGAGTTAACAGTCAGCCAACTCCTCCAGGGCAAGGTTATAAACAGCCCTGTAGTTAATGGAAAAGGGATGATGGCAGAAGAGTTAACAGTCAGCCAACTCATTCATATGCTGAGGAATAAAACTCTAAAATGGGAAAAACTTAAATACGAGCCTCAATCTTCAAAGGGAAGGGAGCTCTCAAAAGTAATTGGAAGAGCTGAGGTGGCAACCCAGACTGAGAAGTCTGCAGCAGAACAGCCCTTGGATGCCAAAAGTACGCTGACGCACGGCAATGTAGAACAACAGAATACTGAAACAGCTACTTCGGTAGAGAGATTGAATAGTCCGATCAATCAATCTCCGAATGAAGTTGAAGTATTGAAATCACAAATGAGGTCATTAGTAAAAGACTTGCAGGAAGCCCAGAAAAAGCGGGATGAATCTGAACGCATGATGAAGTCTCTTCAGGACAGATGTCGGGATTTGGAACAAAAGTCGGCTAACGTCCAGCTGGGTAAGGAGGAAATAGAAGACCCTCTCGCTGGCCTAGCTCAGGACGACACCGAATATTACCATGATCTGTTGAGTGACACTGAATATTACGAGGACCTGGTCTGCCCAGCTTGTGCCGAGAACTCCCAAAGTGCTGAAATCAGGATGAATCACTTAAAGTCTAAGGAACATAGGGAGATGGTGGCGTTACAGCTGGCAGCTGACAATGGAGCCCCGAGAGTCTCCAAGAGCAAAAAAGGAAAAGACGAAGCAGAAGATGATAACCATCTGAACCATTATTACCTCTACCCGATCACACACGTGGTCCCCCGAACGGAGCCAAATCAGTTGGAAAGTAGGAAAATTTCCCAAGGCAATCCAACTGTTTTTTGTTTGTTTTAAAAAGTCAGCAATGCTGGTTCAGAAGTGATGGAAGTAAAGCTGTTAAGTCTAGGGAAGGACTATGGGATGAGTCCCTCTAGCAAGGTGACCCGACTACACCACGGAGGCGTGGTCCGGACTGAGTCAAGAAGATCAGAGACTGAATCTGTGAACTGTTTCCCGCAGAGACTGAATCTGTGAACTGTTTCCGCAGAGACTACCTCTGTGAACTGTTGTAACATGAAGTTGGATATGTTATGATGTTATGTTAATGGGGAATAAGTATGTTGTAAGCTAAAAAGGGAGGATTGTAGTGTATGTAACTGTTCTACCTTTAAGAGAACTATTGTATGAAACCGTCCACCTTTAAGAGAACTATTTTAGGAGTGGCACTACTTTATCCTGGCTGCTGTATACTGTAATACCGACGATGACCACACCGGTATATAAGTGCTGTGGCAGAATTTATTGGGCAGATTCGCCCTGACCTTCGAATAGTAAAGTCCTGTTTAAGTTACTCTTGTAGTCTGTGTATTACTTCGCTATACAACCCACAGACTTTACACTAGGGAATACCCATTTATCTCTCTATGATTCAGTTATCTACCCATTTATTTACCTGTAAATGCCATACCTTTGGTGACCTAGTGAGGTCATTAAACTTCTTGCAATACTGTCGGGGAGTTACAGAAGTCTCAATCACAGCCACAGCTGCTTCCTTCCACATGCCCATGCTGCTGCATGTGATGGTTGGATGTAAGTTTACACTCATTTTGAACCAGCGTAATTATAAGAATTTCACGTATACGGCTCTCTAGCATGGGGTCAGAGCCATTATAATGAGCCGAGCTGCATTCGGACGCAGGAATCGATAGACAGCATAAAAAAATGAAGAAATTCAGATGCAGCACAATTACATGCATAACACGCTTTGCCCGAGTTTCCTCAATCTTTTACACCGGTATTTGTTTTATGCTTTGATTACATGAATACACGAGAGATTCCATCCCTGTGTGTTTTGGATAGCTCACTTCTTAGATTCAAAAAGAAATGGTCAGTCAGATACAAACTAATTGAATCCTAAACTCTGTATATGTTTGTAAGCTATGTGTTATTCTTCCTCAAGCCTGTTACCAGGGAGACCACACAACAAACCCAACAACACTGTATCAGAAATTACATGACATAGTTTGGTGCAAAATATCTGGTTTCAGCTAACGGTTAAGCTCTGTTTGACTGAGTTTTAAAGCAATATCAACCAAAATAACACCAGACAAAAGCATGTCACCCACAGCAATGTCTAAGCTCACAAGCTGTTGGAGTAGAGTAGAACTCAGTCTATGGCCTAGAAAAAGTGGCAGACCTTTTAAAGGGAAAGATATTGTAGATATTTTTAAGACAAAACAGTTAATTTAATGGCTAAGTTTTGTGATTTCTTTGACAAATTTAAATTTTAGGCATTTATCATTATTGACTTGAAAAGCAACATGGTTGTCAAAAGAAGTTGGAAGATAGCTGTTAGTTGTCCATTGGTACCTTATGGCACTGCCAGGTTGTTCATCAGTATTTGGGGTTCATTTTCAGTCATATTTGACAGAATCAACATTGTTCAGTTAACTGTGATTTGTTGTTCTTTTGTGAGTATGCTTCAGTCAATTAGGATTTTTTTATCCAATTCAATATTTTGCAGGTGAGACAGACACTAGCAGCAAGACTTTTAATTAAATATTCACGTCATCAGGTTATTCTTGGAGAGCCTATTATTTATTAATATTTGCCTAAGATATATAATGAAAAATAAACATCCTGAGTTATAATATCTGAAAATGTATAAAACCATTGAGAGACATATGAGTTGAAAACCATGCTACGTGATATTAATAACATTAATTTATAGGAATGAAATCCCTCTGTTTGATATTTTAACAAATTTATTTTAAATGGTAGATGAAGTGGGGAATAAAATAGTACACTGCTGCAGTTAGGGTGATCATCTGGTGTTTGGGGAAACATTCTCTATCCTATTATGTTACACCGGATTTTATAGTGCTTGATTTTGATATTAACATTACTCATCTTGACAAGCCCAAAATTTCATCAAAGAAAAAAGTATGAATAAAAAATAAAGCTCTTTCAAAATCTTCATGCAGCTGTTGTATATTCTGGTTACACTGACATTAATAGATACTTCTATGGCAAAAATATGCTAGCAAATATTTCAAAACACTTCCCTCACTGACTTTTCTCCACATTCTTTTCTTTAGTTGTGGCAGTAGCGCCCTGATAATGGTGTGAAAGAACTTAACGCCCCATTTCTGCCGTCACTGTGGCCATTTCATTTTGTCAGGTCCACCAAAAAGACGGCCTGAGCAGTCACCTGAAGTGGACACACAGCTAATTTAAGTATTTAAAAATTGCATCCGGGTCCTATGACGTCACTGCATTTATCAAGTGCATTGCTACGCCATAAAGATTAGGATAGCTACAGACTTGATTCTCAGTTATGCTGATTTAGCCAGGGCAAAGTAGGGCGATACTATTGACCCCCAGTGCCTTTGAGTTAGGGAGGAGAAAAACAGCCAGGACTTCAACCCATATCATTATCCAGTGACCCCTTCCAGAAGGGGATGTGTGTAGGTTTCAGGATAGGACAGGCTTCACTGATGATGCTCCTACAGCTGAATTGCCTGCTGATGCTCACCATTAAGATTTACACATGACTAACTATCTCTTGGATGAAGTACTAGATGGCACTGGGGAGCTATATCACTGCAAGAAGATCAACACCTTCACAAGTGAAGTGGAGGGTAAAAAAATCTAAAAAAAATTGCCAAGTCACTATAAAACTCCATTTGATGTAATGTTTTAAGTTAGTTATTTTCCTCCTGCCTGGACCAAGGAAGTTGCAGAATAAATTAAAGGATCATTCATAAGTCCAACAATATAATAAATAGTAATATCCTAAAGCTCTGAAGAATAATAACATTAATAATACTCTAACCTGATTTAGGTTCATTTCAGTTGCAAGCCCTGTGGAACTTCTGACATTCCCAATCATGTAGCTTTTGATAAAAAATTGAAACCTATGCATTAGAGATAATTCTCAAATATTAACCAGATGTTTTTCAAACACTGTACTGAGTCAAGCCAATATTTTAACAGAAGTTTCTCCTGCATTTGCAACATTTTGGAAAACATTAAGAGGCCAGTTCCCGTCTAACTACCATCCTGTTTTTAGGAACAAATGGGCTGGTAGTGGGCCGAAATTTTTTTTTAAAACACACCCCCCAACATATCCCTGGAGGTGCGCCCGTTCTGATTTCAAAGTCCTTGTTCTGCCAGCAGGACATTCTAAGCCCTTAAGGGGCTTCAAGCAATGCACTTTTTCCATCATGGGGCCCTTCTGGCCAGAAGACAAGGAGGAGCAGCAGCAGGAGGATAGAGCACATAGAGTTGCAGCTCCAGGGAGAGCAAATAGAAGGAGGCATGCACGCAGAAATCCTTACCCTCCCAATGAAGTGTGCAGGTCCAGGACAATATACCTGCTGTTCTCAGTGGAGCAGTACATCAGGAAGTTTCACTTCTCTAGAGAGGCTGTGACAGAGTTGGGTCATCTCCTGCAAAAAAACATGAAACCAACTTCCACAGCATTGCCTGTTGTAGTCAAGGTCACTGCAGCCCTCAGCTTTTTTTGCTTCTAGCTCCTTCCAGGCTGCCGCAGGAGATATCAGTAACATCAGCCAGTCTGCAATTCACAATTACATTAAACAGGTGAGTGATGCCAATCACTTTCATGACTTGTCCCATGGACATCCAACCGCAACAGGATCCTGTTCTGCTGTTTGCTCAGATTGCAGGCTTCCTGCAATCCAGGGCTTCATTGACTGCACCCACGTTGTCTTGTGAGCTCCATCAGGTGTCCCTTCCTGAATCATAAGGGCTTCCACTCCATTAATGTGCAACTGGTATGTGATCAGTGATAATGCATCATGCAGTTATGTGCCCGCTTTCCTGGCAGCTGCCATGGCACATTTATATTGCGTCAATCATCCATACCCCACTTTGCCCAGCAAGTGAGAAGCTGACTGCTTGGGTACAAGGGCTACCCTCTGCACACTCAGCTCATGAGTCCACTTGGGGCCGAATGGAGCTACAATCAGATTCATGGCTCAACTAAAGGCCTCATCATTGGAGTCCTTAAGCAACAATTCCACTGCCTGGACAGAATAGGAATTCTTGCTTTTCTTTATTTTACAAAAAAACACACTATAAAATAAGGCTTTTGTCATACCTTGTCATGTTGACAGCTTCCACAGATGAGACCAAACAAATAGTTACAATTCTAAATGTAACAGACAAGGTTTTCATCATTTCCAGACTACGCACTAGCAGAGTTCCTATCAGGCACAAGTACCACTTGCAAGGTTCCTCATAATACTTTGCAGAACAATTGTACATTGTAGTTCATATGTGCCGTGAGATCACCTATAGGCACTTTTATGATTTAGGCTTGCTCTCAATACTTTTTATTAATTCTCACCACAAAAGCCAGCTTCCATATGCAAGCCTGAGCGCCACATAATGAAAAACTTGCCATGTATGTGATATGGTAAGTCACAGAGCAAACAATTACTCCTTTTATTGTGTGTTTCCTACTTGATAACTCAAAGGATTCCAGCACGTCTAATGACACTTCAGAAGACTGACATGAGCCACACATGATACTTTCCATAATTGACGAACTACTAAGTGGATTTATTTACAAGTAGAATTATTTACAGGTCAAGCAGCATAAGCATGATGTGGAGCCTTACTGGGAAGCTGGAGACAGATTTCAAGGGATTAATCAAAACAGGCAAGTTCCTTTGAATTTTTCTGATAGAACTTGAAATGAAGTACTTCTCACAAAAAATATGTAATCTTGTCCCTCAAGGAAATGGTGGAGATGAGAATTTGTCTTCACAATGACTGTAATCATTAGTCTCTAGCATATACACCTCTGTGAGGAAAAGGGTACAGCTTCTAGATAGGATGGAGCCACGTTTATTTAGCAAAAGCATCATTAGTTCATCGAGGGAGATGATAATGGATTGAGACATAAGATAGATAGAAAAACCTGGAACTGGGAACATTAGCAACTAATAGCTATGACTATTAACCTCTTAGCTTGCAACTGTCAATTGTGTCTACTAATATTTTATAATTTTGATGGAACTTAAATTTAAATATTCATACATAATATATCATATAGCTCTAAGCAGTGATGTGCTCATAACAATGGCAACAGACAATGCCAGTTACATTCATAAGAACAGTGAATGGTATCCCTATGGCAGAAGTGCTATTCTAAACTTTAGAGAACCTTTAGATGCAACACATGCCCTTTCACCTCCTCCCTTCCCACTGTCCAGGGCCCCAAACACTCCTTCCTCATGATGCGGTCTCCTCTACATTGGGGAGACCAAACGCAGATTGGGTGACCGCTTTGCGATTCAGTCCATAAGGGTGACCCCGAGCTTCCATTCGTCTGTCACTTTAATTCTCCGCTCCACTCCCACTCAGACCTCACCGTCCTCGGCCTCTTACACTGTTCCAATGAAGCTCAACGTAATCTCGAGGAACAGCACCTCATCTTTCAATTAGGCACTTTACAGCCTTCTGGACTCAACATCGAGTTCAACAATTTCAGACCATAACCTCTGCCCCTATTCTTTTTTTTCACTTTTTTTTCTCTCTCTCACATGGCAGCTGTTGTGTATGTCCCTTTAAGGGAATAACTGGTCTCAGACTGCAGTACCGGCAGTGACCATCCCTGTATAAAAGGCCCTGGCAGGCTTCTGTAGTTTCAGTTTCCAGATTGTCTCCATTCAGTAAAGACTTGTTAAACCAACTCCTGCATTCCGTGTCTCCATTAACACACGGATTTAATACTGGCGACGAGTAAGAAACGAACTTACCTGCAACTCGGCAGCATCTCAGACGACGTTATTGAAGGTCGAAGCCAGAAAAGAAAAAAAAAAAATAATCCAAAGAAACTCGAGAAACGGGCGTCGACCGTGGGCAACCGCCCTCCAAATCATCGGATTGAAAACTTGCAGGGGAGACTGTCAAGAACCAGGCTTGGTTCCCCAGTCTGTGGTTTCCCAGCTAATCGGGCTGGTGGCAGGTAGTGCACTGATCCTTCCTGGGCTGCGGCGGGCTAGAGCTCAATCGGGTGGCTCTGCAACGGGGCCGGGCAGCGAGTCGGGAAGCAAAGAGGGAGAGAGAGGGTGGAGCACACAGGGCGCAGCCGGTGCTTCGCAGCCGGGCAGCGTTCGGACCTAAGAAGAGGGAGGGAAGTGTCCCAGAGGGTCCACTCCACGACGGGAATGGTTAAAAATAAAAATACCGTGGAGAGCGGCGTTGACAGCAGCGGCAGCGGCAGGAAAGCGCGGGAGGCACCATCTTAACTCGGCGGGGAAGAAGGAAAAGCGCGGGAGGCGCCATTTTAATCCATCGGGGACGAAGGAAAGCGCGGGAGACGCCATCTTAGATTTTCAAGATGCCAAAGACTGGCGTGTGATGCGTCTCCCTACGGCATTGGGGCGGTACTGTCACATAAATTCCTTGATGGTTCTGAGAGGCCGATAGCTTTTGCGTCACGCTCGTTAACTTCAGCCGAGCGTGACTATGCCCAGATTGACAGAGAGGCCCTCAGCCTGGTGTGGGGGGTGAAGAAGTTCAATCACTACCTGCACGGTCAGAAATTTACTCTACTAACTGATCATCAACCTCTCGCCTCCATTTTCAACCCTCAGAAGGGCGTACCGATAATGACGGCACAACGGCTACAGAGGTGGTCCCTTTTCCTAGGGGCACACCAATATGACATCGAGTACAAAGGAACTGAACAGCATGGGAATGCTGATGGATTGTCGCGCCTACCATTGCCGACGGTGGAAGAAGAACTGGCAGTGGATCCAGTGGAGTTATTCCACTCAACTATTGTCGAATGTCTCCCTGTGACGAATGCAAGCATAGAAAAGGAAATACGAAATGACCCGACACTCTCCTGGGTCTATGATTTAACGGTGAAGGGATGGCCAGCACATGGCGAACCACTGCTGCCAGCATTCTCGCCGAGAAGAGAACAGCTGTCAGTGTGCAGAGGAACCTTGATGTGTGGATCCAGAGCAGTAATTCCACCCAAATTGAAGGATAGAGTGCTCAATGAGCTTCATGAGGGTCACCTGGGAGGGGTAAAAATGAAGAACTTAGCCAGAGCGTTTGTGTGGTGGCCGGGAATCGATAGAGAAATCGAAGAGATGACCAAGAGCTGTACAGGATGCCAGAAGGTCCAAAACGCCCCACCACAAGCCCCTCTACATCCATGGGAGTGGCCCTCATCTCCATGGCAAAGGGTGCACATTGATTTTGCTGGTCCCTTTATGGACTCGATGTTTTTAGTTGCGGTGGATGCACATTCAAAGTGGCCAGAGGTAATAAAAATGTCCTCAACCACCACAGAAAAAACTATCACAGTCTTACGAACCATATTCGCCAGGAATGGGCTGCCTGAACAGATTTGCTCTGACAATGGACCACAGTTTGTGTCTGAAGAGTTCCGGAGGTTCTTAAAGAACAATGGTGTTAAGCATTACACATCCGCCCCATATCATCCAGCCACTAATGGATTGGCCGAGAGGTTTGTTCAAACATTCAAGAAGGCTATCAAGGCAATGTGTAATGAAGATATACTCCTCCAACACAAGGTGGATAACTTCTTGTTTGCCTACCGGAATGCGACACATGCGGTTACCAACCAAACTCCAGCCATGATGTTCTTCAATCGAAGACTACGATGCCGCTTGGATTTGGTTAAGCCAAACGTCAGAAGAGATGTGGAGAACAGGCAGTTTCAGAATATGAATGAAAGGCCGACCAGGAGTTTTAAGATAGGTCAACCAGCTTTGGCCCGGGACTACCGCACAGAGAAATGGCAGCCAGGAATGATCTGTACACGGCAAGGACCTCTAATGTATACCGTGGACGTTGGAGAAAACATTGTAAGACGCCATGCTGACCAGATTCTAGAATCACTGGAAAACCTCAACTCCACACCACGATCTGATACACCTGGCAATGAAACCGAAGTACCAATTGCATCTACCGCAGAATCGGTGATATTGGAAGCAGACGAACCAAACAACGACATTGATCCCGACTCAACCTTGCCAGAAGAACCTGATATCCCAATGAGGCGTTATCCAGACAGAATCAGGAAGCCTCCTCAAAGACTGAACTTATAATTGCTTAACTTCAACTAATGTATCTAGCAACCGTAATTGTAATTGTAATTAATTATTATTTAGTTGTTAAATGAATGTTATGTACTGTTTATCTAAAAGGGGAGGAATTGTTGTGTATGTCCCTTTAAGGGAATAACTGGTCTCAGACTGCAGTACCGGCAGTGACCATCCCTGTATAAAAGGCCCTGGCAGGCTTCTGTAGTTTCAGTTTCCAGATTGTCTCCATTCAGTAAAGACTTGTTAAACCAACTCCTGCATTCCGCGTCTCCATTAACACATGGATTTAATAGCAGCTGTCTTTCATTCTGCCATCGCCATTTACACTTCATCTAGAGCCATCTTTTGTTTCTTAACTTGTCTCATTACCATATCATTTTGCCTTGCAAGTCATCCCTTTTGTCCCTTAATCTCTCCTGCCTTCCATCCTATCACAGACCTTCCCTCTTGTTCTTTCCTCCCCTCCTCCCTTTCCCTGCCCCTAGACATGCTTAAAAACCTGTTCCATCTCCAGCTTTTTCCAGTTCTGTTTCTCTCTCTCCACAGATGCTGCCAAACCTTCTGAGTATTTCCAGCATTTTCTGTTTTTATTTTAGAAAACCTTTACTATGCACAATTTATTTGCCACAAGCCAGCCACTTAGCCTTTGATAGCATCAAACATTTATCAATCTTTGTTTTCCAATTAAACCAAGTTTTCTATTGCAGAACTAAATTAAAGTAATTGTATTGTTTCATATAACTTTAAAATCTTGGTTAAATACTTAGGGGGAGAAATTAATTATAGCCCCGTTTGGGCCGCTAAATTTTAAAAGTAGAAAATTAGCACCAGGCGCTAATGATTCTAAACTTTTAAAAAATTTGGTTTTGCGCTCCAAGAAGGAAATGGAATGCTAAATCAAGCGCTCCACTTCCTTCTTGGAGCGCAATCGGCAGCAGGCGGGGCGGAGACTTCAGCAGCGCTGCACACTGGGCTGTGCAGCGCTGCTGCATTCAAAGGCTCTTTCCCTTCCTTAAAGGGAAGAGCCATCGCTGCAGGCTCTGCAATAGAAAGACTACCTACCTGGACCACCAAGGCAGCTGCGATCCAGCGTGATCAGCCCAGCGCTCAAGCAGAGTGTCGGGCTGATCAATCGCAGGCAGGAACCCACGAGAAATAGCGGAACAAAAAAGGTACATTTCTTTTTACTTACCTCGACCACCTCTTCTTTAATTATTGCCCCAAAGCAACCGGCCGCCCGATGTACACTTCCTGCAGCTGTCAGTGTTTTTGACCAGCACTGCTGCAGGGGGCGGAAGTCAATTTCAGGTCCAGGGCGCTACCGGGGCGATGACATCATGATCTCCGGGCGAAGGAGATCGGGGGGCAACGCCGTAGAAACTCCGCAAAGCTCCTGCCGAATATGGTGGAAGTTAATGTCAGCGCCACGCCCGGTCGCAAAGCCATTTACACCCCGTTAGCACCCCGGGGGCGCTAACAGGAGGCGCAAAGACACTCAATTTCACCCCCTTAGATTGTGCTTACTATACAAGACCATCTTAATCCTGATTATTGAAGCTGTCTATCCTGTTTCAAAAGGGATGTTTGCAAAAGTCGTTTACTGAATTGGCCTGCTATTATGTGGAGGATTTAGCAGTAAACTTATTGCATGGACCACAGCAAAGTCCCACCTTTTTTAATGGTTCAGGTATCACCTAATCTCTTGTGCTAACCGTGACAGGACTAGGGGTAGGATAAAGCTGTAAATGTTGCATAAATGCATCAATTAATGGACCAAAATGGTTCTGCAAGTAAAAATATTACTCTAGTTCACTTCTACAATTTCAACTGTTTCCACTCTGTAGTCCTTTAATACTATTAACCATTGAATTTCAGCTACAGTGAAACAAGTATTAGGTTATCAAAGGCACCAATTTGTGGTTTTTACATGGCAAAATTAGTAGAATTAAACATTGTAGTGAATGTATTTCTGATGCATGGGAAACTACATGATTGTATGTGAAGGACAGAGTTATTGGTTACAAATATAATTAAAAGTGTGTTACATCAATTTATTAATTAAAACAAATGAGAAATGCAGTTCCAAAGGACATAATTACCAAGCCAGCCTCCTTTTTTCCCAGTTTTCAGTTCTGACAAAAGGTCTGCATCCAAAATGTTAAAATTTTTTCCTCTTTTCGGATGCTGATGGAGTTGTCATATATTTCTAGTATCGACTGTTTTATTTCAGATTTCTAAAATTTGCAGTTTCTTCCAGGGAGGGAGGCTCAGATTTTGCTTGCAATTTTATTTCTCACCTGAATGACCAGTGCCAAGACTGCCTTTACATGCACCATGTACAGTGAAGACTGGAACCTCAGACAAGATAAGATATGGCACATTCCAGCTTTGGCAAATTAATAGATAAAGTGCTTGCTTCAAGATGGCCAGAGAAGTGGTCACTGAAATGTTTTAAATATTTCTTCTCGAACTAAGCTGCGAAAGTCGCATTTTCATTATCCATCCGAAGCTGCCCTGAGAAGTTGGTGATGGTGGGTCTTCTCCTTGGAATGCTACAGTCCTTGGTAGTCCCATAATGGTGTTAGGTAAGAAATTCCAGGATTTAGACCCAGCAAGGAACGACAGTGCATGTTCAAATTAGGATGTGACTTGGAAAAGAATTTGGAGACGATGGTGTTCACATGATCTTTTGCACGGGTAACTTGGTAATGTACCACAAAATATCAAAGAAAAACCTTCTAATCAAGTGGAGGAAATACAATGGGTGGAAATGGTCAGAGGTAACTGGTGACGTGCTGACATACTGGCTCGTCTTGGCCTCACCTGAGGGCCTCACTGGACAGAATGTAGATAAACTATGTGCTATATTGTCATATATCTTGCTGTAGCCAAAGTAAATCAGTTCATATAAAATATGCATGTCTGTGTTATTTTATGTCAGTGTTCAAGTAGTATATGTCTTTTTAAGGACTTGATTGTATCCTGCTGGAGTTGATCATGCTTATGCAGTGTAAGAGACAACAGTGAGATTTTCATTGATTGAACAAAATTTTTTTAGAATTTTTGGCTATGTCTTAGATCACTGTATCAGCCAATCCCAAAATACAAATGATACTGGGCCTGATTAATAAAGCTGTCTGCAGACAATTAATGATAATTGCAACTTAAATGTTTCAACTTGTTGTATTGACTTAGAAATGTGCAAATATTAAACAGAGACTTAGTCATTTGATATTTGATCCATTGATCCAAGGGAGCTGAGTCAATCACTGCTATGCTAAATGTACAGATTCTCCATTACACAATTGCCCACATGTCCAATTTACTGCTACTTGCTTCTAAAATATTTTCTCGTATCATTTATTTTGGGAGAAGTTTGAAGCAAATATATCTTTACAGCATATAAATATTACAACTGTCATAAAAACTTCATGATTAAATTTAATATACAGGGCAACTATATGGAGTTCACAATTGCTGCCAAGTGCTTGACTGTTAATACCACTTTACATATTCTGATAAATGTTTAGTATAGTATCGGTTTACTGCCAGTCAACTGACAACACCAATTTAGACAATTATTGGATCCAATTAACTTAGGTAACTCTGCATATGAAAAATCGTATGCCATCATTGATATTACAAATCGGTTTTAATGCAGCCATTACTCTTAATCAGACCTTTGCTTTTATTTATTTCAATACATAATAAAATTTCCAATCCAAAAGAAATACTTAACTCTGCTGATTATTATGGAAAAGTCATGCTTATATCAATGGCCCTGAAATTAGGATCGGGAGCTTGCCGTGCGTGCAAGCCCCCGATGTGCGCTGACATTTCAATCCTGGCCCGCATTGCATTTCCTCTCACTGGCCCGCTTGAGGTCCTGCCGCACTGTGCGTGCGTGACCCAGCGGCGTATTTAGTGCGATGAGCCGGCTGGGATCACGTGAGCACAGGGCAACCAATGGGAGGTTGCAAAAGTTCATTCATGAGTTTGATAGTGAGAGCTGTCAAACTCATGAAAACTCCTGGCCCCAAAACACTACTTAAACTTGAAAGAAAACTAAAAAAAACATTGCACTACTTAAATGAACCATAAATAAATGTAAAAAACTATTTTAAAAAATAATTTTAAAATTTGAAAAAAATTATTATATAAAAAATCGGGGCTAAAACTAAACTTACCTTACTGTAAATTCTTTAAAAATAATAAACCTGTGGAAATTTTTTTTATAAATTGTATTAATAGACCACTTACCTGTAAAATTAAGTACTTACGTGTGGTTTTTCAATGCGTAAAAACCGGAGTCCTTTACACATGCGCAACTCTCTAAAAATAGAGGAAATCCAAGTCGCACGCGCTGCCTGTGTAGTCGCACGCGTTCCGCCTCTTAACCCCTTGGGTCAGAGGAGAGGAAATGCCAGTTTTCCCCGCATGTGCTGTGCATGCTGAAAACCGGCAATTCCTCCGGGCACACGCGTGAGTACCCCGTCCGTACTCACGCGTTGGGAGAGGAATTACTGGGCCATTATATACAACAAATTGCATTGTATTGTTATAATGCTCTGAATGTGGACTTAAGAAAAAATTCCGATTGCAACATTTTTGCGAAGGAAATAATTTGTTTTAACTGGCACAAGCTAAAATACTTTTCACACAAATATTTTAATTACAGCAATACTGAGAGAACAGAAATTATTATAGAAAATTACAGAAGTGCAGAGAAGAGGAACTAATACAGGTAGACTATCCTTTATCCGAAAACCTCGGGAACAGCCGTGTTTCGGTTTTCGAAAAATTTCGGATTTCGGAAGGTATTTTATAAGACTGGGAAATTTGTCGGGGGTGGGGGTCGGCGGGGGGTCGGGGTCGGCGGGGGTCGGGGTCGGCGGGGGTGTCGGCGGGGGGTCGGGGGTGGGGGTCGGCGGGGGTCGGGGTCGGCGGTGGGGGTCGGCGTCGTGCGTACGACTTACGCTGAACGAAAACACTTTCGGTTTTCAGAGGATTTCGGTTTTCGGAAGTGCGGATAAAGGATACACTATCCCTTATCCGAAAGGGTGGGGGGTCGGCGGGGGGTCGGGGAGAAAAGAATATCGGACAGGCCGCTGCAGCTATCAGACGGGCCGCTGTATTGTTGGGTTCACTCTCCCGGTATACCTCCTTCACACTGCCCGGCTCGGCCTGCAATCTCCTACCCAGGAGGGAACTCAGTGACCCTCTGCCCTGCTCAGCGTAAGCCGTGCGCCACTCTGGTCATGTCGTGCACACAACTTACGCTGAACGAAAAAACCTTCGGTTTTTAGAGGGTTTCGGTTTTCGGAAGTTCGGATAAAGGGTAGTCTACCTGTAAAATGCTGCGGTCTTCTTTTCCTTATGAAGTGGAAAACTAACTTAGATGAGCTGAAGATGTAATTTTAAAACATATAGTAGAATAACCATATAACATTTCACAGTGAATTTTAAAGCTTTTTTGATTTTCTAAATGCATAAAATAGAGTTATGCACATTACTTTCTAATATACAAAAGGCTTTATAAATAGAGGCATAGAGTACAAAGGCCGGGAAGTTTTGCTAAACCGATATACAACATTCTGGATTTTGCCAATGGGCAGCTTTTGGAGGCGGTACTCCCACTTGTCAGGTTTCAATCCCGCCTCCATCAACTTCTGGTCAACCCACACTATTTTCCCTTGATTGACCTTGTTAAACCCACCCAGCGGGCTTAGCAGGCCAATTAAGGGAAAGCTGGCTGCAGAGAACGTCAACGTATGATGTTTCATCTATCAAATATTTTTGACAGATGAATCATCACCGTTTGACAGCTCTGTGAAGCTGTCAAACTCTGACCTTC
The DNA here is from genome assembly GCF_052327205.1 of Somniosus microcephalus. NCBI lineage: Eukaryota > Metazoa > Chordata > Chondrichthyes > Squaliformes > Somniosidae > Somniosus > Somniosus microcephalus. The sequence continues at coordinate 149,774,807 of NC_140994.1, read as the reverse complement.
TCTGTAGTTTGATGAGTTCTTGAATTCAAGACCTCATCAAACCTCTTTCTTTTGTAGAAATTAGATGGTTGCTGCATTGGAGAATGCAACGGCCATCTGTCATCTCTACCGCGGAGGTGCGAAACTCTCCGCATACCCACCGATTGAAGCCTGCAGGAAGAAACAAAGGTAAGTACACTTTCTCTAACACTTTGCATTTACCTCAGATACTCACCTCTCCACACTTGCACCCATTACTCACCACCACAGCACACTTTTGGACCCCCTCGACCCCCGCAGACCCACTACTTGCCTCGGTGACCCTGGCGGGTTTCAGAGACTTCGGGAAGCCTGCATTTGTGTGGGCAAAATGGGGTTAATCCTATTTTCTGCTTGTTAAGTACCTATTTCTTCCTGCAGGCAAAATCCAGCCCATTGGTTCGGCCCCAGCTAGAGTATTAATAGGGGGTGATTTTGCCAGCCCTGGGGAGGTGGGTTTGTAGGCGGGACTACTGGGAAAATGGCAGAATCTGGGGGCGGGTACCCATCCCGCCCCCAACCCGCCTCCGTGCCATCTTCCCAGGAGGTGGGTACCCGACCCACGCCGGGCCTGTCTCCTGGAGGCGAGAAGAGGATTACAGTCACTTAACTGCCTGTTAAGAGGAGTTAAGAGGCAGGCAGTTAACAGGCAGTTAAGAGAATTATCCCCATTTTTCCAGCAGAGGTGCGAGCTTCCCGATGTCGGGAAACTCCGCCAGGGTCAACGAGGCGAGCAGTGGGTCTGCGGGGGTGAGAGGGGTCCAAAAGTGCGCTGTGGAGGTGAGTGATGGGTGCAAGTGTGGAGAGGTAAGTATGTGAGGTGAGTGAAAAATCTTAGAAAAAGTTTCCTTACCTTTGTTTCTTCCTGCAGGCTTCAATCGTTGGGGATCCGGAGGCTCCTCATCTCCACGGCAGAGATGACAGAATGGCTGCTGCATTCTCCGATACAACAGCCATCTGATTTCTGCTCTGGAAAGAGTTTTGGTGAGCCTTGAGTACAAGAACTCACCAAACTACAGAGAATGTCAGTGTTTGACAGCTTCTCAAAGCTGTCAAACGATGACAATTCATCTGTCAAAAAATTTTGACAATTGAAATGTCATTCGCTGACATTCTCTGTCATTGGCTTTCCTTAATTGGCCTGCTAAGCCCGCTGGGCGGGCTTAACAAGGTCAATCAAGGGAAAATAGCGTGGGTTGGCCACATGTCATTGGGGGCGGGACTAAAACCCAACAAGCAGCAGTCCCGCCTCCAACTCACCCCCATTGGCAAAATCACCCCCATTGTGTCCAATTCTGGGCACCACACTCTAGGAAGGACGTGAAGGCTTTGGAGGGGGTACAGGAGAGATTTACTAGAATGGTTCCAGGGATGAGGGATTATCGTTACGTGGATAGACTGGAGAAGCTGGGGTTGTTCTCCTTGAAGCAGAGAAGGCTAAGAGGAGATTTGATAGAGGTGTTTAAAATCATGAAGGGTTTAGAAAGAGTAAATAAAGAGAATTATTGTTTCCAATGGCTGAAGGGTCGATAACGTGAGGGCACAGATTTAAAGGTGATTGGCAAAAGAACCAGAGGCGACATGAGGAAAAACTTTTTTATGCAACGAGCGCTTAGGATTTGGAGTGTTAGGGCGGTGGATACAGAGTCAATAGTAACCTTTAAAAGGGAATTGGTTAAATACTTGAAGGAGAATAAATTGCAGGGATATGGGGAAAGAGCGGGGGCAATGGGCCTAACTGGATTACTCTTCAAAAGAGGCGGCACAGACTCGCTGGGCTGCGCTGTACTATTCCATGATTCTATACTTCTTTGTGTAGTTACGTATACAACTGTAAAAAGCTGTCCAATTAATAAAGTAAGAAAAAGTAATACATTTTACTATTTTTTCTAAAACTATAGATATATATTTTTATTTACACTGTTTAGAATAAGTGGGAAGACCCATTACTCAAAGTATCCTTCACAGAGTTTATACTTTAAATGTACATCAGCCACAAAGGGTTACTACTATTCCCACAGCACATGAAGACTGGCTGTCAGTGGCATCATTAGAGGTCATCTACTGCAGTTCTGTTTGTCGACTGCAGAATTATTGCATGTAACCTTAAATTCAGAGATGTTTACATCATTAATACAATCCCTGTAGTATAACTTTAGAAATATTGTTATCTTTACCAACAATTAATTGCCAGATCTTTCAACAACCCTCCAGCTTAGATAATTCTATTTTGCTTCCAAGAAAGCATGTTTAAATTTGATATATTGCTTCATTAGAGCAAACAATTCAGACTGTATGAAATATGAGCTCAAGCAGCCCAAATTTTATCTTGCACTAATAGCTTACCAGGGAGGGCAGGAAATTCCACTTTAGCAGCCCTTAAAGGGATGGTTGGAAAACTTAAAGGAATGTGATGATTTAAAGGTTAGTGGTAAAATATGGGAGCAAATTTTTATAGTCTTAAAAAGGCTGTAAACATGTCAAATGTAAATCAAATGCTGTTTGGGGCAAAGTACCTGGCAAAACCCATGTCAGGACAGAGTTTGCCACAAGCCCTGGATTGGGGGGTATGTACAGAGGGCTCCCATTGAGATTGCCATCAAAATAGAGCCCACCAGGGCAAGAGTGGAAAATCCTGGCAATGCTGCAGGCTTGGGAAGATGCAATAAGTGGGGTGAACAGGAGGGAGATCCTCTGGGGGCTTAGGCCTTGTTCCCACTGGCATTTGCATGCAGTGGGTGGGGTATGAGCAGCCAGCAGCTGTCTGAGTGGGGAATGGGGGAAGCAAATTCCAGTTGGGGCTGTGAGGTGATGGTAGACCTCACCACCTGAATTTTTCCACATTCTCTGCCGCAATTTAAAATGGAATTATGGAGGGGCATCCACCACCCCCCACCACCCTCAACAACTCTCAGTTCCTAACATAATAAATGTGGAGGCAGAAAACTGAGTTTATGGGCTAGTGGTAAAGCCACACAGCACTTGAACCCTTTATTTGCACTCATCAAGGTGAGGTATGTTAATACTGAGGGATGGCATGCTTCCCATTGACCACACAACCACCTTATGTTTTACTGAGTGGCACTGAAAATAAGCAGCAAATTGGGGGCAGTTTTGCATGTAGGCCTATCACACCAGCAACTGATTAAGACTGCCAAACATTATTTAATTTTGACTCCTACAGCCAGCAGATAGAAGAGACTTTTATCCCATCAATTTGGGCTGGATTTAAACCTTGGTCCCAGAAGTCGAAGGCCAGTGTCTAAACCATTGTGCCAGCCAGTTTCATAAACCCCTCTATCTGATGGCTGGCATCTAAAACAAGGGAACAGACCTGAACTAGAGGAAGGCTCAGAAATTACAAGCCCCCGATAGCTTCAAAAAACTTAGTTATGAATGCATCGAAGGAGCAAGGGAACAGGAAACTGCAGACCTAAGGGCTAGTACCACCTTGTTCTCAACTTCTGCCCCTCTTCTCACTCATTCCTACAAAAACATGCACATAACCACACAAACAGCAGACACAGGTAACATTTTGTAATATGAGCTGTGCTGAAAGGCGTCTCTTGGAGACATGGGGGAAAAATTCGGTATCGCCCCATTTGGGGCGCCGTTATCGGCCGTGCGCAAAGTTTAGCGCCTGGCGCTAATTATCGCCTCTGACAGCAAACTTGGCTTTTTATCACCCCCGGAGGTGATTGGAGTGCTAAATCAGGCACTTCACACCTGTCTTAAGGCGCAAAGGCCGAGGAGTGAGGCGCTACCTCAGAGCGGGGCGCTACCTCAGAGCGCTGGCTAAGCAAGGAAGGGCAAATCAAAATAAATTTGCAAAGTGCTGCTCAGTACTCAAAACTCCTTCACACAGCGTTGAATCTCTCCAGAAGTCTCTCTCTCTCTCAGAATGCGTGGTGCAAAAATGTCACCAACAAAAAAAGGCAGGAAGTGGTCTCTTTTAAATATAGAAACATAGAAGATAGGAGCAGGAGTAGGCCATTCGGCCCCTGGAGTCTGCTCCGCCATTCAATGCAATCATGGCTGATCATCCAAATTCAGCACCCGGTCCCTGCTTTCTCCCCATACCCCTTGATCCCTTTAGCCTTAAGAAATATATCCAACTACTTCTTGAATATATTTAATGAATTGGCCTCTACTGCCTTCTGTGGTAGAGAGTTCCACAGGTTCACCACTCTCTGGGTGAAGAAATTCCTCCTCATTTCTGTCCTAAACGGCCTACCCCTTATCCTTAGACTGTGACCCCTGGTTCTGGATTCCCCGACCATCGGGAACATCCTTCCTGCATCTAGTCTGCCCAGTCCTGTCAGAATTTTATGAGTTTCAATGAGATCCCCTCTCATTCTTCTAAACTCCAGCGAGTACAAGCCCAATCGACCCAATCTCTCCTCATACATCATTCCTGCCATCCCAGGTATCAGCCTGGTGAATCTTTGCTGAACTCCTTCCATGGCAAGAACATCCTTCCTCAGATAAGGCGACCAAAGCTGCACACAATACTCAAGATGTGGTCTCACCAAGGCCCTGTACAACTGCAGCAAGACATCCTTGTTCCTGTACTCAAACCCTCTCGCTATGAAGGCCAACATACCATTTGCCTTCTTAACCGCCTGCTGCACCTGCATGCTTACCTTCAGCGACTGGTGCACATGGACACCCAGGTCTCGTTGCACTTACCCTTCTCCCAATCGATTGCCATTCAGATAATAATCTGCCTTCCTGTTTTTGCCACCAAAGTGGATAACCTCACATTTATCCACATTATATTGCATCTGCCACGCTTCTGCCCAATCACCCAACCTGTCCAATTCATCCTGGAGTTTCTCAGCATCCTCCTCACAGCACACACGTCCACCCAGCTTTGTGTCGTCTGCAAACTTGGAGATATTACATCTAGTTCCCTTGTCTAGATCATTAATATATATTGTGAATAGCTGGGGTCCAAGGACCGATCCCTGCGGCACCCCACTAGTCACTGCCTGCCACTTGGAAAAAGACCCGTTTATTCCAACTCTTTGCTTTCTGTCTGCCAACCAGTTCTCTATCCAAGTCAATACTTTGCCCCCAATCCCTTGTGATTTAACTTTACACGCTAATCTCTTATGCGGGACCTTTTCGAAAGCCTTCTGAAAGTCCAAATACACCACACCCACTGGTTCTCCCTTATCTATTTTACCAGTTACATCCTCAAAAAATTCCAGTAGATTAGTCAAGCACGATTTACCTTTTGTAAATCCATGTTGACTTTGTCCGATCCTGTCACTGTTTTCCAAGTACTCTGCTATTACATCTTTTATAATGGACTCTAGCATTTTCCCCACTACCGATGTCAGGCTTACCGGTCTGTAATTCCCCGTTTTCTCTCTACCACCTTTTTTGAATAGTGGGGTAACATTAGCTACCCTCCAATCCATGGGTACTGTTCCAGATTCCATCGAATGCTGGAAGATGATCAGCAATGCATCTACTATTTCTAGGGCCACTTCCTTAAGTAACCTAGGATGTAGATTATCTGGCCCTGGGGATTTATCAGCCTTTATCCCATCAATTTCCCTAACACCATTTCCCTACAAATACTGATTTCTTTCAGTTCCTCCCGTTCATCAGACCCTATGCTCCCCGGCATCTCTGGGAGGTTATTAGTGTCCTCCTTTGTGAAGACAGAACCAAAATACGTATTTAATTGGACTGCCATTTCTTTGTTCCCCATTATAAATTCCCCTGAATCTGACTGCAAGGGACCTACGCCTGACTTAATTAATCTTTTATTCTTCACATATCGATAAAAGATTTTACAGTCAGTTTTTATGTTCCCTGATAGCTTACTCTCATATTCTATTTTCCCCTTCTTAATTAATCCCTTTGTCCTCCTTTGTTGAATCCTAAACTGCTCCCAATCCTCAGGTTGACTGCTTTGTCTGGCCAATTTATATGTCCTCTCCTTGGATCTTATGCTATCCCTAATTTTCCTTGTTAGCCACGGTTGAGTCACCTTTTTTGTTTTATTTTTATGCCAAACTGGAATGAACAAATTCTGTAGTTCATCCATGCGGTCTTTGAATGTTTGCCATTGCCTATCCACCATCAACCCTTTGAGTGACATTCCCCAATCAATCCTCCCCAACTCGTGCCTCAGACCATCGTAGTTTCCTTTCTTTAAATTCAGGACCCTAGTCTCTGAGTCAACTACTTCGCTCTCCATCTTAATGAAGAATTTGATCATATTATGATCGCTCTGACCCAAGGGGCCTCATACAACAAGATTGCTAATTAATCCTTTCTCGTTACATAATACCCAGTCTAAGATGGCCTGATCTCTGGTTGGTTCCTCGACATATTGGTCCAGGAAACCATCCCGTAAACACTCCAGGAATTCCTCCTCCACAGTATTGTTACTAATTTGGTTAGCCCAATCTATATGTAGATTAAGGTCACCCATGTGCCCTTATTGCACGCTTCCCTAATTTCCCTTTTAATGCCATCCCCAACCTCCGCATTACTGTTTGGAGGTCTATATACCACTCCCACTAACGTTTTCTGCCCCTTGGTATTTCTCAGTTCTACCCATACAGATTCCACATCATCAGAGCTAATATCCTTCCTTACAATTGTGTTAATCCCTTCTTTAACCAGCAATGCTACCCCACCTCCCTTCCCTTTTTGCCTATCTTTCCTGAATATTGAATACCCCTGGATGCTGAGTTCCCAGCCTTGGCCACGCTGGAGCCATGTTTCCGTAATCCCAATCAAATCATATTCGTTTACCTCTATTTGCACAGCTAATTCATCCACCTTATTACGAATGCTCCTCACATTAAGACACAAAGCCTTCAGGCTTGTTTTGTTAATGTTCTTATACCTATTAGAATTATTATATACTGTGGCCATGTTTGATTTAAACCGTTGATTTCTCTGACTGCCACTTTTGTTTTTCTCCTTCCTATCTTTTGCTTTTATCCTCGTTTCCCTTTCCAATCTTTCCTCATAGCTAAACTTCTCCATTCCTGGCAACATCCTCATAAATCTCCTCTGTACCCTCTCTAATCACATCTTTCCTGTAATGTGGTGACCAAAACTTTACGCAGTACTCTAGCTATTTTATGCAGCTCAAACATAACCTCCCTGCTCTTATATTCTGTGCCTCGGCTAAAAAAGGAAATTATCCCGTATGCCTGCTTAACCACCTTATCTACCTGTCCTGCTACCTTCTGGGATCTGTGGACATGCACAACGAGGTCTCCCTCTTTCTCTGCACTTCTCAGTATCCAACCATTTATTGTGTAGTCCTTGCCTTGTTAGCCCTCCCCAAATGCATTACCTCACACTTCTCCGGATTAAATTTAATTTGCCATTTTTCTGCCTACCTGACCAGTCCATTAATAAGTTCCTGCAGTCTACAGCTTTCTTCCTCACTATCAACCACACGGCTAATTTTTGTATCATTTGCAAACTTCTAAATCATGCCTCCTACATTGAAGTCTAAATCATTGATATAAACCATAAAAAGCAAGAGACCTAGTACTGAGCCCTGCAGAACCCCACTGGAAACTTCCTTCCAGTCATAAAAAACCCATCGACCATTACCCTTTGCTTCCGGCCACTGAGCAAATTTTGGATCTAACTTGCCACTTTCCCTTGGATCCCATGCACTTTTACTTTTCTGACCAGTCTGCCATGTGGGACCTTGTCAAAAGCTTTGCTAAAATTCATGTAGACTCCATCAAACGTGCTACTCTCATCGACCCTCCTTGTTACCTCCTCAAAAAATTCAATCAAGTTAGTCAGACATGACCTTCCCTTAACAAATCCATGCTGACTGTCCTTGATTTATCCGTGCCTTCCTAAATGACAATTAATACTGTCCCTCAGAATTTTTCCAATAATTTGTCCATTGCAGTGCAAGTGATTTTTTTTAACTGTGTGATGAGTGTTAATTACTGCCAGTCAACCTCTCTGGCACTGGAAATTAAGTTTTACAAGTGTGGCGTCTCATTCCTTCAGATTTTAATTATTGTTGGAGATTTAAAAAAAAAATGTTTTAATAAAACTTTTGTTTTACTTTTTTCTTTGTCTCTTTTATCTCGCTCTCTCTTAATCCAGTCTTTCTTTGCCTCTCTATTTCGCTTTCTGTACCCGATTTGACATTGAATTCAATATTCGAACTGGCACATCCTGGTTCAGACTCTACACTGCTCATTATCAATTCTTCATTCTGATTGGTTAAGGAGATACACAGTTGCTTGTCCTGTTCACACAGGTCCCAGATGCTCTTGGACAGTTGGTTGAGAGGAATTTCCAATGCAAAAACCCATAGAAAGTCTATGGGCAAGTGAAAGAGTAATGAATGGCTGGCATCTTTCTTTTGTTCGCCGCTGAGAGAAAAATCCAGCCCAAAGTTTCGTACATAGTCTGAAAATGGTTTCAAATTCTTTCCACCAGCAGGAAGCGAAGCCTGATCAAACCAAGGTACTTACCACCTAATGGCCAAACCCAGCCCCTACACTATCCTATGGAAAACACATTGCCATTGGCCACACAGGTTTTGATTAAACAGGACTAGTACTATGAAGTATCACAGTAGAAAAATCATGCGAATGTTGTAAATCTGAAATATAAGCAGAAAATGCTGGAAATACTCAGCAGGTCAGGCAGCATCTGTGGAGAGAGAAACACAGTTAATGTTTTGAGGTCAGAAGCGTTAACTCCGTCTCTCCACATATGTTGCCTGACCTGCGGACTATTTCAAACATTTTCTGTTTTTATTATTTTTAAATATCTTTTGAGATTGAATCTAAGCTCATTTTTTCCCCTAAATAATTCTAAGAAAGCTTTGATATATGGATATACATAAACTCACTTACTACCCTGTATTCTAAAAATACAATATTTCTGCTGTAATTTTTACCAGATTGTCTATATATCCCTCTATGTATTCTAACAATTGAAATCCGTAATTCTTCTCCCCACAGGAAAAGAGGGGAGTATTTTGCAAATGGTATTGTACAGGTTTTTGTGATTTTCCCACTTGAAAACGTTTTAGATTAAAATATTGGTATTTACTATTCTTATGAAATTGCATTTTGCATATCTGCAAGCCATTGTAAACATATTTAAATTAATGCATTTTGAAATTTAACAAGGCATTGAAAAATATCAACTGGGCATCTGTTTATCATCTCTGGTGGAAATTGATTAATTGGCCAAACTGAAGCACATATTGCTTGGCCATTGCTATGTGCTTCCATTCTGCTCAGGAGAAGAACAGGAAAGTGCAAGTGAAGGTTAAAATAGTCACCTTTAGTTGACCGCATTATAAAACAGTTTGGTTAAAGCACAGAAGGATACATAACCACATTTTCTGTTTACTCACTTGAATAAATGAGATATGGCCTGATCAAGCTCTATAGGCTAGTAGGATGGAAAGTGGCACTATTGCTCTTTAAGGGTTAATATGGTTTTACCTGACTCTACTCTCGTCACTCAATTGCAAACACACTTCACTGTTCCAGCTCTTTCACGACCTAGAATAATTAGTAAGATTCCCTCAGGATCAGTACCACTTAGTATATAAACATCAGTTGGACACACATCAGTGGCACATGCCTAACATTACAAAAAAAAATTAGAGACGCAACATAAATTATCCTTATCTGCTGATCCCACAGGAAATCACAACTGAGTGAAACAGTAAGACAAAATGCAAATAGCCTTTTTTGGAAGTATCACTATGTTACCCATCTGGCTTTCATCATTAAACTTGCCATTTCTGAATATTATCGAATGGATAAACTGATAGAGGAAACAAACACTTCAGTTTATAGTTCTGTTCACATTCTGTTTAAATTTCCAGCAGCCAGTGGATTTTCTAGCATTAGCTCAGGAAAATAGTTTAGCAGAATGCAAAATGACAAGGAACTTCTTGCTATCTCAGTAAACGTCAGAGTGGTAAACGCTGGCTTTAAAGACCCGAGAGTTTTCCGTGCCACTGCTGCTTTGTAGGAATAACGCACGATTGAAGAAACTTATGAAACATTATAATGATTCCAATATAATTACATTGTGGGTGGAATTCAATTAATTGTTAGTGCATTAGTCACACACAGCGATGATCTATGAAGTTTTGTGGGCAATTGTTCCTAATGCAGTATGTGCCATGGAATAATAAATATTGGAAAAATGATTTTGCATTGCAATGCCAAAATAAAAATAGTCTCACCAGCATATTCAGTGAAAATAATTACTTGCTCTGGTGCAACAAAATTTGGGCTCAAGTTCTCAATAAACGCCTGATGCATGAGGCAATGAGAGAGCAATTTAAAAAATAATTAATTATGTGTACACGTTGCTTGTCTTCCATTCTAATTTGCATCTCATGTGTGGCAGGACCCAGTAAAAAATGGTAGCTACATTGTAGATAACACCTGGATGCTGGTCCTCCCCATTCTTAGTGGCGCAATAAAAATCACAAGGGCAACTACAAATAGGGTGCTAAAAATAGGGGTTGATTTTAAATCAGAGCAGGTTTCGGGTGGGCACTTGGCCGAGTGAGTGCGAAACGCACTCGCTGACCTAAATTTCAGGTTTACAGTGTTTTAAATTTGATTGGCGGGTTTCCCACCCATGATTAATTTCCAGCCGGACTGCAAAGGTTTATTTAAGTGGGAATGTACCCCTTAAATAGAGGCAAGCCCATAGGTTTTCTGAAGACTCGCTGGAAGTCATGGTCAAAGAGGTGAAAGCAAGTAGGGAAGTTAACCTTCCCACCAATGGCAGGATATTCCAAAAATGGATATTGACCAGGTCTGTAGAGTGGTGACCAAGATTGTCAGCTCAAAGTGTATCACACCACAAGAGCTGGATCCGGTGCAGGAAACACTTCAATGACCTCACAAGGGTAGTAAGGATGAGTACAACTCTTCATTTCTCCATCTCTCTGCAGAATACCCGGCAATAATCCTTCCCACCCGACTCCCCCAGCACTCTGAACAATTCCCTCCCCAGCATCCCATTCACCACCCATCCCAAGGGCACACTAAACTACCTCTCATTTTCATTCCAAATGCACACTCACCAAATTAGTCCAGTAAAAACTGCAATGATCTTTATTAGGGAAATTAATGTGTGAAGTGAGATTTTAATAATCTATAATTCCAAAAGATGGTTTTAATTTAAAAAGTTTGAACAGAATTGCCAACATTTATTTTCAGAGCATATCGTAAATAGTTTGTACAAGCTAGACTCAGAAGATTATTTAGAACTGTCAAGAGATATAAATTAAATTAATGCTTCCGAAAACATAGAGTGAGAACAGATAGCAAGGCAGTTATAGGGAATGCGCTGCATTGCGAATAATTAAACCTCCTTAGAAGTTTATAGTAAATACCTGGCCCATCAATACAAGTGATGGTATGAAGAGTAAAGTAAATATCTTTGCTCAGCACTGTCTCAGATTGGCTGTGCTTGCATGAACAAGAAAGGCCATCATTTAATTAACGTGCGGTGTGTGTGCATGATGCCAATCACTTTATCCTCCATGTTTATGCCTGCTACATAGGAAGGCATAGTTTTATCATGTAATAATCTATCTCAAAGTATACTTATGTATCAGGATGGTTGATTGGTGATCAGGGCTATCCCTGTAGTCATGGCTTATGACTGCAGCAAGGTTTCCATAGATAGATGGGACAACAGATATAATGAGGCCCATGCTTTATAAGAAGTGGCTTAGAGTAGACTATAGGCATTCTGAAGTCTCATTTTAGGTACTTGGATATATCTGGTGGATATATCCCAATCCCTCCTCACTTCCTCCACGACCAACAAGCAGTACAAGCTATGGATGTACTGCAGCAATTGAGCAAGATTATTTCAAAAGCACTTCCCTCCTCTGCAACCTCTGCTAGTGAAAAGGGCAAGAGCAGCAACATTGTGGAAACACCATTATTTCCAGGTTGCCCTCCAATTCACACACCACCCTGACTTGTACATGTTTCACCATTATTTCATTGTTGCTGGGTCAATATGTTGGAATTCCCTGCCTAACACCATTATGGGGACACCATCACCACAAGGACTGCAGTGTTTCAAGAAGAAGGCCCACCAATATCTTATCAGGGCAACTAGGGATGGGCAATAAATGTGGCTTTGCCAGCATCCCCCTCATCCTGAAAACAAATAAAACTATCTTATGGCAATGAAGAAAGATTCTCTGCTTCCAGAAGTTGGGCGGACAGTTCTCCATTCCCACAACATGAGGATGGTGCACAGGAAGGAGAGGATATGGGACATGTGAGCCAGAATCCAGCTGCCAGGGACAGGAGGAGACAACTTATAACCCAATGCTTTCAGTGAATAAAGGCTAACATGACAAATAAAATCACTTCATATTAGCCTGCACACATTCTCTTAAATTCCTTCATTGCCAAAGAGTTCTGCTTATTTTTTTTTCATAAGACAGAACGGCTGACGTTGATAACTTCCTTGTGCCCACAAGTAATTTATGTTGCAAGGTAGCATCGCCAGCCATCTGATAGGCAAAGAAATAAGAATATTGAGATCTGAAATAAAAGCAAAACAATTGTGGAATTACGCAGCAAGATGATTAGCATATACAACAGAAAGATACTGGCCGTGATTTTATCGGCAGTGAGAGGGCGGGTTTGGAGGCGGGTCAAAGGTTAAAATCGCTTTGATTGACAGTGGGGTCCGATCCCGCTGTCAACCCGCCTCCAAACAATTTTCCCAAGTGTCGGGTCCCCGATTTGCGCAAGGACCTGACACCTAGCAGCAGGAAGATGATTAAAGCCATTTACCTGCCTGTTAATGGGTACTTGATAATAGTTGACAGTCTCTTCTTTAATTTTGCCGCTTCTGCCTCAGGGTTCCAAACATCCGGACACCACGCCAAGTAAGTGTGGCGTGTTGTGTGTCTGCTGTAATGTTTCTGCATTGATGACAGCTGCAGAAGTGGTGTGAAGGATCCAATAGAAACATAGAAGATAGGAGCAGGAGTAGGCCATTCGGCCCTTCGAGCCTGCTCCGCCATTCAATGAGATCATGGCTGATCATACAAATTCAGTACCCTGTCCCTGCCTTCTCCCCATATCCCTTGATCCCTTTAGCCTTAAGAAATATATCCAACTCTTTTTTGAATATATTTAATGAACTGGCCTCCACCGCCCTCTGTGGCAGAGAATTCCACAGGTTCACCACTCTCTGGGTGAAGAAATTCCTCCTCATTTCAGTCCTAAATGGCTTACCCCTTATCCTTAGACTATGACCCCTGGTTCTGGACTCCCCGGCCATCATAAACATCCTTCCTGCATCTAGTCTGTCCAGGCCTGACAGAATTATATAAGTTTCGATGAGATTCCCCTCTCAATCTTCTAAACTCCAGTGAGTATAAGCCCAATCGACACAATCTCTCCTCATACGTCATTCCTGCCATCCCAGGTATCAGCCTGGTGAATCTTCGCTGCACTCCTTCCATGGCAAGAACGTCCTTCCTCGGGTAAGGCGACCAAAACTGCACACAGTACTCAAGGTGCGGTCTCACCAAGGCCCTGTACAACTGTAGCAAGACATCCTTGTTCCTGTACTCGAACCCTCTTGCTACGAAGGCCAACATACCATTTGCCTTCTTAACCACCTGCTGCACCTGCATGCTTACCTTCAGCGACTGGTGCACAAGAACACCCAGGTCTCGTTGCACTTCCCCTTCTCCCAATCTATTGCCGTTCAAATAATAATCTGCCTTCCTGTTTTTGCCACCAAAGTGGATAACCTCACATTTATCCACATTATAGTGCATTTGCCATGTTTCTGCCCAATCACCCAATCTGTCCAAATCGTACTGGAGTTTCACGACATCCTCCCCACAGCTTACCCTCCCACCCAGCTTTGTGTCGTCTGCAAATTTGGAGATATTACATCCAATTCCCTCGTCCAGATCATTAATATATATTGTGAACAGCTGGGGTCCTAGGACCGATCCTTGCGGTACCCCACTAGTCACTGCCTGCCACTCGGAAAACGACCCATTTATTCCAACTCTTTGCTTTCTGTCCGCCAACCAGTTCTCTATCCAAGTCAATACCTTGCCCCCAATCCCATGTGCCTTAATTTTGCATGCTAATCTCTTATGTGGGACCTTATCGAAAGCCTTCTGAAAGTCCAAATACACCACATCCACTGGTTCTCCCTTATCTATTTTACCAGTTACATCCACAAAAAATTCCAGTAGATTAGTCAAGCATGATTTACCTTTTGTAAATCCATGTTGACTTTGTCCGATCCTGTCACTGCTTACCAAGTGCTCTGCTATTACATCTTTTCTAATAGATTCTAGCATTTTCCCCACTACCGATGTCAGGCTTACCGGTCTATAATTCCCCGCATTTTCTCGACCACCTTTTTTGAATAGTGGGGTAACATTAGCTACCCTCCAATCCATGGGTACTGTTCCAGAGTCTATCGAGCTCTGGAAGATGACCAGCAATGCATCTACTATTTCCAGGGCCACTTCCTTAAGTACCCTGGGATGTAGATTATCAGGCCCTGGGGATTTATCGGCCTTTAGTCCCATCAATTTTCCGAACACCATTTCCATACAAATACTGATTTCTTTCAGTTCCACCCTTTCATCAGGCCCTATGTTCCCTGGCATCTCTGGGAGGTTATTTGTGTCCTCCTTTGTGAAGACAGAACCAAAGTATGAATTTAGTTGGTCTGTCATTTCTTTGTTTCCCATTATAAATTCCCCTGATTCTGAGTGTAAGGGACCTACGCTTGACTTCACCAATCTTTTTCTCTTCACATATCTATAAAAGCTTTTACAGTCAGTTTTTATGTTCCTTGCTAGCTTACTCTCATATTCTATTTTCCCTTTCTTAATTAATCCCTTTGTCCTCCTTTGTTGAATCCTAAACTGCTCCCAATCCTCAGGATTATTGCTTTTTCTGGCCAATTTATATGTCATCTCCTTGGATCTTATGCTATCCCTAATTTCCCTTGTTAGCCACGGTTGAGTCGCCTTTTTTGTTTTATTTTTATGCCAAACTGGGATGAACAAATTCTGTAGCTCATCCATTCGGTCTTTGAATATTTGCCATTGCCTATCCACCGTCAACCCTTTGAGTGCCATTCCCCAATCAATCCTACCCAACTCGCTCCTCAGACCATCATAGTTTCCTTTATTTAAATTGAGGACCCTAGTCTCTGAGTCAACTACTTCATTCTCCATCTTAATGAAGAATTTGATCATATTATGATCGCTCAGACCCAAGGGGCCTCGTACAACAAGATTGCTAATTAATCCTTTGTCGTTACATAATACCCAGTCTAAGATGGCCTGATCTCTGGTTGGTTCCTCGACATATTGGTCCAGGAAACCATCCTGTAAACACTCCAGGAATTCCTCCTCCACAGTATTGTTACTAATTTGGTTGGCCCAATCTATATGTAGATTAAAGTCACCCATGATGACTGCTGTGCCCTTATTGCACGCTTCTTTAATTTCCCTTTTAATGCCATCCCCAACCTTCGCCTTACTGTTGGGAGGTCTATATACCACTCCCACTAATGTTTTTTTCCCCTTAGTATTTCTCAATTCTACCCATACAGATTTCACATCATCAGAGCTAATATCCTTCATTACAATTGTATTAATCCCTTCTTTAACCAGTAATGCTACCCCACCTCCCTTTCCTTTTTGCCTATCTTTCCTGAATATCGAATACCCCTGGATGTTGAGTTCCCAGTCTTGGCCATCCTTGAGCCACGTTTCCGTAATCCCAACCAAATCATATTCGTTTACCTCTATTTGCGCAGCCAATTCGTCCACCTTATTACAAATGCTCCTCGCATTAAGACACAAAGCCTTCAGGCTTGTTTTTTTAACGCACTTAGACCTATTTGAATTATTATTTACTGTGGCCACGTTTGATTTAAACCGTTGATTTCTCTGACTGCCACTTTTGTTTTTCTCCTTCCTATCTTTTGCTTTTATCCCTGTTTCCCTTTCCTCTGTCTCCCTGCTCAGGTTCCCAACCCCCTGCCATTTTAGTTTAAACCCCCCCGAACAGTGCTAGCAAACCTCCCCGCAAGGATATTTGTCCCGCTCTGTTTCAGGTGCAACCCGTCCGACTTGTACAAGTCTCACCTTTCCCAGAAGCAGGCCCAGTGATCCAGGAAACTAAAGCCCTCCCTCCTGCACCAACTCTTTAGCCACGCATTCATCTACTCTATCCTTCTATTCCTATACTCACTAGCACGTGGCACCGGGAGTAATCCAGAGATTACAACCTTTGAGGTCCTGCTCTTTAATCTGCTACCTAGCTCCCTAAATTCTTGCTGCAGGACCTCATCCCTCTTCCTACCCAATGTGAACCACGACCTCTGACTGTTCACCCTCCCCCTTCAGAATGCCCTGAAGCCATTCAGTGACATCCTTGACCCTGGCACCAGGGAGGCAACAAACCATCCTGGAGTCACGTCTATGGCCACAGAAACGCCTATCTGTACCCCTTACGATAGAATCCCCTACCACTATTGCTCTCCCACTCTTTTTCCTCCCTTCCTGAGCAGCAGAAGCACCCCTGGTGCCAGGAAGTTGGCTGCTGCTGCCTTCCTCTGGGAAGTCATCCCCCTCAACAGTATCCAAATCGGTATACCTGTTTGAGAGGGGGATGGCCACAGGGGTCCCCTGCACTACCTGCCTGCCTCTACTGCTCTGCCTGATGGTCACCCATTTCCTTTCTGCCTGTGCAGCCCTTACCTGTGGTGTGACCAACTCATTAAACGTGTTATCCATGACCCTCTCAGCATCGTGAATTCTCCAAAGCCCATCCATCCGCAGCTCCAGCGCCGCAATGCGGTCTGCTAGTAGCCGCAGCTGGATGCATTTCTGGCACACGTGGTCATCAGGGACACCGGCAGTGTCCCTGAATTCCCACATAGAGCAAGAGGAGCATAACACGGGGCTGGGCTCTCCTGGCATGACTTACCCTTTAATTAATTTAAATTAATTCACTATCACCAATTAAAGATAAACTCTAAGGCACTTGTATGGTTTACCAACAGTCCCTGCTACACCAGAAAAGACCTTAGCAACTATAAACTACAGAGTTAAAGTTTAAAAAAGAGAAATACTCACCAACCAATCACTTACCTGCTCCCTGGTGACGTCACACTCTGATTACTTTTTACCTCTCTCCCCGCTGCTGAGTTGGTGTGCCTCACCTCTCCTGCTTTTGTACTGCCGCCTCGGTGCTCTTCTGGTCCGATCTGGTCGGGCCTCGCCTCTCTCCTGCTTTTGTACTGCCGCCTCGGTGCTCTCCTGGTCCGATCTGGTCGGGCCCCGCCTCTCTCCTGCTTTTGTACTGCCGCCTCGGTGCTCTCCTGGTCCGATCTGGTCGGGCCTCGCCTCTCTCCTGCTTTTGTACTGCCGCCTCGGTGCTCTCCTGGTCCGATCTGGTCGGGCCTCGCCTCTCTCCTGCTTTTGTACTGCCGCCTCGGTGCTCTCCTGGTCCGATCTGGTCGGGCCTCGCCTCTCTCCTGCTTTTGTACTGCCGCCTCGGTGCTCTCCTGGTGCACTGGTGAGTCTCAGAAGTAAGAAAATGTTGGGAAAATCATTTTTAATGCATTTACACATTTCTTTAGGTAACAAGTTTTGAAAACGATGTCTAGTGCCACCTCATTGGGAGAACCTCTCTCACCAGTGACAGATCACTTCTGTCACCTCACCTGCAGCTGCCATCTATTCTAGCCTATGGAGGGAGTCATTGGAGAGCCTGGGTTCAAGAGCTCACCTTTGTACAGTGATCGTCAGTGTTTGCAGCACTTCAATGCTGTCGAACACTGAAAAACCTGCTGTCAAAAAAAATTGTGCGTGGTCCCTTTAAGAAAATCGGCAGATGACATGTCATCAAATGACGTCATCTGACCGGATTCCTCTTAATTGGCCGGCAAGCCCGCAGGGCAGGCTTAACAAGGTCAATCAACGTAAAAACAAGTCCATGGGCCGGATGTAGTTGGGGGTGGGACTGCAATCCGGAAACCACCTGACTCGCTCCCAACCTGCCTCCATTGACAAAATCGCAGCCTAAGTGTGAAGAAAAATGTAAATTTTTCACGCTTCCCTTTCTACCTGCTCACCTGCCACTTAGCTATCCCCCTTTAGCTATTCACACACTCTCTGTGTCTCATATATGTCTTTTATTTCTTTAATTTCTCTCATTATGCCTCCTAAAGAAAGAAAGAACTTGCATTTATATAGTGCCTTTTATGGCCTCAGGCCATTCCAAACTCCTATTGTCTCATGCTAATATAATTTCTGCCATTTCATCATTTCCTGTTCTCCACTTTTTTTTGTGGTTCTGCTTTTCCCCCTTTCCCCTTATTCTATACCATTTTAAAATGCTGTTTATCTTTAATAACCCCATATCCCTTGATTCCCTTAATATCCAAAAATATATCGATCTCTGTCTTGAATATACTCAACGACTGAGCCTCCACAGCCCTCTGGGGCAGAGAATTTCAAAGATTCACTACCCTCTGAGTGAAGAAATTTCTCCTTATCTCAGTCCTAAATGGCCGACCCCTTATTCTGAGACTGTGACCCCTGGTTCTAGACTCCACAGCCAGGGTAAACATCCTCCCTGCATCTACCCTGTCAAGCCCTGTAAGAATGTTGTATGTTTCAATGAGATCACCTCTCATTCTTCTAAACTCTAGAGAATATAGGCCCAGTCTAGTCAATCTCTCCTCATAGGACAATCCCCCCATCCCAGAAAAAAGTCTGTTGAACCTTTGTTGCACTCCCTCTATGACAAATATATCCTTCCTTAGGTAAGGAGACCAAAACTGTACACAATACTCCAGGTGTGATCTCACCAGGGCCCTATATAATTGCAGTCAGACATCTTTACTCTTATACTCAAATCCTCTTGTAATAAAGGCCAACATACCATTTGCTTTCCTAATTGCTTGCTGTACCCACATGTTAACTTTCAGTGATTCTTATACAAGGACGCCCAGGTCCCTCTGAACACCAACATTTCCCAATCTCTCCAACATTTCCCAATCCCTCCTCACAACTCACATTCCCACCTAGCTTTGTATCATCAGGAAACTTGGATATATTACATTTGGTCCCTCATCCAAATCATTGATGTAGATTGTGAATAGCTGAGGCCCAAACACTGATCCTTGCGGTACCCCACTAGTTACAGCCTGCCAACCCGAAAATGACCCGTTTATTCCTACTCTCTGTTTTCTGGCCGTTAACCAATTCTCAATCCATGCTAGTATAATACCCCCAATCCCATGAGCCCTAATTTTGTTTAATAATCTCTTGTGTGGCACCTTATCAAATGCCTTCTGAAAATCCAAATACACCACATCCACTGGTTCCCCCTTATCTAATCTGCTAGTTACAATCTCAAATAACTCTAAGGGGGAAAAATTGGGTTGATTTGCACCTCTATTAGCACCCCCAGGGGTGCTAATGGGGTGCAAATTCCCTAGCGCACAGGCGGGGCGCTGCTAACGCCTCCTGCTAAATTGAGTGGGAGGTTAGCAGCGGCGGTAGCGCTCCACAGCGCTGCACCGCCGGCGATGACATCATTGCATGCACAGAGCCCTGCTCACACCCCGGCCACGTCCCCTGACCTATCACCGGACGATATGTCCGACAGGGTCAGGTGGGGCATTTTTGCAGCCGCGGCAGTGGTAGTAAAAGGGGCAGGTGTTGGGCGCCCATTTTTTTTGGACCGACTGCCAGCACCTGCCCCCTTCCCCTTTTTCCCTTGGGGGGGCCGGCCGCGATCGTTCAGCCGTGCTGCTCTTCCTCTGAATCTGACGACCAGGATGAGAGGATGTAAATGGTTCCCATCCCATTGTTATAGATTTCAGTTAAGACAAGAAGCTTGCAAGCGCACACTCAAAGTGGCCTGAAATTATTCCAATCTGTTCAAACAGCAGATGGATGTCAGCTTCACCAGGCACAAGGTCAGTAGATTTGCAAAATCTTATCCCAAACCTCCAACAACAAAGTTGTTGCATTTGAATGCCAGCCATGTTACAGGAGTGCTTTTAAAGTTCTGCACCAATAATGACTACAGATCATGTCCTCCACCAACTCGTCTCCTTGCAGCAGGACTGTTTCTGACAAGACGGGAAACAGGAGCCATAGGCATGAAAATGGGAAACCTCTGTCAAATAGGATTATCAAGGCAGTTAACAGGCTCTTAACTGCTGCCTTAACTACCTATCCCACCGGTTTGTAAGATTCGCGAAATTTTCATAAATAATCACGCAAGAAGTTAGGGTTAATAAAACAGCTTTATTGACCAAAAGAAGTTTGTACAGAGAAACCTTTGATAAAAGGGCACACAAAATGGCCGCCAGACCTCGTGATCAGCTTCTGGGACCATTTGAATTTCTGTTACTGCAAGCCAGACAGGCTTGTGGATTAAGGACATTAAAAACCCGCGAAAAGCAGTTTCGGGAAACCGAAACTCATGGAACTGAGTATACATATTGATTAGATTATAAGTACAGGACAGATTTGGGTAGCAGGATGAGACCCATCAAGAAATGGGCGGACAATTGAATGAACACTTTAACCCATTTACTGTACAAAGAGAAGCCGTTTAACAGCCATCAAGGGCAATCTCCAGACCGATCAATATACAAGCCGAGTTACGGTGACAAAGCAAAGACATTATCGGCCCAGGAAGGCCAGTTAAGCTATCACCGACTCCCGTTATGAAGACAAAACACCCCTGCAGAGAGTTCTGCCTGCCAAAATTATTACAAAGACAGGACTATGATTTGGCGGGAGATAAGAATGTTCCAAAAAGTATAACTGTGGATTGAAAAAGTCCATCAGGGGCTTCACTTGAGCTTGACTTGGGCTTCACTTCGGCTTCACTTCTTGGACGCTTCAGAAACGCTTCAGGACAGACTCTTCGGTTAGACAGCACTTCGGTTGCGGAACGTGTTCGGTGTTCGGGCAGGCAAGGCCCAGCCACGATGGGAAGACGACGAGGGTGGCCCGGGTACTTGTGTCGGGAGATCATCGACGACCCAGGCCGAAGAAGAAGACACCCTCAGAAGGACAATCATGACTGTATAAAGAAAGCTTTTTGGGACCAGCGTCCCGCCCTGAGGAAGACCATCGGGAGATCGACGACCCAGGCCGGAGAAGAAGACACTCAGGGCCCGGCACTCCAGTGTCTCAACATCACATCGGTAATGGATTCACCCATGTGCATCCAGTTCTTAAAATCACGTCGGTAACGGATTCATCCGTGGCGAGCGCTCACCAAGGCTGTACCGGCTGCCTACATCGCAGGAGAACCAAGAGGAAAACAAGCTGCGCCAGAACTTTCCAAACCCACGTGACGACGGAAAGCTGTGTCGAAAGGCTGCAAACCCCCCTTTTTTTCGCAATTCTTAAAGTGGTGAGCACGATCCCGAGTTCCTCAAATCGAAACTTAGTTAGGTCTAGGGGAGGGGGTTAAGGGTAATTGTAATGTGTTACCCCTTTTACGATGTGTCGTGTGTTCCCCATTTCCATAGAGTTAAGTTTATAGATGTGTGCATGCTTGTAGTTGCTTTAATCTGTGCATATGACATGTATTTTATAATGCTGCAAACTGTTCAATAAAGGCATCCATTTCGTGCTATTCGACCTGGTCTATTGAGTTTTTCTGCACTACAGCTCCCTGCATCTAAGTCCAAGGTCGAGAACCGTAGGGGCGAGTGGGTCGAACCACTCATGGGTAATTATTGCAAGAAGCCTGGCAGGAGACCAGAGCAAGCAAGAGAAACCCCCTACAGAGATGGCAACCGCAGCAGGACCTTGGCAGCAGGAATGTAGTGTTTTAGATCAAGGTCTGAATAAACGAAATGTGATGGATGAGAGAATAGCGGATTATGTTTTTGGGAAGGTAAACCTTACAAAACAGTGGATATCTGACCTATTAAGAGATAGGCACCCGCTAGACGCAGCCACAAGTGGACAGAAAGCAAAGAGCACAAAAGATCTGTAGAGAAAGCAGTCTGGCTGATGTGCTACAAGAAACAAGTCCAGCTTTTGGACCAAGTCGTTGTAGCACAGACGGCCCAGATCAAAGGGTTACTAGCAGAAGTAGAGGAAAAGGTTGCGGGAGGAAAGAAACTGATTGCATCGCTCAACGCGCTGAATCAGGAACGCCAATCCGTAACCCATCGCCATGAGACCAAGATAGATTACTTGGAGTGTCAGGTCATTGAGGCCAAGGCCAGTGAAGGTAAAATAAGGGACAGGTGTTTCCGCCTAGCTCAGCAGGTAGAGGCACAGGAGGAAAGTATTCTGGGAGCTAGGGCAGCTTACAAGATGGCCATCGAGGACAGGTCTGAGAACGCCGACCATAGCGCTTGCCAAAGGGAGCTAGAGGACCTGAGAATGGCCCTAGTGAAGGCAAACGGCTTGGTGTGTCTCATGAACCCACCAGCGAGCCAGCTACAGTTAGCCAGGGAATCCAAAAGACCGATTCCGCAAGAGGCAGTTGTGGTACCAACCACCATGCCCTCGGCACCTCCCAGCTATAGTGAGTCTTGGGATGAGGGGAAGGAAATGGAGAAGTTAGTCGAAGAGATTCCTGAGGTAGAGCAACCCCAGGTAGTAGGGTCGAAGCCGGCACCGGTGTGTCCCGTTCGACACCGGAGGCTCGGTCCGGACAATGAAAATGGCGATGACGGACCCCTCGTGAATCAGATCATAATGCCCCACAGCGCACAACAGCTAAGGGCAATGATAAGCCACATCCCAAAACTCTCCGAGTCAGGAGATCCCTTCGTCCATTTTAGGGATGTGGAGCAGACCGCAGCAGTTAATGACTGCGATGGGAGAGAGCAGTGCAAAATGCTGCTGTTCTCCCTGGACAGCTCGATACTCCAGTGTCTCTCTGACGAGAGCAAGAGAGGACACGGGGATTATGAGGAGTTACGGGACGAGGTCCTGCAGGTTATAGGGGAAGATGATGGAAATCCATTCCTCCGATTGGGTAGGACGGCACAGCTAGAGGGAGAGCCCCCACGGGTTTTCGCCAGAAGGTTGTGGTCAGTGCATCGACGCAGCTGCCCGGGCAGGCCGCCCAGGGACGGGCTGGATGCTGGTCAAAGGGCTCATTGGCTCCGGTGCCTGGTCACAAATTGCTTGCCACAGGTGAGGGAGCAGGCCAAAACATGGTTTGACCCCAATAACCCCCGCTCCACAGAAGAGATAGTGTTAAGTCTGTGGGTTGTATTGCAAATAATACACAGACTCCAAGATTAACAAATAAAACAGGTCTTTACTATTCAGAGGTTCGGGCGAATCTGCCCTAGTTAACGTATCACAACCCTTATATACTGGTGTGGTCACTATCGGTATTACAGTATACATGAGCCAACAAATAGTGCCACACCTAAAATAGTGCTCTTAAAGGTGAACGGTTACATTCAATAGTTCCCTTAAAGGTAAACGGGTACATACACTACAATCCTCCCTTTTTAGCTTTTTACTTACAGAATCCCGTTAAACATACAATCTTCAACTTTATATAAACAGTTTGCAGATATACTCTCGATGGAGTCAACGTCATATAACAATTTACAGATATACTCTCGATGGAGTCAACGTCATATAACTTCATGTTTAACATAACATAATAACATATATAACTTCATGTCAAAACAGGTCACAGGTTCAGTCTCTGCGGAAAACAGTTCACAGATTCAGTCTCTGTGGTGTAGTCGGTTCACATTGCTGGAGTGACTCATTCAATAGTCCTTCCATGGATTTAACAGTTTGAACTTCCGAACTGATTTGGCTCCGTTCGGAGGGACCACGTGTGTGATCTGGTAGAGGTGATAATGGTTCAGATGGGTCATCTTCTGTTTCGACTTTTCCTTTTCTGCTTCTTGGAGACTCTCTGGGCTCCACTGTCAGCTGCCAGCTGCATGCGCAGTTCCTCCTTCTCTTCCTCCTTTTTCCGTAGTAGAGCCACCTTCTCCCGATGTTCCGTAGACTTTTGGTGCTCCTCCATGATTTCTGCACTTTGGGAGTCGAAGTTACAAGCTGGGCAGGACAGGACATCGTAATATTCGGTGTAGTCCACCAGGTCATGGTAATATTCGGTGTCGTCCTGAGCTAGGCCAGCGAGAGGGTCGTCTATTTCCTCCATACCCAGCTGGACGTTAGCCAGCTCTTGTTCCAAATCCAGACATCTTTCCTGAAGAGACTTCTTCATGTGTACCTCTTCATCCAGCTTTTTCTGGGCTTTCAGCAAGTCGTTTACTAATGACCTCATTTGTGATTTTAATACTTCAACTTCCTTTGGAGATTGATTGATCGGACTATTCAATCCCTCTACCGGAGCAGCTGTTTCAGCGGTCTGTTGTTCTACATTGACGTGAGTCAGCGTACTTTTGGTATCCAAGGGTTGCTCTGCTGCCATCTTCTCAGTCTGTGTTGCAACCTCAGCTATTTCAATAACTTTTGAGAGCTCCAAACCCCTCTCCTCTTCCACCACTAATGTTTCATCTATGGATGGAATCTTTACCGATGAGGCAGCCTTGGCCTGGAGCTCATCAAACATTTCCTGCAGCCTTTGGACTTCTTGCTCATGTTCAACCTTTAGTTGTTCATATGCTTCTACTGAAACTAGCTTTTCGGGGGTTGCCGAGTTAATCCCCTCCAGAATTGTAGCCTGGGCCTGTCCATACTGTTCTTTCAACTTCTCACACTCTGCTTGTAAGGAGTCGTAGAGAAGGACTGGAATAAAATCCTGGCTTCCTGAAGATTCCTCTGCAACTGGTTTTTTTGCAATTTCCTGTTGGAGTTCAGCCAAGGCTGCTATGCTATCTGCCTCTCGAAGTCTCACTGCCATCAATTCTTCTTTATTCTTGCAGTCTATCTCAGCCATTTCCCGTTTACTCTCATTTAACTGAGTGAGTAGCCCCTTATTCTGGGCTGAGAGATATTGCACCTTCTCATGTAGACCATAGCACTCCTTCTCTGCTCGACATAGCTGATTTCTGCTGATTTGGTTCTGTGTTTCAAGTTCCAACATCCTTTGCTTAGCTTCTTTCAGTTTCGCCTCAATAATCCCCTCTCGCAACATGTCCACATTATTCACATCAGGTGAAGAAGCGTTTCTCTTTTCCATGTCCAAGATTTGTTTCTGCATCTCCTTAAGAGCACACTGCGATTCAACTTCTCTTAACCTTGCCTGCACTAGCTCCGTCTCCAATTGCAGAACAAAATCCTCAGTGTAGCGTGGTTTGCCCTTCTGCTGTATCTCTAGATCATGCAAATATTCTAACTCCTGAACATCATAAGGGAGATGTGATCGGTAATTGGTCACGATGGCTCTATGGTCGCTCTCTGCTTGAGCCAGTAGGTTCTGTTGTCTTTCCAGACTCTCCCATTCGGTGTCATAGAACTTTTTCATTGTTTTCATCTCTTGTACGAGGCGGTAACTTAATTGTTCTAATTGTTGTCGTACTTTGAAATAACGTTGAGTTCGAGCCCGGTGTTCCTCCGTAATGCATATGTCTGTAACTTGAACAGACTCAGAATTCTCTGTCTTTATGCACGCCATCGATTTTCCAACCTTAGTCCATGAGTTCATGTTAACCTTGTTTTTCATACGTAAACTGGACTTATCGTCTTCCGGCTCGGAGTCTGAGCTGCTTGTCTGCACCGAGTCCTCACTCGTCATTGCTTGTAGGTAGTGCCATTCCATGTCTATTTTCCTGATCCACTCCCGTCCTAGAAGTGGTGGTCCTCCCTCAGGTAGTACGTACAAATTCATTCTTGGGTGTACTTTACCCCTATCTCTCACCTTGACTCTTATTTTCCCCATGGGGTATACGTTATGCCCCGTGTATGTCTGTAATACGAACTTGGTATTTCTTAAGGGTATGTGAGAGAATAGCCGGTGGTAGTCCTTTTGGTTGATGACTGATACAGCTGATCCCGTGTCCAGCTCCATTCGTACTTGGACTCCAGCTATTTTTAGTGTGACCCAGATCGTCTGTAGATCAGTTACTTTACCCACATTGTGGATTCTCAGACTATCCAGCTCCTGGCTGTTTGGGTCTGAGTCCGAATTTTGTTCGTCTGAACTCTTTTCAGCCACCTGATGTACCTTGTTGTACTTTTCTTGTGGTGGTGGCTTCCTTTGCTTGTTGGTCTTCTTTCCGGACCTGCATACCCTCGCGATGTGACCCAGTTTGCCACATTTCCTGCACTCTTGGTTCTTAAACCAGCACTGATTCTGGTCGTGCGTTGTCTTTCCACAACGGTAGCATTTGGCAGTGCTTGCAGTAATTTGGTCCACCCCGAGTGCCGCCGCCTTTAGCTGCATTTCCGCCGTTCCTTTCGCTGCAGCTTCGTGCGATGAAGCTATGAGGACAGCCCTGTCCAGTGTGAGGTCGTTTTCTTCCAGAAGTCGCTTCTGCGTTCCTTCTTTGGCCAAGCCGCATACGAACTTGTCCCGCAGCGCCTCTGTCAAATTCCCTCCAAACTGGCAGTATTTCGCTAGCTTACGCAGTTCGACTAAGTATTCCGCATTGCTTTCATCTTTCCTCTGGGTTCTTGCGTAAAATTTAAATCGTTCAGCCAGCATCAACGGTGTGGGATTCAAGTGATCCTTCAGCACTGCTACGATCTCTTCGAAGGTCTGGTCCACTGGTTTAACTGGTGCTATTAGATGTTTCAAGAGCCCGTATGTTTTTGCTCCCATCGAATTTAACAAAGTTATTGCCTTGTCGTCATCCTCAATTTCGTTGGCTACGCAATATATTTCTATGTGTTCCACATACGTGGCCCAGTCTTCTATTTCAGCATTAAAATCATTAATATTTCCTCGCTTAGGCATCTTCTTCTCTTCTTGAGAACAACACAAGTATTGCTTTACCTATTCTTATTTTTCCTCTCTTCTTGAGAACACACCAGCATTTCTGAAAATTCTTATTAATTTTCTAAGATGGCGGTTTCCCGCTTCTGTCTTCTTCCCCAGCGGTTTCCCCGCGAAAAATGGCGGCTTTCCCGCGCTTCTCGCTCTCCCCGCCCACTTCAATGGCGGTTTTCCCGCGCTTGGCAGTCTTCACCCGACAGCCGACGCTGTCTTTCAGCCCGAGTGCGGCCCTTATCTCCGCCGCGATCGATGGCCCGCGCTGTTCACCGCGGCTCTCGCGCCTTCAGTGTCTGCCGACTCTGCCCTACCAGCCCGAGTGCGGCCCTTATCAGGGATTGCGATCGATGGCCCGGCTGCGCCCCTCACCCGAAGCGGCTCTCGGCCCTTATCGCTGGTGCGATCGCTGGCTCGCGAAGCGCCTCCCGCTCGAAGCGGCTCTTGCTCGCTCCCTCTCGGGCTCTGGCTCACCCGCTCGCGCGGCTCTTGCTCGCTCCCTCTCGGGCTCTCGCTCAGCGGATTCAAACGCCTCTCCCCGACCTCCCGCAGTCCGGCCCTTTCCTCCCCGGCTGCGGCTGATTCTTCGCGGGTTATTTAGTTATTTATTCATTTATCGCCACCGCGCCTTGTGATCCCGGTCGCTGTCCGGCCTTTTTCACCCCCTCGACCGTGGTGGTCACTGCCCTTATCCTCCGGATATTTTCCACACTTTCCCCTACTCACAGTCGTTGCGGTCGCCGGTTGCTTTCTTTTGTTAGTTGATCGATGCACTCCGCACCGTGGTAAAAGGGTAGTTGTGCCTGTTGCTGATGAATTTTCGTTGCTAGTCTGCTTCCTGTCTGTTGCTGCAGCCTCGTGTGTTCTTCCAGCAGCACGACGAAGGCGGTTGCCTCACTTCGATGCTCCTTAGTAGCTTAGGAAGTACTGTTGCTGCAGGGTACGATCGTCCTTGTCGCCATTGTTAAGTCTGTGGGTTGTATTGCAAATAATACACAGACTCCAAGATTAACAAATAAAACAGGTCTTTACTATTCAGAGGTTCGGGCGAATCTGCCCTAGTTAACGTATCACAACCCTTATATACTGGTGTGGTCACTATCGGTATTACAGTATACATGAGCCAACAAATAGTGCCACACCTA
Organism: Somniosus microcephalus; assembly: GCF_052327205.1. NCBI lineage: Eukaryota > Metazoa > Chordata > Chondrichthyes > Squaliformes > Somniosidae > Somniosus > Somniosus microcephalus. The sequence goes on along the minus strand of NC_140994.1, from coordinate 149,746,687 downwards.
AAATAGTGCTCTTAAAGGCGAACGGTTACATTCAATAGTTCCCTTAAAGGTAAACGGGTACATACACTACAGATAGTACTTGATCAGCTCACGATAGGTTACAGGAACAGCAGGAGTAAGGAAGTGCCTCCCCCGAAGGGAAAGGTGCATGAGTTGAGGCCTGCAGCTCCTGTTAAAAAGGAATGGCATCAGGAGGGGAATCGCCCTCCCCAAGCCAAAAGTAGTTGTTATGGGTGTGGGAAGGAAGGTCACTGGCGCCGGGACTGTAAAAATCCTTGGAAGGATTCAAAGGGAAAAGCTCCCTCAGCTCCAGCCCAGACGCCCATCCGGGAGAAAGGAGCCGATGTGTCGATCCATCCCGATGCAATCGAGTCAGTTTTAGAGGCAATGCGGTCTCTAATGACCTCGCAGGGGAAGGTGGCAGTCGCCAACGGCCCTGTTGCTCCCCCAGCCCAAACCACAGCGCCCAAATGACTAAAGCCCGCGCAGCCCGTCTACCTGTGTCCGCTCCGGTATGACGCGTGGAGGAGACCCCTTGTGGAGATGGAGGTAGAGAAGGAAAAGGGTAGTTACCTGTTGGATACGGGGGCATCATGTACCGTGATCCACACAGCTAAACCTTTTGCCTCACCTCTGTCTACCCAGGCTCCATTCTCAGTAGCGGGTTTCACAGGCAAAGAACAGGCTGGCGCGTTCTCCATCCCGCTCTCCATTCATTTGGGAGCACTCCAAACCACATGGACGTGTATCCTGCTGAAGTGGAGCGAGGGGGGTGGAAAAGGCATCCTCGGGTCTGATTTCTTGGTGGAACACGGGATCCTCGTGGACCTTAGAAATCACTGTCTCTGGGGAGCCGAGAACGGGTTAAGCAAGGTAGTCGTGATCCCAGGGAAGGGAGAAAAAGGGGCCCTGTGCACCATGAAGCCGTCAGGAGGTTACGACCTCAAGCTTATGGTCGCGGACGTCCCAACGGACTTGCAAGCGTGTGTGTCGGACAATCTGACCACGTTTGCCACCCACAAGCACGACTGTGGGAAGGTCACCGGGTTTGAGGTCAGCGTAGACGGGGACCCCATGATCCGACCCCAAAAGCAGTATAACTTCCCCAAGGAAGCAGAACCCGACATGGAGACAGCAATATCTTCATTAGTGCAGCAGGGCGTGTTGAGGCCGATAGCCACTCACGTGAACTCCCCATTATGGCCGGTAAAGAAGCCGGACAATTCATGGAGGGCCACGGTGGACTACAGAGTCCTCAACAGTAACATCCCAGCCTGCGCGCCCACGGTAGCAGCAGTTGCCGACCTAATATGGAGTATTCCAGCATCCGCGACCACGTTCATGGTGCTGGATATCTTGAACGGTTTTTGGTCCATTCCGTTGCGGCGGGAGGATCAGTACAAGTTTGCCTTTACTTTCAAAGGGCAACAGTACACCTGGAACTGCTTGCCACAGGGTTTCCACAACAGCCCCAGCATTTTCCATCAGTGCATGGCAGGAAGTTTAAAGGAATTTAGCCAGCCCAATCAGATAGTGCAGTATGTGGACGACTTGCTCCTGTTCGCTGATTCAAGGGAGGAGCACGGCCCACTATTAGCCGAATTACTAGAGCTACTGGAAAGAAAGGGTTTTAAAGTAAACCCAAAGAAAGCACGGATCGGCCTGCAGGAGGTGAAATTCCTGGGTCTGACCATCCGCACTGGGGAAAGAGCCATAGATAAGGCTAGGCGGGAATCGGCGCAAGATTTGCCGATTCCTAACACAGTAACGGGTGTGAAGTCCTCTTTGGGACTGACCGGGTATTGCAGAGACTTCATCGAGGACTATGCAGCCACGGCAGCCCCGCTACTCCGACTCTTACACAAGGGAGTCGAGTGGTCTTGGGACGAGGGTTGTCAGGCAGCATTCGAGAAGTTGAAAAGGGACCTGCAGACCGTGCCAGCCCTAGGGGCCATAGATGGGGGAGAGGAGTTTTTCCTGGAAGCAGCCGCCAGTGGAGACAGTCTGGGTGCCGTGCTGCTCCAGGAGCGACACGGCAAGCTGAGGCCGGTGGTCTACTCCTCCAGGGTACTTACGGATGTGGAGAGGAGTTTTTCCAATTGCGAACGGCATCTCCTGGCCACGCATTGGGCTGTGAACAGATCAGCGATCTTCACAGGAACCTCTCCCATCACTCTCCTCACCCACCGCACACCCACAAAGATGCTTCTGGATGGAAGGATTAAGGATGGGACTGTAAGCAGCGCTCGGATTGCGCGCTGGACCCTCCTCCTTTCCCAGATGGATCTCAAAGTTAAAGGTCTTTGCGAGCCGAAGCTCGCGGCCAACCTGGTATATCCCGGAACAGTCCATCGGTGTTCCGTTGAAGGGGTATGGGAGGTCAACATAGGTTTACGGGCCGGGATACACCCCACAGGCCACGAGATCTACATAGACGGTTCCAGCACGGTATCTGCTGGCGAACGACTCACAGGGTGTGGAGTTTATGACCCCGCGGCAAACATTGCCCTGGCGATTAGGCTCCCCAGCACTATGAGCGCACAGCAGGCTGAACTGTCCGCGGTGGCGTACGTGGTTACCCACCCCGAGATCTTCCCAACCCCATACACGATTTGCTCGGACAGCATGTTCACATGCAATTCGTGTACGGAATACCTGGCCATTTGGTCTTGTCGCGGATACACCTCCGCGGACGGGCGACCTTTAACAGTTAAGCCCTTGCTGGAAAAGATCCTGGCAGCAGTGGGGGAGGAAGGGGAAGTGTTTATCCACAAGGTGAAGGCTCATTCCACCACAGAACCCCGCAGTCAGGGCAACCAGCAGGCGGATGCGCTAGCCAGAGAGGGTGCCCGCAATGGCATTTTCTGGGACCCCTATGGACCCGGACCCGTGGCAGCGATCCGAGGCAGGGAGGGGACTCCAGGGAACACAGGGGTGACACCGCCCCTAGACCTAAAGACCGTCCAAACCCGGGATCCCGCCCTGAAAACAGTCCTCAATGCCATCACTGAGGGCAAGCAGGTAGAGGGTCCATACAGTACGGCAGCCCTCTCCGTAAAGGAAGGCATGTTGTTCCGGGAGGAACAGTGGGTTGTGCCGCAGCAGCACCGGAGGGAATTCTTTCAACTGGCCCATGAGGGTCCAGGGGCAGGACACCCCGGGCCTGAGGTTACCTGGCAACGGGTAGAGCAGGCGGGATGGTGGCCGGGACTTCGAGACGATGTCCGCGAGTTCTGTGCAAGCTGCCTTGTGTGCGCTGCAAACAACCCAGACCCCCAGAAAAGGAAGGTGCCCATGGGGCACATCAGGAGGGTAGAGGGACCATGGCAGTCGATACAGGTCGACTACATAGGGCCCCTGCCCACCGCCCAGGGAGGCTATAAGTACTGCCTTGTCCTGGTGGATGTGTTTACCAAGTGGGTAGAAGCCTTCCCGTGTAGAACAGCTACGGCGCTGGGTACTGCCAAGATCTTGATCCGGGAAGTGTTCTCACGGTGGGGGCTCCCCCGGTTTGTGGAGTCCGACCGAGGGAGTCATTTCACCGGCCAAGTGATGCAGAACACCTTCATGCTCTTGGGCATTGAAGGGAAGTGGCACGTAGCGCACAATCCCCAATCATCCGGGATTGTCGAACGCATGAACCGGACCCTCAAGGAAAAGCTGAGGAAAGAGGCAATGGGCTCGCCCCAGAAATGGGCGGAGATCCTGCCTCTAGTCCTCATGGGGATCCTGGCCAGCCAGTCCAAAAGTACGGGGTACTCCCCGCATGAGTTAATGACTGGGAGGATCATGCGAACACCCACCCATGTGCTAGCCCCGGTGCTCACTGAGGGCCAGCTCCAAGAGGTGAATTGGGACAAGTTCGTCCAAACCCTTTCGGAGCGCCTGAAACAGATTTATGAGCAAGCGGCTGGGAACATGGGGAGACAGCATCAGGGCAACCGACTGTTGCTGGAACCCCGTAAGATGCAAGAGTGGGAAGTCGGAGGCCAGGTCATGGTTAGGAACTATGCCCGAGTAGGGAATCTAGAACCACTGTACATGGGGCCCTACAGCATTGTGGACAAGGCCAGCCCCATGGTGTACGCAGTGAAGGTGCCCCGACGCACTAAATGGTTTCACATTAACCAGTGTAAACTGTTTAAGCCGGGTGCACAAGGGCCAACAACAGGGGCCAGGTCTGAGGACAGAAATCCTCAGCCTGAGACAGGGTCACAGACCACACAGGCTGGAACTGTAGCCTGCGTGAGGGGAGGAGTCATCCCATTGGAGTGGGAGGTCTCCCCGTTGATCTGGGATTCGGACGAGGAAGAGCCCGAACAGCTCGACCCCGCCCCTGAACCGATCAAGGAGGAGGAGGAGTCGGAGGACGAAGGTCTTCCCCCCGACTCGAGCTTGGGGGAGGTAGGGATTGGAGGCGGAGACTCACCACCTGTGGGGACAGGTGGAGTGGAGTCGGATGCCACAGATCCCAGCCCCGGGGGGGCGGAGCCTGAGGGAAGGGAGCCGGAGCCGGCAGCTGTGGTGGGACCACAGGCTGCGACAGTGAAGGTCCCGATCCCCGGTCCGTTAGCCCTGGGAGCCTCACCCAAGGTGCCCCCTCGTAGATCGACTCGGACGCCTCAGCCCAGAAAGTTTTGGCCAGATCATCCTTACTCCACCCAACCTCGACCCAGGGTAGCCCAGGAAAGACACGATTCCCGTTCAGCAGCGACAGGCTGCGGGGGATCAAAGCCGAAGTTCAGTGCAGCCCCGCCACAGGGGGTGGAATGCTGCAGCCCTCACAGGAATTAGGTAGGCCGCCCGAAGGAGGGCGGCGCTGTACATAAGTTTAGGTAATGATAAGTTAAGTTAAGTAATTTTAATGTTAGTTCAAGGCATGTAAAGTTTAAGATGATGGGGATGTTTTAAAGGTAGTTTTCGAAGTCTGCCCAGTATGTGTGTTTGTTTGGAAGCAGGGTCAGGGGACCCGAGCATCCGTTTAATTAGGCCAGCGCCTATTGGGAGCCTGGCTACATCATCTTATCGGTTACAGAAACCAGGGATACAATGGAGAGGATTCTCGTGGTGCTCGCGGCGATCGGGTGTGGGTTGGCCTACCGAGGCCGCACCAAGGACGTCATCGTGTTCGGATGCTCCGGGGACACAGCCCCCATCGCGACGGATGGGACGGGGGAGCGAGAGGTTGAGGAAACCGCCACCTACTTCCACCAAGGGAGATGGCCAGGATGGCTGGGGTCGAATTCTACAGAATACTCCAGCAAATCCGGGTTTGCCTACCAAGAGACTTCGTTACTGTGCCCTCGGGTGAGGATCATTGCACCCAGATTCAGCGTTACCGTGGGAAAGAGGGTCTGTTTGGTGTGTAATGGGAACGTACCGCTAAGTAGATGGTGGTGGCTCCGAAAGCTGGGAAAGAATATGAAGAACTCTACAATCGAGTGGGAGCGACTGGGTAACAATACCCATCGGACAATTACGTGTGTGTTGGGACAAATGGTGGGAACCAGATGAAGGGATATATGTCTGCATGTGGGGTTCGAAGCACGTTTGCCCCAAAGGCATATCCATCTTTTTCCAGAGGCAGTGGCAGGATGAAGGGAAGGGGATGAGGTGGGACGTCAGCACCCGGGCGTGCGGAGCCCCATTCTCCCCGATTCCGGTAAACGCCACCGAACTCATCACCCGCCCACGCAAACCCCTGCCCACGATTCCGGTAGCACTAGCCCAGAAGGAAGGGTGCCCCACCGCCACAAAGGGACCCGGGAACGGTTTAGTATTGGTACCCACCGGTCAGATACTGTACCAAGGGGTACACTACGCGGTGGCCTCAGTGATTTTAAACCTCACTGAGGTACGATTGCCGGAGTGGTGTCCCAAGGAAACGGAGCAATTGTACCAGGTTCTGTTAACCAGGATGTTCAGACAATTTTATGAATTTGACTTTGCCGACATCGACAAAGCCAAATTGTACACCACACCACAGGAGGTTTTGGATCGGGTAGGGAGGCAAAGAAGGGGTACTGTAAATGACATATTCACTGCTTTTAGTACCGGGACATCTGTTGTCAACGCTCTAGACAACATGGAGCTGCAGACACAGGTTAATGGTCTAAAGGCACAGTTAAGGAACATACTGACAAACGAAAATAAGGTAGTGGGTTCTGAGCTACATGAGGACCAGGCCATGACACTACACTTAAAAGAAATAATCGCTGAGCTGGAGAAACACGCTAGAACGGTAAATGCACTCATTAGAGAGGATCGGAATGCGTCCGATCAGGCAGCACAGAACGAGGCTTGTGTGCTATACGGGGTGTGGTTACTGGGCGAGGGCCGCAGTAATCTGGAGGATTTAAAACAAGGTTTGGTCCCGTCCTGGATCAGCAACGAGCACTTGCAAGCGCTCCACCCTTTTGAGAATGCATTAAGTCCGTGCCAGCTCAGACTAGCTGCAGAGGCGTACCCAGTCCCAGTGGACTGCGGACGCTCGAATCACACTATCATGGGAATAGTGGTGAGGATGCCGGTGTTGGGTCCCACAGCAAAACCCACCCCGATATACAGGGTGGAGAACATTGGAGTCATTCAGGGGGGTGCGCACATTCGTTACGCAGTGGTCCCGCCTTATGTCATCAGATGGGAGCGTACGATGACAGGCACTGACCTCTCGGGGTGTCGAAGCCGGGGAGCACACATCATCCTGTGTCCCCAGCACTTGAATGCCTTTTTAAAACTACAGTACGGGTTCAGAGCCGCTAGCGCGAAGCCGGTAAATTGCACCATGGAGGCAATGGCAAAAGACCATGTGACCCGCAGGTGGCATATATCGGAGGTGGGACATACTGTGTCACCAAGGGTTATTGATACTTTAAGCAAGCTATCAGTATCACAGGAGGGACTGTAAGATTCGCGAAATTTTCATAAATAATCACGCAAGAAGTTAGGGTTAATAAAACAGCTTTATTGACCAAAAGAAGCTTGTACAGAGAAACCTTTGATAAAAGGGCACACAAAATGGCCGCCAGACCTCGTGGCCAGCTTCTGGGACCATTTGAATTTCTGTTACTGCAAGCCAGACAGGCTTGTGGATTAAGGACATTAAAAACCCGCAAAAACCAGTTTCGGGAAACCGAAACTCATGGAACTGAGTATACATATTGATTAGATTATAAGTACAGGACAGATTTGGGTAGCAGGATGAGACCCATCAAGAAATGGGCGGACAATTGAATGAACACTTTAACCCATTTACTGTACAAAGAGAAGCCGTTTAACAGCCATCAAGGGCAATCTCCAGACCGATCAATATACAAGCCGAGTTACGGTGACAAAGCAAAGACATTATCGGCCCAGGAAGGCCAGTTAAGCTATCACCGACTCCCGTTATGAAGACAAAACACCCCTGCAGAGAGTTCTGCCCGCCAAAATTATTACAAAGACAGGACTATGATTTGGCGGGAGATAAGAATGTTCCAAAAAGGTATAACTGTGGATTGAAAAAGTCCATCAGGGGCTTCACTTGAGCTTGACTTGGGCTTCACTTCGGCTTCACTTCTTGGACGCTTCAGAAACGCTTCGGGACAGACTCTTCGGTTAGACAGCACTTCGGTTGCGGAACGTGTTCGGTGTTCGGGCAGGCAAGGCCCGGCCACGACGGGAAGACGACGAGGGTGGCCCGGGTACTTGTGTCGGGAGATCATCGACGACCCAGGCCGAAGAAGAAGACACCCTCAGAAGGACAATTATGACTGTATAAAGAAAGCTTTTTGGGACCAGCGTCCCGCCCTGAGGAAGACCATCGGGAGATCGACGACCCAGGCCGGAGAAGAAGACACTCAGGGCCCGGCACTCCAGTGTCTCAACATCACATCGGTAATGGATTCACCCATGTGCATCCAGTTCTTAAAATCACGTCGGTAACGGATTCATCCGTGGCGAGCGCTCACCAAGGCTGTACCGGCTGCCTACATCGCAGGAGAACCAAGAGGAAAACAAGCTGCGCCAGAACTTTCCAAACCCACGTGACGACGGAAAGCTGTGTCGAAAGGCTGCAAACCCCCCTTTTTTTCGCAATTCTTAAAGTGGTGAGCACGATCCCGAGTTCCTCAAATCGAAACTTAGTTAGGTCTAGGGGAGGGGGTTAAGGGTAGTTGTAATGTGTTACCCCTTTTACGATGTGCCGTGTGTTCCCCATTTCCATAGAGTTAGGTTTATAGATGTGTGCATGCTTGTAGTTGCTTTAATCTGTGCATATGACATGTATTTTATAATGCTGCAAACTGTTCAATAAAGGCATCCATTTTGTGCTATTCGGCCTGGTCTATTGAGTTTTTCTGCACTACAGCTCCTTGCACCTAAGTCCAAGGTCGAGAACCGTAGGGGCGAGTGGGTCGAACCACTCACGGGTAATTATTGCAAGAAGCCTGGCAGGAGACCAGAGCAAGCAAGAGAAACCCCCTACAGGTTGGAGTCAGGTCAGTTTGGGAGCAGCTGAACAGACACTCACGAAAATTGCGTGGGGGCGGGATGGAGGCGGGTTGGGTGTCTAAAGACATTTTTTCCGATTTTACCTGCTGACACGATTCCAAATCTGCCTCCTCAGGGCTGGTAAAATCGAGCCCAAAGAATTTGGTTAATTTCTCAGCCATTTTCTTATTCCCCATTATAATTTCTCCTGTCTCAGCCTGTAAGGGACCCACATTTACTTTTGCTAATCCTTTCCTTTTTACATACCCATAGAGGCTTTTACAGCTTTTTTTTATGTCTCTCGCTAGTTTACTCTCATATTCTATTTTTCCCTTTCTTTATCAATTTTTTGGTCCTCCTCTGCTGAATTCTAAAACCCTCCCAATCCTCAGGCTTACTACTCCTTTGGCAACATTATAAGCCTCTTCCTTTGATCTAATACTATCTTTAACTTCTCTTGTTAGCCACAGTTGGACCACTTTTCCTGTGGAGTTTTTGTGCCTTAAAGGAATGGATTAGATAGACTAAAGGTTTAGATAGACTAGCTCTGTTCTGGTGAATGTTCATACTTGAAATGTTAACCTTTGCTACACTGTTAGATGTTGAGAACATGCTGTGCATATTTAGCATTTGCTGTCTTTATTTGAAGAAAATAATCCAGCTTTCTGGCAATATAAAGACAGAAAGGAGCCTAGCTAGACAGAGGTTCAATAAGGAGATAATGCTATAAAACTATAGCCCCAATTCTCTGAGCCACGCTCTCATCTGAATTTGCTGTATGCTTCTAGGTGTTTTCCTAGCAGTGTTAGGCCAATCCATCATAGTTTTATCTATTTGCTCAAAGTTACGATGGTTACCTTGATGATGCTGTTCAAAATGAGAACATAATCCAGGCTGATACTTCACTGCAGTACTGAGGGAGTGCTGCATTGTCGGATGAGATATTAAACCGAGGGCCCCCCTGCCCTTTCAGGTGGATGTAAAAGATCCCATGGCACTATTCAAATAATTTGCAGAGGAGTTCTCCCTGGTGTGCTGGCCAAAATAAATCTCTCAACCAACATCACAAAAACAGATGCTCTGGCATTATCTCATTGCTGTTTGTGCAGTCATAGAGTCATAACGGCAGAGAAGGAGGCCATTCAGCCCATTGAGTCCATGCCAGCTCTCTGTAGGGCATTCCAGTCAGTCCCATTCCCCCGCTCTATCCCCGTAGCACTGCAAGTTTATTTCCCTCAAGTGCCTATCCAGTCTCCCCTTGAAAATATTGAGGGTCCTGTTGTGTGCAAATTGGCTGTTTCGTTTCCTTATATTGCTACAGTGACTAGTCTTCAAATGTACTGAATTGGCTGTAAAGTGCTTTGGGATGTCCTGAGGTCATGAAAGGCATTATATAAATGCAAGTTCTTTTTTCACATACAATTTGCAAGCTATAAAATGCAGGAAACTGGAATGAGCTTCAAGTTGCAGTTCAATTGAAGGAGTTTGTTGATGTCATTAATTGTTGAGTTTATAAATTTCAGCAGAAGTTCCAAGACTGAATCAACTTCTTCCACAGCATTTGATATTTTGTTTTGCTTAATAATGTTTATTAAAAAAAAACAAGTGGAAAAAAATTAATTGGTAACAATTATAAGTCTATTGCAATAACATCACTGCTGGGTGATAAGAACATTCACTACTAGAATTTCTACAGGTCTCAAACTAGTCATTCTGAATATGCATAGTCTAATTAGAACTGATATAATTAGCTTGTTAAATAATGTAAATATTATCCATCTTCCTAACCTCAAAATTTCACTGCTGGGCGGAAAACTGATGGTAGCAGTGATAACGCCCGTTATACTCCCCGTCCATTATACACGCTGCCCGTTATACTCCCTGCCCGTTATACACCCCTCCTGACCCAATTTTCCTTTCCATTGAAGTCAATACAATAGGTTCACATTTTTACTTATTTTGTCTCTGATGTATTTTATTATTTTCTCACTAACTGTGTGCTTTCCTTTTATTGTATTTGTTTCTATAATTTTCTTTCTGTGTCTACTCTCCCTGTCTTGTTTTCCACCAACCCTTTACTCCGTCCCAATTGGCCCAAGCTCTGTCTCATTGCCTCATCAATCAGTCTAATATTCTGTCTTATGCCTATTTTATTGGCGACAGTCTTGCTTGCAAGGACTGGAAAATTGACAGATGGCTACAGGGATTTGTACAAGTGAACAAAGACAGTGCTGTTCTCACTGCAGCTTCCACATAAACAACACTTGCCTGTGTTGGTTGGGATTGTAGCAGATCACCGGGTATCAGCAGTGTGCTGACGTCATTTAAACTCCAACCCCGCACTGTTGTGCTCAAATGGCATTTTTGGCCAAGAATGTGTGAGGAGTTGCACAATATCATTAACATATGCTGAAAGGAGATCAGTAACCATGACAATGCTGAATTATATAATACAATTTTACTTCTTTCTTTACCTCTTTTCTTTTGTTAATGGTCTCCCTTTCTCTAATGAAGGCACTGACTCCTTGCCAGGGTACCGCATGCACTGGGAATCTTTCAGTACTGCACCCAAGTAGACAATATTCACATGAATCTTAATAGTGAGAATATGGGGACTATTCAATCAAGGATCATAACCGAATCTGATCTTGTCCTCACCCTTACCTGGTGGCCACATCTGTGCACTTCCAGCAGAGGTCAGTCGCTGCAGCAATCAGGAGAAAATGCTTTAATCCATTTCTCTCTTTCATCCTTAAATTTAATATTAATTGCATGGCCACACCATTACTTCAAGGACTGTTGGAAGAGGTGCTGCAATGCTCACATGAATATGTTAATTTGTAACAATTTACTGCGTTATTTACATTAGTTATAATGTATATTATTCATATTAGGCATTCAATGCTCGCAAGTGAATTGCAAGCAGTAAAACAGACATTCTAAACTGCAAGAGGCAAGCTCTGGTGCACTGAACGTAGTAGAACGGACACAGGTGAAAGAGAATTAAAATGATGATGCATTGCATCTGAAGGTATTTGACACCATGAGACATGTATTGCAGTGTTAGATTCCTTTTTTAAGGTGATGGCTAACAAACAACTGAAGCATTCAGTGTATACCATATGTTGAATACTAAAATGCTGGAGGAAAAGCAGCAAATTCCCATACGAGATCCAGCTTACATCATAAACCACAAGAGCAAAACTCCAGCAATTTATGCGAGCTTTAATAAGGAATTATTGTGGTAGAATTTCCATGGGGGGGGGGGGTTCGATCTTTCGCCATAATTTTGGCAGAAACCTTGGAGAAATGGCTTAATTGCCCCCCAAGTTAGAGGCATGCGTATATATACATAATATAAATAAATCAATCACCCAGCATACTTGGTCCTGATTACCATCCTGGAAAAGGTGGATTTCAGTTAAGGAATTCATCAAGCTGTGATGCCCTCTCATGGTTACACAGCCTTTTTTCACATCGCAGCTTCAGTAAAGAATGGTCATTTGGGCAGGATGCCTTAGGGATGCAGTACATTATGAAACATACCACAACAAGAAACAGTGGGGCTAAAAGTCCATGGGACAGTGATCACAGTAGTTCTAAGTAGGGTTCACACCTGAAACATTAACTTGACTTCTCTCCACAGATACTGACTGACCTGCTTTGTGTTCCCAGCATTCTCTGTTATCAGTATTTGACTTGGATTGCTTTGACTTCCACAGGAATAAATCCATTCTGAATCATGAGACTAAAGCTACCAGTCTCATTAGGGGGGATTTTAACTATCCCAAAATGGGCAGGAGAGAGGTGGGGATGGGTGATTAAAAATCGCGTAGGGCGACACCAACCCACCACGTACGTGTTTGCCACCATTTCTACGATGGCAGGTTGCATAGCATGTCTGTGTCCCACTCTCGAGAGGCAAGACAGTTGATTACAAAATTTAAATCAGGCTCCCACGGTGCAGTTGGGAGCCTGATTTAAAATTAATGCTAGCCGGCCATGTTTCTCAGGGTACGGGAAACCTGGCAACTAAAGGGAGGCGGGAGTAGCCGGATCAAGCAGGTAAGTGCTTTTTATAGCACTGCTTGTGAGCCAGGAGGAACAGTCAAACCCCTCAAGCAAACCTACCCGTGACTTTTGCCTCCCTCCCTGCAATCTGCCGATCCCTCCGCATCTGCCCCACACTCTCTCCCTCCTAATTACCAGTCTGACCCTCACTCCCCCACCAAGTCCCAATCTTTTCCAATGGCCGGGACCATTTCCTACAGTCCCTGGCTGCAGTCTTCTAATGCTGGCATTTCCCACACAGCAGCCAGCCAACCTGTCAATCTGGCCTGCTGCTGGAATAAAAGAATGATGATGAGGTCCTGCCATTAAATTCAGCGGGACCTCCGTGTTCCCAGGATTCCCACTGAAACCGTGTTCCCCTGCTTCCCCCCACCCCGCCTCGTGGTAAATATCAAGCCCATTGTCTGCATCCAATCCTAATCATTCCTTTCTTTCACCTCCCTCCTCGGATCAACATCATATTTTTTCAACAGTTCTACTCCTATAAAAAAAGATTCCATACCCAGCTCAATTGTTGAATCATTCAAAGTCTCAGAGTTCAGATAAAGAGAAACAAAACGTGTGGGAGGCATGCGAGAGAAAATGCAAGAGGAACTTCTAGAAATAGAAAAAGTAGAAATGAATCAAATCCCAACAGACAGACAAAAAGATGGCAACAAGAGAAATGGGAAATAAGAATGGGATATTCACAGAGGAAAGAGCAATAAGAATGGGATACTTACAGATAAACAGGGAGAAAGAAAGAGTGCAAGACAAACAGAAAGATAGCACAACACAAGAGAGAATTGAAGAATGGGATACAAGCAAACAGATATTGACAGGAAAGTGTCCCTTTTAAAAAACAATTTGTCCATGAGAACTGCATGGGAGATCAACTAAAATATTCCTAAGGAGCCATTCCGTCACTAACTTACTATTAGATTCCTCCAGTTTCAAATGAATGCAAAAATCCCCAAATTCCTGGAAATCATGGGAAGATGAAATAGGGAGGAACCTGGTTCCATTGAGTTTCCATCCCTTTCTGGATCTGATGCAGAATTCCAATGGGAGGGGGTGTGGGCACTTCTTTCTCCTACTCCTCTGTCTGATGTCACTGTAAGAGGCAGGATTGGTGGGATAATGCTCCCTGCTGAAGTTCCTACCAGTTCCACCTAGTGTATGGCTAACGTGCAATAGATGCACTTACCTCATAGCAGCATAAGTGGGTCCCAGAGAGATCAATTGCCATTAAGAAAGTGGCAACAAAACTCTCCTTCATGTCTGCTGCACAAATTTACACTTCAGCCAGTGTAGCTAGATTGGCCCAACAACAATGATCACTTGTATTTATATAGTACCTTTAATGCAGTAAAACATCCCAAGGTGCTTCACATGAGCATTATCAAACAAAGTTTGACACCGAGCTACATAAGGAGATATTAAGGCAGGTGACCAAAAGCTTGGTCAAAAAGGTAGGTTTTAAGGAGCGTCTTACAGGAGCAAAGCAAGGTAGCGAGGCAGAGAGGTTGTAAGTCTAGGGTTCTCAAAATTCCCGCACTCCCCGAAATTATGGATCAAGGGACCCTGTTTGGACTAGTTATTAAAAACAGGGGCCTAGAAATTCAGTTGCGTTCACCAGCCGTTAGCGCCTTAGGAGGAGTAGATCTCGAGCGCTAGGCACTTAGCGGCCGGGCGCAGGGCGATCTGCGCCTACGCCCAACTTCAGTAGACATTTAGCGCCGGCGCAAAGTGTTTGCGCGCGCTCAGCTGCGCGCGCAGCTTATGACATCATTTCGTTGTGCAACGCCCTTTGTGCGCCCCAAACCGGAACTTCAGTCACGCCCGCCCAATGTGGGCGTGGCGGTGCTAAGAACTGTGAAGTGGAACGCAGCAGAGGCCCTGCGGGCCTCGGGGAGCGCTAATTAAAGGGCACTTACACTGAACTATAAAGGCCAGCCATTTTGCTGCAATGACTTTTGTGCAACGGATTTCTGGACAGAGACCAAGGAAGAGACCTTACTGATTTGGCCCAACATAGGAGAGGTATTTTTGGCTTCTGGCCAGAGCTTGGAAATTTGCCTCATTGTGATTTCATTGTTTGCAAGTATATTATGGGGGCTGCATGGGGTTCCAACCCTCAGTTCCAGCATTATGTGCGAAGGGCTCGCAGACGCTGTGTGAGAGGGGCAGCCATGCCTAGACACAGAGGGGGCATCAGGCGTCGGCAACGTAGGCCTTACCCACTCAGGGAATACCGCCAGCAGGTGTCCTATCTCACCATGACTGCCGCGCAGTGTGTTAAGAGGCTGCGCTTCAGAAGGGAGGTGGTTGCAGAGATCTGCCAGCTGCTTCACAGAGATCTGCGTCCACAGCTGATGTGCAGGACGTCTCTGTCGGTGGAAGTGAAGGTCACGGTGGCTCTGAACTTTTATGCAAGCGGCTCCTTCCAAGCCGCTGCTGGGGACATAGCTAACATATCCCAGTTCGCCGTGCATCGCTGCATCCGGCAGGTCACCGATGCCCTTTTCACAAGGAGACACCAATTCATCTCCTTCCCCATGACCCTGGAGAGGCAGGAGCAGCGTGCAGTCAGATTTGCGAGGGTCGCGGACTTCCCCATGGTGCAGGGCGCCATTGACTGCACGCATGTGGCTTTGCGGGCACCTATCGACAATGCCGAGGATTACCGCAACCGGAAGGGCTACCACTCCCTCAATGTACAGCTGGTGTGTGACAACAGGCAGCGCATCCTAGCTGTCAATGCCCGCTTTCCAGGCAGCAGCCACGATGCATTTATCCTGCGCCAGACTACTGTGGCTGACATGTTCCAGGCACAGCCTCCCGCAAGAGGATGGCTTATCGGGGACAAAGGCTATCCTTTGTGTACATGGCTCATGACCCCGCTCCGCACGCCCAGGACCCCTGCTGAGGAGGCATACAACGAAAGCCATCAAGCCACAAGGAACATCATAGAGCAAACGATTGGCATCCTCAAGCAACGGTTCCGCTGCCTGGATCGCTCCGGCGGACCTCTGCAGTATTCGCCGGATAGAGTCTCCCAGTTCGTCGTCGTTTGTTGCATGCTGCATAACCTGGCTATCCGCAGGACTCAGGCACTGCCACCTCACGTTGGACCACCACCTCAGGAGGAGGAGCAGGAGGACCATGAGGAGGAGGAGGAGGAGGAGGAGGAGTACCAGCCCAGGAGGGAGCCACAAGGTCCAAGGGCCGTCCGTCGGTGGCTTATTGAACGACACTTCTAGGCCCCCTGTCAGGGAATGGCTTGTGGCAATGAAGGGACATGAATGCAGCCGCTCCGCAAGCCCTCAGCCGGTTAACGCAACAACCACTTCAAACATCACACATGGACAAGCTGAATAAAGAAAAAGCTTTATTGAACAAACTCAGGGCCCTTCCCACATGAAACCCAAAAACAGACAACACCCCCAAAAAACAGTCAAACACATGACTCACTCCCACAACCTGGGGAGGAATAACAAAACTTTTCCATCCAAATGGCCTTCATCCTCGGCCTTACCAAAACAACCCCCCCGATAGACAACACAACCACCCCCATATAAAAAAACATTTGGCAACACACTCTACTTTGTGTGCCGAGAGGGCGAGTCCTTGTCCAGCCTTTTCCGGCCCCTGGCCGACCTGCTGCTCCGCCTCAACCTGGGCCCTGTGGGTGCTGCAAGGCTGGGGGAAGGCTCCTGAGGGGCACATTGCGTGACGGCAGATGCCCTTGGCGGTCGGCCTAGACGAGCTCTGGCCCTCGAGGGGCCGGCTGCTGACTGCTGCAGCTGTGGCTGGGCAGCATCAGTCTCTCCAGCAGCTCGTGGCAGCTTCGCTGGGGGAGTGGCAGTGGCGGCTGCAGCAATGGGGGCAAGCTGGCTGATGCCAGGCGCTCGCTGCTCGCCTGAGACACTGGCACTCGGCCGGGCTGGCACTGCAGCAAGTGCAGCAATCTGCTGAAGGCCAGACCGCTGTGCTGCTGCAGCGCGGCGGGTGCCCTGGCGATGCCTGCCTGACACAGCGAGTGTGGCAGCAGTGAGTGCCCGTACTGCCCTGGTCTGTGCCCGCATCAGACCAGCCAGTGACTGCACGGCACCACTGATCAACTGGCCACTCGCTGCCTGTGCTGCCCTGAAGTCGTCCCGACTCGCGTCCTGTGCTGCCCTGAATTCGGCCCGACTCGCGTCCTGTGCTGCTCTCAATTCGGCCCGACTCGCGTCCTGTGCTGCCCCGAATTGTTTGAGACCCCTGGCCTGTGAGGCCCCGAAATCGGACACACTATGAGCCAGGGACTCGATGGCCTCAGGCAACCGTGCCACAACCCCCATGAACTCAGTGTGCCGGCGATCCGAGTCCGCGGACATTTGATCAAGGAGGCGCACCTCCTGGGCGAGGACCATCTCCGAACTGGAGGCCGGACTCTCCTTATGGGGAGAAGGCCGCCGAGCTGCCCGACCCTTCCCACGTGGCTGGACGCCACTGGGCCCAGCAACTACACTCCCCTGCAACACTTCCCCCCTCTGGGGAGAAGGCCGCCGAGCTACCCGACCCTTCCCACGTGGCTGGACGCCACTGGGCACAGGAGCTACACTCCCCTGCAACACTTCCCCCCTCTGGGGAGAAGGCCGCCGAGCTGCCCGACCCTTCCCGCGTGGCTCGACGCCACTGGGCACAGGAGCTACACCCCCCTGCAACACTTCCCCCTGCCTCTCCTCCAGGGAAGACGTGTCCCCTCCATTGCCATCCCCTGGCGCGGATGAGGGTTCCCCCGATGGGCCGCCTTCCTCTTGCTCCTCCTCGTCCTCCTCTTCCGAGGGACTGTCACTGGCAGCTTCAGGGACCTCCTCCTCACCAGCTGAAAGCAGGAAGGCACAAGAGTAGCTTTAGAGTGAGGACAGGGCGTCAGCGAGGGAGGCATGAGTGGTAGCATTCAGCGCATTGGTCGGACAGTGGCAAAGGATGTAGATCTGAAGCGCAAGGGGAACGAGAGAGGTCCAAAAGGTCATGTCCTTACCATTGGGGCCCAGCACAGGGTCGGCATCTCCACATGCAACGGGGCCAATCAGCCGGCCACCCATGAGTCGACCCACGCGCTCCTCCAGGTCACTGAGCTGCTGGAACTGGGGACGGCCTCCCCTGGTGACAGTCCGGCTCCTCAGATTCTGGGCCAGCTTGGCCTGCAAGAGAAAGGACGGCCTCTAAGTACAGTGTGGTGCCCTGTTGTTGTGTGCACTGCCTCCCATGGTCGAATAGCTTGGCCAGTGTGGTGCCCTGTTGCTGTATGCACTGCCTCCCATGGTCGAATAGCTTGGCCAGTGTGGTGCCCTGTTGCTGTATGCACTGCCTCCCATGGTCGAATAGCTTGGCCAGTGTGGTGCCCTGCTGCTGTATGCACTGCCTCCCATGGTCGAATAGCTTGGCCAGTGTGGTGCCCTGTTGCTGTATGCACTGCCTCCCATGGTGGAATAGCTTGGCCAGTGTGTAAAGTGCAGAAAGTGCAATTGATGTTCATGCCAGTGCCATAGCTGCTGGATGAGGGCTGGCCATTAGGGCTTTGAGGTCCCTTTGCCCATAATGTGAGGTGCACATGCAAGGATGAGGAGGACACTGGAAAGGGTACTCACCCTGACAATCCGAGTGAGGTCGTTAAACTTTTTCCGGCATTGGACACCAGTCCTGGGGACATCGCAGGTGGCTGTGACCCTCTGGGCGATATCCCTCCAGGCTCTCCTGTACACCCTGGTGGCAGGCTTCTTGCCACTGTCCGGGAACAAGATATGGCGTCTCCTCTCCAAAGCCCTAACCAGCACCTTTAAATCATGGGCAGAGAAGCGCTGCGCTTGCTCACGGGCCCTCTGCATCCTTCCTGGCGCTATTTCTCTCCAGCAGCAGTGTTTAGGCCTAGCTGGAGGGCTGCAGTATCCAGGGCGTGGCAGCAGACCAAGTCGACCCTTCCCCCTTTAAGAGCTGGCCGGCGCCAGGGTGTCTGCTGTCAATCAAGACATGACCGCACCTGCGCTGCGCCCGGCCTCAGCGGTATCAGTCTGCACCGCCGGCTTAGCGCCTAAAGATAGCCGTGCATCGCCAGTTTTAGCGCTCGAGCAAACTCCTTGGCCAAAGCTACTGAATATCGGCGAAGTGGCCTCCACTTTCCGGCGGGCGCAAACTTTAGCGGCCGCCCGACTTTACTGCCCCAAAAGTGGCTATACAGAATTTCTAGGCCAGGGTACCCAAAATGGCTTCTGCAACCTCGTGACCAAAATTGACAGGATTTTTAAAACAGGGCTCTGCAGACAGGCAGGCCCGGAGACGAAACTTAAAATGCAGGAATCTGTGAGAAGGACTCTGTGGAGACAGACAGCCAAAGTAAACACAGAATATGCATTCATTCCTCTTGAAACAAATCAAGCTAGAATAGGCCTAAAATCGAGGCCATTAGGTTTCTGCATATTTAATCGGTAACAGCTCACAGTAGCCATCAACTCAGGATGGGGACATTTAAGTTTCATCCATGACAAACAACCAGGACATCAGGGCCATTAGACCCGGAGACAACCACTCCACAAGCCGTTAAAATAAATGGCTGTAATCAGTTTAAATGAGCCCACCAAGAGTTAGACAAAGGGACTGACCTGATTTGGTGTGCAGATAAGGAGTTGAAGAACGGGTATAAGTGTAGGCCCATCAGTGGTAATCACTCTCTTGGCTCTTGCCCTTAGCTCTTGCTGCTGCCTCTCGTTCTCATGCCCCGGCCTCGTGGCGGGCTCTCTTCTCGCTCCCTGCACCGCTCAACAACCAAGAACGCCCATTACACCGGGGCCAAACGTGGGAGGAGAACGAAACCCGAGTTCAAAACCACACAGGACACACAGGCCACAAACGGGCAGACGAGACGAAGAAGAAGGTAAACTGATAAGAGCAGAGAAGGGCAGCGAAAGACGCATTGGGGAAAACCAAATGCCTAGTAATAAGCTGGCGTTTGGTGAATAAGTTGGCGTTGCATGCATGGACAGTAAAACCCCGTTGTGACGAACAAGCTGGCGTTCAAAGAATGGGTAGCAGCGCCCGTGACGAATAAACTGGCGTTCGAAGCATGGGTAGTAAAATCTTTTAGACGGTAAAAACCGCCAACCAACCCCCAACCGTAACATTACTGCTGACGACCGCCCAAGGGAGAAGAAGAAGAAAACCCATCGCGACTCAACGACGACAGTAGCTGAGGAAAAGAAGGGTGCTTCGCATCAACAGCTCCAGCACCGCGCCCTGAGACCATGTGCTGACGGGATACCCCAAAGGACAGCAAGAGCAGACCTCAAAACCAACCCAATTAAAGCAACAGGTTTTAGATTGGTGAGCATGAATTCCTGGCCCCTCATAGCTTAATCTAGTTAGGTATAGGGGGTGGGATTAAGGATAAGGGGATTGTTAATGTAATTGTTTTTCCCTCGATGTGCCGTGTGTTCCCCATTCCCATATAAGTGTAATTGTTTATGCCTGTATTTTCATACCAGTAATTTTCATAAGATTGTTTTATTCTGCTTTCAATAAAATGTTGGTTTTCTTACACCAAACCACTTGTCTACTCGATTTCCTGTATCGCCGCCTGTACCTAAGTCCGGTGTCTAGAACCCAGGGGTGTGGGAGCAATTCGAACCGCTCAAAAGACAGTCAGAGGCGAAGCTGACTGGGCGCACGCCACCCCCCTACAGAAATGGCGACCGCGGCAGGACTCCGGCAACAGGGGTGCGATACGGTAGACAATGGTTCGGATGAGCAAACCATGATGGAGGAAAGGATTTCTGATTATGTGTTTACCAAAGTGAATATCACAAAGAAGTGGATCACCACTCTGTTAAGGGCTGGGCATCCGATAGATGCAGCAGCTAAGTAGACAAAGGGAAAGAACACAAGAAGTCCTTAGAGAAGGCAGTCTGGCTGATGTGTTTCAAAAAGCAGGTCCAGCTTTTGGACAGGCTCGTTGCAGCAAAGGCAGCCGAGTTAATGGAGTCAGCCCTGGAGATCCAGGATAAGGCTCTAGCGGGGGAGAAGTTACTGGTAACATTGCAGGCCCTGAATCAGGAGAGGTTGCATTTAATGGGAGAACACAAGGCCAAGTTGGAATACCTACAGTGCCAAGTCACCGATGCCAAGGGTAATGAGTTAAGGTTGCGGGAAAAGAATGCCCGCCTAGCAAGGCAAGTGAGAGAACAGGAGGAGAAAGTAAAAGAGGTAAAGGCAGCTTACAAGTTAGTGAGCGAACAGGGGTTTGAAGATGCAGATCATAGCCCCTGCAAGGAGCAGATAGAAAATCTGAGACTGGCCCTGAGGATAGCAAAAGGCATGGTGTGCCTCATAAGCCCGAAGGCAGGCCAGGCGGATTTTATGGGGAACGAGGGGAGGACAGTTCAAACATCACTGGTAGTGCCCAGGGACGACCCGGTTGAGGAACAGGAGGTCTCACGACCACCACCTGTAGCGCCAGGTTTCAGCGAGGTCTGGCAGCAAGGGGGGGTGGAGTCAGAGGTGGGAGCGGAGGTGGAGCAGCCCCCGCCGGAGAGGCCGGAGCCGGGACCAATGTGCCCAGCCCGGCATCGGAGGTTCGGCCCACCCGTCAATGGCGACGATGAGGGACCCCTCCAAAACCAGTTCGTATTACCCTATAGCACCCAACAGCTTAGGGCTATGGTGAGCCATATCCCGAAGCTTTCCGAAAAAGGGGACCCGTCGATCCACTTCAGGGAAGTAGAGCAGGCAGCCAGCGTCAACGACTGCGATGGCGCTGAGCAGGCCAAAATGCTGCTATTCTCCCTGGAGAGTAGGCTCCTCCAATCCCTCTCTGATGAGTGTAAGAAGGGGCAGGGCAGGTATGAGGAGCTCAGGGATGAAGTTTTGGAGGCCATGGGGTGAATGAGGGAAGTCTTTCTCCCGTGTGGACAAGATGGTGCAGCTCGCAGGGGAAACCCCGCAAGCCTTCGCGGACAGGTTATGGCCAGTGTACCGGAGTGCCTGTCCGAGGGCACCTAACTGGGCGTACTTGAACGGGGATCAGCTGGCCCACTTGCTCCGTTGCCTGGTGGCAAACAGCTTGCCACAGGTCCGGGCCAAGGCGGAAGTTTGGTTCGACCCCAAGAATCCCCAGACCACCGAACTTACGGTGATCAGACAGTTGACCCGAGCCTATAAGAACGGTAGGGGAACCGATGCACACCCACCCAAGGGGAAGGTGCATGAGGTAAAGCCCGGACCGGGTAGGAAAGAGTAGCATCAGGAGGGGAATAACCCCCCCAACCCAAAGACGAATTGTTACGGGTGTGGGAAGGATGGTCATTGGCGGAAGGAGTGCAAAAAGCCTTGGAAAGACAACAAGGGAAAGAATTCCACAGCCCCAGCCCAAAAGGCGGAGGCGGGAATCCCTCCCGCAGCGGTCGAGTCATTCTTGGACACCATGAGGTCCGTATTGACTGGCCACGGGAGAGTAGCAGCCGTTACCGGTGCTTTGACCCCATCAGCCCCATCCAACCCACAGCCCTGACTAGAGCCAGCGCAGCCTGTTTACCTGTGTTCCCTTCGATACGATGAATGGAAAAGACCCCTCGTGGAGATGGAGGTGGAAAAGGTGAAGGGGACCTATCTGTTGGACACGGGGGCATCATGCACCATGGCCCATTCAGCTAACCCCACCACCTCACCTCTATCTAACGGGGTCCCATACAGTCTGTTGGGGTTCACAGGCAAAGAACAGGCCGGCTCGTTTTCCATCCCGCTCGCCATTCATTTAGGACCGCTCCGCTCTAAGTGGACCTGTGTCCTGATGAAATGGGAAGTGGAAGGTGGGTGAGGGGTCCTGGGAGCCGACTTTATTGTAGGCCACGGTGTGATGAAATATTTCCATTCATCACTGCCTGTGACTGAGATCGGTTTCAGTGTCATTTCCCTTCCCCCAGACCTCATTGTATTGTGTACTGGAATGTGCTGTATTGTATACTGGAATGTGCTGTGTGTAGGGCTCCGCCCATACCTGGCCCCGTTTGTAAGCTAGCTTCAGTCTAGCCACAGTTTCCAGAAGGACGACATCTCTCTCGTTTACGTGTTTCGTTCTAAGTTAATAAAACCCTTGTTTTGTTCTGCTACCTTCGAGTCTCGGAATTATTGAGGCACATCAATTTTATTAACTTATTTTCAACACTATGGATCAACTCCTGAAACCCGAACGTTTGGATTTGGATCAACATGCTCCGGACGCATCAGCACGCTTCGGACACTGGTTTGAGTGTATGGAATTCTTCCTGGACAATTCCGCAGCCGTCAAAGACGCTACGGACGCTGCAAGGATGAGACTCGGAATTCTGCGGAATTGGGTAAGCCACCGGGTTTACCCCCTCATCCAAGACGCCGAGACGTACCTGGCCGCCTGCGACATCTTAAAGGCGCATTACCAGCAGCCTATGAATGAGGTGTATGCTAGGCACCTGCTCGCCACCCGCGCACAGCGACCTGGGGAATCGGTGGAGGAGTTCCTAAGCACCCTGAAAATGCTTGGCAAAGACTGCAAGTGCCGAGATGTAAAAGCCGCAGTGTACACTGACGAGCTTGTTCACGATGCCTTCATCACAGGCCTCAGCTCCACGTACATCCGGCAAAGACTGCTGGAAAAAACGGGGTTGGACCTGAAACAGGCTGCGGACACCGCGCGATCCCTGGATGTGGCCCAGAGAAACTCGGACGCCTACTCTTCAGCCCGCGCCGTCCACGCCGCCACGTGTGCACCGAGGGCGCCGCCATCTTGGAAGGCATCTTCCCCGCCCGACAGCCCGACACCGGCTGGGCCCTGCTCTCCCCCCAGAAGCCCTACGACAGCCGCGACGCGTCAGGGACCCAACTGCTACTTCTGCGGGCAGCCAAAGCACACCAGAAACCTGTGCCCGGCGAAAGGCACCACCTGCTTTAAGTGCGGTAAGAAGGGGCACTTCGGGAAGGTGTGCAGAGGGAACCCCGCCGGAAAACCAACCGCCGGAAAACCCGCCACCGCCGCGTGTGCGCCGTGGGAGCGGCCATCTTGGACGCCATCTTGCCCGACCTCGTGGGGTCCGCCATCTTGTGAGCAGACAGCGTGGACGCCATCTTGTATCGATCAGGGCCCTACAGTGGCATCGGTCACAGTGGACCAGACCAGGCCGCACCCGCTATCCAGATCAATGGTGGACATCGAGGTAAACGGGTGACGGGTTAAATGCTTCATTGACAGTGGAAGCACGGAGAGCTTTATCCACCCAGAACTGGCACAATAACTCTCCCTAAAGGTGGTCCCTACTCAGGGTACCATCTCTATGGCTGACAAAACCCAGACATCGACCATTCTGGGTTACTGCACGGTACAATTGTGCGTTAACGGAACTGTATATGATAATTTTAAAGTATTACTCATGAAGAACCTATGTGCGAGCGTGATCTTGGGCCTGGATTTCCAGTGCAACCACCAAAGCATCACGCTCAAGTACGGTGGGTCCCAGCTGCCCCTCACAGTGTGCGGTCTGGCTACCCTGAAGGTAAAGCCGCCTTCGCTATTCGCGAACCTTACCCCTAACTGCCGGCCAATAGCGACCAAAAGCAGGAGGTACAGCTGGGAGGACAGGCGGTTTATCGCGACCGAGGTAGACAGGCTCCTGAAAGAGCGCATTATTGAACGCAGCAATAGCCCGTGGCGCGCCCAAGTGGTGGTGGTAAGGGGTAGCGAGAAGAAACGGATGGTGATCGACTATAGTCAAACGATCAACAGGTACACCCCACTAGACGCCTACCCGCTACCCCGCATATCAGAAATGGTGAACCAAATCGCCCAATACCGGGTGTTCTCCACCATCGACCTCAAGTCAGCGTACCACCAGCTCCCTATCAGACCAGAGGACCGCCCGTACACCGCCTTCGAGGCGAACGGACGCCTCTACCAATTCCTCAGAGTCCCCTTTGGGGTGACGAATGGGGTCTCGGTCTTCCAGAGGGAGATGGACCGCATGGTCGATGACCACCACTTGCAGGCAACCTTCCCCTACCTCGACAACGTCACCATCTGCGGTCACAACCAGCAGGATCACGACTCGAACCTCGAGAGGTTCCTGAAAACCGCACAAAAACTCAACCTCACCTACAACGAGGACAAGTGCGTTTACAACACCACGCGCCTCTGCATACTAGGCAGCGTGGTGGAGAATGGGGAAATCGGACCAGACCCCGACCGATTGCGCCCCCTACGGGAGCTGCCCCTGCCCAACACTCGCAAAGCCCTGAAAAGGTGCCTGGGGTTATTTTCTTATTATTCCCAATGGGTCCCCAACTACTCCGACAAAGCCCGCCCCCTCTTGAAAGCACCCTCTTTCCCGCTCTCTGCTGAGGCCCACGCCGCCTTCAAAAGCATTAAGCAGGATATTGAGCGGGCCACGCTACAGGCAGTGGACGAGAACACTCCATTTCAAGTGGAAAGTGATGCGTCTGACTTCGCCTTGGCGGCCACCCTCAACCAGGCGGGGCGGCCCGTAGCTTTCTTCTCGAGGACCCTCCAAGGGCCCGAGATCAGACACTCCTCCGTGGAAAAGGAGGCCCAAGCCATCGTGGAGGCAGTGCGCCACTGGCGCCACTACCTAGCCGGCAAACGCTTCACCCTACTTACCGACCAGTGGTCGGTAGCGTTTATGTTCAATAATAAACAGAGGGGGAAGATTAAAAATGATAAGATTCTTAGGTGGCGGATCGAGCTCTCCACCTTCGAGTACGACATCATTTACCGGCCAGGGGCCCTTAACGAATCCCCTGACGCCCTCTCACGAGGGATGTGTGCCAGCGCCACCGGGGATCGGCTACAGACCCTCCACAACGACCTCTGCCACCCAGGGGTCACGCGGCTGTTCCACTTCATAAAGTCCCGTAACTTACCCTACTCGATTGAGGAAGTTCGGTCCCTGACCAGGAACTGCCGCACTTGCACTGAGTGCAAGCCTCGGTTCTACCGCCCAGATAGAGCCCACTTAATCAAAGCTACACGGCCCTTTGAGCGGCTCAGCTTAGATTTCAAGGGCCCCCTCCCGTCCGTCAACCGCAATGTTTACTTCCTGAACATTGTGGACGAATACTCCCGGTTCCCATTCGCCTTCCCCTGCCCAGACATGACCAGCGCCACGGTCATTAAATGCCTCAACAGCCTGTTCTGCCTGTTCGGTATGCCGAGCTACATCCATACGGATAGGGGGGCGTCCTTCATGAGTGAAGAGCTACGCCAGTACATGCTGTCCAGGGGGATCGCCACAAGCCGTACCACCAGCTACAACCCCCGGGGTAACAGCCAAGTGGAGCGAGAGAACGGGACAGTATGGAAAGCAGTCACTCTAGCTCTAAGGACCAAGGGCCTCCCTATCTCCCGCTGGCAGGAAGTCCTCTCGGATGTGCTCCATTCGATACGGTCGCTATTGTGTACGGCCACTAATACCATGCCTCATGAACGAATGTTTGTCTTTCCCCGGAAATCCACCTCAGGCGTATCCATGCCGTCATGGCTCTCCACCCCAGGTCCGGTACTCGTGCGAAGGCATGTGAGGGGCCACAAGACGGACCCTCTCGTGGAGCCAGTACACCTACTCCACGCCAACCCCCAATACGGGTATGTCCGGCACGCCGACGGAAGGGAGGACACCGTGTCCATAAAAGACGTCGCCCCAGCCGGCATCGACAACAACCACGGCAATAGCGGCAACGACGATCACAGCAACTCTTACCCACCCACTACTCTTTCATCACCCCCGGAAGAACATCGACCAACGGCACCCCCACCAACTACCCCTTCAACAACCCTGGCGGCACCCCCAGCAGAGACCCAGGAGGCTACCGGGGACACCCAGCCGACACCCGCGGCACTGCAACAGCCACGTCGGTCGCAGAGGACTATCAAACCCCCGAACAGACTAAATCTATAGAAGGGGTGAATGTGATGAAATATTTCCATTCATCACTGCCTGTGACTGAGATCGGTTTCAGTGTAATTTCCCTTCCCCCAGACCTCATTGTATTGTGTACTGGAATGTGCTGTATTGTATACTGGAATGTGCTGTGTGTAGGGCTCCGCCCATACCTGGCCCCGTTTGTAAGCTAGCTTCAGTCTAGCCACAGTCTCCAGAAGGACGACATCTCTCTCGCTTACGTGTTTCGTTCTAAGTTAATAAAAGCCTTGTTTTGTTCTGCTACCTTCGAGTCTCGGAATTATTGAGGCACTTCACACGGGATCCTGGTCGATTTAAGAAATCATTGCCTATGGGGGGCAAATACTGGAAAGGGGGGCGAGGTAGTAATAATCCCAGGGAAAGAAGGGAAGGGGACCCTATGCACCATGAAGCCCAAAGAGGGTTATAACCTCAAGCTCATGGTCAGTAACACCCCAAAGGAGTTCCAAGCATTTGTGCAAGCCCACCTAGCCACATTTGCCACACACAAACACGACTGCGGGAGGGTCAACAGGTTTGAGGTCAGCGTAGACGGGGACCCCATGGCCCGACCACAGAAACAGTATAACTTCCCCAGGGAAGCGGAGCCAGACATGGAAGCAACCATGTCCTCCTTAGCACAGCAGGGGGTTCTGAGACCGATTGCCACCCATGTAAACTCTCCACTGTGGCCGGTTAGAAAGCCGGACAATTCCTGGAGGGCCACGGTGGATTATCGAGTGCTCAACAGTAACATCCCAGCCTGTGCACCCACGGTAGCAGCAGTTGCCGACCTGATCGGAAGTATCCCAGCATCTGCGACCACTTTCACGGTGCTGGATATTTTCAACGGGTTTTGGTCCATCCCTTTAAGGAGGGAGGATCAGTACAAGTTTGCCTTTACGTTTAAAGGGCAACAGTACACGTGGAACTGCTTGCCTCAGGGCTTTCATAACAGCCCCAGCATTTTCCATCAGTGCATGGCAAACAGTTTAAAGGATTTCAGTCAGCCCAGACAGTTGGTACAATATGTGGATGACCTGCTTCTCTTCACCGATTCGAGAGAGGAGCATGGCCCACTACTGGCCGAACTGCTGGAGCTGCTTGGGCAGAAGGGTTTCAAAGTAAACCCCAAGAAAGCGCAGATCGGCCAGCAGGAGGTGAAATTCCTAGGCCTGACCATACGAGCTGGGGAAAGGGCCATAGATAAGGCTAGGAGGGAAGCGGTACACGAGTTACCAGTCCCCAACACAGTCACGGGTGTGAGGTCGTTTCTAGGGCTAACTGGGTACTGCAGGGACTTTATTGAAGACTATGCAGCCCCTCTGCTCCGACTCCTACACAAGGGAGTGGAGTGGGTTTGGGATGAGGGTTGCCAGGCAGCATTTGTCAGGCTCAAGAAGGACTTGCAGACCGCACCAGCTCTAGGGGCCATAGATGGGGGGAAAGAGTTCTTCCTGGAGGTAGCAGCCAGTGGGGACAGCCTGAGTGCTGTGCTGCTCCAAGAGCGGCACGGCCGGCTGAGGCCGGTGGTCTACTTCTCCAGGATACTCACGGATGTGGAGAGGAGATACTCCAACTGTGAGCAGCACCTCGTGGCCACACATTGGGCTGTGAAAAGATCACTGATCTTCACAGGCACCTCTCCCATCACCCTCCTCACCCATCACACACCCACCCAGATGCTTCTGGATTGGAGGATCAAGGATGAAGCAGTGAGCAGTGCCCGCATTGCCCGCTGGACCCTGCTCCTCTCACAGATGCATCTTAAGGTGAAGGGTCTCTGTGAGCCAAAGCTCGCAGAAAACCTGGTATATCCTTGAACAGCCCACCGGTGTTCCATAGAAGGGGTTTGGGAAGTGAACATAGGTTTACGGGCCGGTATACATCCCACAGGCCACGAGATCTATGTAGATGGTTCCAGCACGGTATCTGCTGGCGAGTGTCTCACGGGGTGTGGAGTTTATGACCCAGCGGCAAACATTGCCCTGGCAATAAAGCTCCCCAGCACCATGAGCGCCCAGCAGGCTGAACTGTCCGCGGTAGTGTACGTCATTACACACCCCAAAATCTTTCCTACCCCATACACGATTTGCTTGGACAGCATGTTCACGTGCAATTCGTGTACGGAGTACCTGGCCATCTGGTCCCGCCACAGATACACCTCCACCGACGGGAGACCCTTCACAGTGAAACCCCTGCTGGAATAGATCCTAGCAGCAGTGGGGGAGGAAGGGGAGGTTTTCATTCACAAGGTGAAGGCCCATTCCTCCACAGAACCCCGCAGCCAAGGCAACCTGCAGGCTGACATGCTCGCCAAGGAGGGCGCCCGCACCGGCACTTTCTGGGACCTATATGGGTCCAGACCCATGGCAGCAGTCAGAGGTAGGGACGGGACACAAGGGAGTGCAGGGGTAGCTTTAGCCCCAGACCTTAAGACGGTCCAAGCCCAAGACCCTGTCCTCAAAGCAGTCCTCAGCGCAGTGACTGAGGGAAAAAGGGTAGAGGGTCCTTCCGGCACAGCAACCCTCTCAGGCAAAGAGGGCATGCTGTTCCGAGGGGAGCAGTGGGTTGTGCCGCAGCAACACCGGAGGGAATTCCTTCAACTGGCCCATGAGGGTCCAGGAGCGGGGCATCCCGGGCCTGAGACCACCTGGCAGCGGGTGGAACAGGTGGGATGGTGGCCAGGACTCAGGGAAGATGTCCACAAGTTCTGCGCCGGCTGTCTGGTGTGCGCTGCTAATAACCCTGAGCCCCACAAAAGGAAGGTACCCATGGGACACATCAGGAGGGTAGAGGGACCATGGCAGTCGATACAGGTCGACTACATCGGGCCCCTGCCCACCGCCCAGGGAGGCTATAGGTACTGCCTAGCCCTGGTAGGTGTGTTCACAAAATGGGTAGAGGCCGTCCCCTGCAGAACAGCCACAGCTCTGGGTACTGACAGGATCCTGGTCCGGGAGGTGTTCTCGCGGTGGGGGCTACCACAGTATGTGAAGTCCAACCAAGGGAGTCACTTCACCGGACAGGTGATGCAGAACACCCTTATGCTGCTAGGCATTGAGGGGAAATGGCACGTGGCCCACAACCCACAGTCATCAGGGATTGTGGAGAGGATGAATAGGATGAATAGGACCCTAAAAGAAAGGTCGAGGAAGGAGACGGTGGACTCGCCCCGTAAATGGGCCGAGGTCCTACCATTGGTTCTGATGGGGATCCAGGCCAGCCAGTCGAAAAGCACGGGGTACTCCCCATACGAGCGGATGACTGGCAGGGTTATGCGGACCCCCACCCATGTACAAGGTCAGTTCAGAGGGGTAAACCGGGACAGGTTCGCCCGAAACCTCTTCGAGCACCTTAAACAGGTCCACGAGCAGGCGGCTGGGAACATGGGAAAGCAGCATCGGAGTAATCGATTTCTGTTAGAACCCGGAAGGCACCACGAGTGGGAGGTAGGAGACCAGGTCATGGTGAGGAACTATGCCCGAGTAGGAAGTTTGGAACTATTGTACATGGAGCCCTACAGCATTGTAGACAAAGCCAGCCCCATGGTATACGCCGTTAAGATGCCTCGGCGCACCAAATGGTTTCACATTAATCAGTGTAAACTGTTTAAACCCGAAGAGAGAAAACAGCCAGTTGGGGTAGGGTCTGAGGATAGAGACAAGGATTAGAATTTTAAAAATCGAGGTCTTGTTTAACTGGGAACCAATGTAGGTTAATGAGCACAGGGGTGATGGGTGAACGGGAATTGGTGTGATATAGGACAAGGGCAGCAGAGATTTGGATGACGTCAAGTTTACGGAGGGTAGAATGTGGGAGACCGGCCAGGAGTGCATTGGAATAGTCAAGTCTAGAGGTAACAAAGGCATGGATGAGGGTTTGGCTTAACAACCTGCCAAACAGTCATTCTGAAACTCCACTGCCCCCCCAACCCACACTCATACTCCCCACCCCATGGGGTGGATGCTGAGGAAGCACTGTAAATTGCAGTTGCTCACCCGCTTTATGATAATGACCCTGTCCCCAGGATTTGGGATTAGGTCAGAGCAGGGCAATGCAACAACCTGCCAGGAATTTATAGACTGAAGTTTCTAATTGGGGTTTCAACCTGGTTTTTCCATCAGCAGTGCAGATTTTTTTTCAAAATGATACCAGTTCTATTTGAAAGTTTTAATTACCAATGCATTAATCTTAATTCAACTTTTACATTCTTTCAATAATTAAATAATTGATTGCCACATTCTTTGCCTTTATAAAATGCCACAAGTGTGGTTAACAATACATAAGAAATAGGAGCAGGAGCAGGCCATTCGGCCCTTCGAGCCTGCTCCGTATATATATAGTTGGTCATGTTGTCGATAAAAATATGCAGTAACTTCCTTTGGCACACACGAGTGAGCAGTACCAGATTGCGGAGAAGTGAGCTTTGTAGCAACAGGGCACATGCTGTCCCGATGGTGGTTCCCTCCTGGATCATTACTGTTCTGCTGCATCCAAGAGGAAATTTAAAGAAGTGCTAAATCTTCTGGCCTCTGGCCCCTTTAGAGCCTTTATTTTTCTATTACAGAAGGTAACTACACTATTTTGAAATCAAGGTCGCCAGGAACACTTGCTTTTATGTAATTCTAATGGTAATGGTACTTCATGTCCTACTGCAGAGAAAGTTATAACCCACACAGCTTTCAGGATTAAAAAAATAATAAACAGGAACGCAATGAAGCGGCTGAATTGATTTTTCAATGATTTCCCATTCTCTGAGATATCTGTCTGCCCCCTATAGAGGCACATCCCACAGTAGACCTTTGTAAACCTTGCTGCTGTACAGTACAAAGAACATTTCTGGCACAAAGTCATACCAGTGTAGATCTAAAGATATTGCTAATGAGGAGGGCGAGCTAACCAAGCACCCGACACAAATTTTGCTTCTCGACTAATCTATCAAGTTCCACACAGCATCATCAGTGTGCTAATTAGCATGATTCGGAATCCATGTGGAATGCAAAGGTCGTTAATGATAAAATGAGCAATGGTAATCTTCCGAGCTGAGCCAGAGGTTCCATTCATTCAATAGTTAACCCATTTTTTTTTTGCTGGAGAAAATTGTCTGTTTCCTTATCATAACTACAGCTGCTCAAAAACAAAGAGTTTCCTAAAGGTTTCTCTGTGTTTGTCTTTCCAAATTACTCAAATGATGATCCTAACCTGTGACTTGAATGAACAGTCCACTCTCTGGGAACAATATTGCTAATCAAAATAAATATAAGAGCCCAGGGATTATACCTTTGACAGCAATCAAAATAACCATCTGCCTGTTTGTCTTGTGGAACAGAGGCAAATTCCTTGCAACCTCTCTAAGAGATGAGTCAAGTTTGCCTTATTTCACATCAGACATCACCACAAGTAACACATTCAAGGCTGATTAAGCTTCTGTTTGATTGTGAATAAAAAGATAACAGTTTACACTATCAAGATGGTGTTCTGTGCTCCAGTACAGTTAGCATTTCAGTTACACTGGAACAAACTTAATTTAAAGAGCATTAAGGGGATTCAGATTCATAAGTTAAATTACATAGAATTACACAGAAGATACAGCACAGAAACAGGCCATTTGGCCCAACTAGTCTGTGTTGGTGCTGGTGTTTATACTTCACATGAGTCTCCTCCCTTTCCATCTACCTCATCTCAGCCTTTCAGCATATCTTTCTATTCCCTTTTCTCTCATGTATTCATCTATTTCATTTTGAAAGCATCTAAGCTATTTACCTCAACCGCTTCCTGTAGTAGCGAGTTCCTCATTCGAATCACTCTTTCAGTAAAGACATTTCTCATTTCCCTATTGGATTTACTAGTAACTATCTTGTATTTATGGCTCCTAGTTTTGGATTCTCCCACAAGTGGAAAAAATCTGTCTGCATCTACCCTGTCCAACCCAATCATCCTTTTAAAGACCTCTATAGGAAACCTGATTACCAGAAAATGCTGGAAATACTAGGCAGGTTAGGCAGCATTGGTGGAGAGACAAACAGAGTTAACACTTCAGGACTGTGACCTTTCGTCAGAACTGGAAAAAGTTCGAGATGTAACAGGTTTTAAGCAAGTACAGAGGCAGGGGAAGGTGGAAAGGGAGGAAAGAACAAAAGGGATGGTCTGTGATAGGGTGGAATGATTTAAATGTAAAAAGGGTTGATGGTGTAAGGCAAAAGAGAATTGTAATGGGACAAGTAAAGAAAAAAATGGCTCTTTAGGAGCTGTAAATGGCAACAGTAGAAGCCTTTCCAGCACCTGATTTCCGGAAAAAAAGGGAGCAGTGATTATGATCTGAAATAGTTGAACTTGATGTTGAGTCCGGAAGGCTGCAAAAGACCTAAACAAAATAACAGGTGCTGTTCCTCGAGCTTCATTAGAACAGTGTAGGAGGCCGAAGACAGAGAGGTCAGAGTGGGAGTGGGGTGGAGAAGTAAAATGACAAGCAACCGAAAGCTCAGGGTCACACTTGCAGACTGAACAGAGGTGTTCAGCAAAGCGATCACCCAACCTGCGTTTGATCTCTCCAATGTAGAGGAGACCGCATTGTGAGCAGTAATTACAGTATACCAAATTGAAAGTACAAGTAAATCACTGTTTCACCTGGAAGGAGTGTCTGGGGCCCTGGACAGTGGGAAATGAGGAGGTAAAAGGGCAGGTGTTGTATAGGAAGGTGGCTTGGGAAGGGGAGCAGGTGTTGAGGGTGTCCAGAGGCGATGAGGTCAGTGATGGTCTGGGAAACAATGGCTTTATATTTGCCATTATGTAAGTGGAATACACAGAGCTTATTACATAAAATAACCAACTACAGGTTAGGATGAGTGCCATTTATGGTAATATAAAAAGTAATTTTAGTGTACACAATCTGACAATTTAATCTCAGTTAGATGCAATATATGCCATTGCCCTTCTGCAGGTGGGAAAATAAATCATCATCTAAAGCAAAGCACGCCAAATAGTTACATGTTCTACTTTCAGTCATTCTCATAAAGGTTGTACTGCTTAATTATAACCGGTAATGCAATTAATTTCATGGATATAAACAGAATGGGGGAGAAATTTGGTATCGCCCCGTTTGGGGCGCAATTATCGGCAAGGCGCAAAGTTTAGCGCCTGGCGCTAATTATCGCCTCCGACTGCAAACTTGGCCTCTATCGCCCCGGAGGTGATTTGAGCGCTAAATCAGGTGCTACACACCTCTCTTAAGGCGCTAACGCCGAGGAGCGAGGCGGTACCTCAGAGCGCTGGTGAAGCTCATGTGATGTCAGTCAGCAATGGAACACAGACACACTGGCGCCGGCCAGTTCTTAAAGGGGAGGGTCGATCTTGCTCTCCATCCACACCCTGCTCATTGCAGCCTTGAATCTCGGCCTGGAGAGACCTGTACATCAAATCTGCTGGAAAGAACAATGGAGAGGCCCAGGTAAAGAGCTCAGAGTGCAGCCCCCAAGTCTCTTCTAAATCGATGCAAGGAAGGTCAAATCAAAATGAACCTGCAAAGTGCTGCTCAGTACCCAAAACTCCTTCACACAGCGTTGAATCTCTCCAGAAGTCTCTCTCTTTCTCTCTCTAAGAATGCGTGGTGCAAAAATGTAGCCAACAAAAAATGGCAAGAAACGGTCGCCTTTAAATAGCGCTCCCCCAGTCCCTTCCTGACAGCAAAACGCTCCCCTCAACCTGTCGTTGCTAGCGGCAGGCGGTAAGGCAGGGGGTGTCACTTAAAATTTGGTCTGGGGTGCTACCGGGGCGTTGCACGCTCGACTGACGTCACGATCTGTGGGCGCAGGAGATCGTGGTGATAGTGTTTAGCGCCGCTGCAAAATGTCTGGTCAATTCCGCTAGTGGCGCAAACATCGCCGTGCCCAGGCACTAGTTGCTTTTTGCCCCATTAGCGCCCTCATAGGGCATTAACAGGAGGCGCAAAGCAACCAAATTTTTCCCCCAATGTATATTCTGTATTTATGTTTCTTTCATACCAATAACCAAAGTAAATAGACTCACTATAATAATGTACCATGGTGAATTTAATATTCTTCACATTATGATCAAAATTCAAATTTTGTTCCAGATAAAGTAGGGCAAATGAAATCCATTTTTACATTAATTTTCTCCCAGTTTACAATAATCCTGCGCATAAAAAATCAAACAAAATCTACCGCCGTGTATGGAGATGTCTTATTCAAGTCTCTCCAATTGCAGTAGATTAGAAATTGAAAGCAAATCTGTTGGGACATTACTTTGGTTTTTATTTGCTGTCTCTTTTCCATTTCTGTTTATCTATCCATTATGATGTGTAAATTAGTCACTAATAAACTACCTGTGCCTGCCTGACTATTAGTGTAACAGCTTCAAAAAAATGTAAAATAAATAAGAATTGATTTAAAACTTACTCCCTCGTAGGTGATGAAATATAAAGTTTCAAGACTAATTTTGGGAGTTCTTGCCTGTTTTTAATATTTTTAATTTAAAAGTTACATTTTAAGATATGAGTAAGTATAGTGGTAGGGGCAGCAGCAGAATCATAGAATGGTAACAGCACAGAAGGAGGCCATTCGGCCCATCGAGCCTGTGCCGGCTCTCTGCAAGAGCACTTCAGCTAATCCCACTCGCCAGTCCTTTCCCCGTAGCTCTGCAAAGGTTTTTCCTTCAGGTACTTATCTGTAAAGTCCATGCCTCAATAATACACAGACTTCGGGAGAACAGTTTAACAGGTACTTTACTTGAACAGGAGGCAACGTCAGACTGAAATACAGAAGCCTGCTAGGGCCTTTTATACAGGGGTGGTCACTGCCGGTACTGCAGTCTAAGACCAGTTATTCCCTTAAAGGTACATACACAACAATTCCTCTCCTTTTAGATAAACAGTACATAACATTCATTTAACAACTAAATAATAACTAATTACAATTACAATTTTCTCGGTACTATATACATCAACTGAAATAGTCATTTATAAGTTCAGTCTTTGAGGAGGCTTCCTGATCCTGACTGGATAGCACCTTTCTCGAGTATCCTGTTCTTGCGGTGGAGTCAATTCTGGCTCATTGTCATTGGTTGGTTCATCAGCTTCCAATACCCCTGCTTCTGAGGTAGGCGCAATCTGTACTTCGGGATCATTACCAGGGGTACCTGCTTGTGGTATAGATTTGGCTTGTTCCTGTGACTCTAGAATCTGTTCAGCATGGCGTTTCACGATGCTCTCTCCAATGTGCACTGTGTACATTAGTGGTCCCTGCTGTGTGTATATCATTCCAGGCTGCCATTTTTCTGTTCGGTAGTCGCGGGCCAAGACTGGTTGCCCTATCTTGAAGCTCCTGGTTGGCGTCTCATTTATGTGCTGGAACTGCTTATCCTCAACATCTCATCTTATGTTTGGTTTGAGCAAATCCAAGTGACATCTTAGTCTTCAGTTGAAAAACAGTACGGCTGGAGTTTGGTTGGTTGCTGCATATGTCGCATTCCGGTAAGCAAACAAGAAATTATCCACCTTGTGTTGTAGTGGTATGTCGTCATTATACATTGCCTTTATGGCCTTTGTAAAGGTCTGAACAAACCTCTCAGCCAATCCATTTGTGGCTGGATGATATGGGGCAGATGTGTAATGTTTCATCCCATTATTCTTCAGGAACCTCCGGAAATCCTCAGACACAAACTGTGGGCCATTGTCAGAGCAAATCTGTTCTGGCAACACATTCCTGGTGAAGATGGTCCTTAGGACTGCAATAGTTTTCTCCGTGGTGGTGGAGGACATTTTAATGACCTCTGGCCATTTCAAATGGGCGTCCACAGCGATTAGAAACATTGAGTCCATAAATGGACCAGCAAAATCAATGTGTACCCATTGCCATGGAGATGAGGGCCACTCCCATGGATGTAGCGGGGCCTGTGGTGGAGCGTTTTGGACCTTCTGGCATCCTGTGCATCTCTTGGTCATATCCTCGATTTCTTTATCGATTCCCGGCCACCACACAAACGCCCTGGCTAGGCTCTTCATTTTTACCCCTCCCAGATGACCCTCGTGAAGCTCATTGAGCACTCTATCTCTCAACTTGGGTGGAATTACCACTCGGGATCCACACATCAAGGTTCCCCGGCACACTGACAGCTGTTCTCTCCTTGGCGAGAATGCTGGCAACAGTGAGTCGCCATATGCTGGCCATCCCTTCACCGTCAAATCATAGACCCGAGAGAGTGTCGGGTCATTTCGGGTTTCCTTCTCAATACTTGCGTTTGTAACAGGCAAACATTCGACTATGGTCGCATGGAATATCTCCACAGGGTCCACTGCAGGTGCTTCTTCTGCCGTAGGCAACGGTAGGCGCGACAGCCCATCAGCGTTTCCATGCTGTTTCGTACCTTTGTACTCTATGTCGTACTGATGTGCCCCTAGAAAAAGTGACCATCTTTGCAGCCGTTGCGCCGTCATCACCGGAACGCCCTTCTTTGGGTTAAAAATTGAGACCAGGGGTTGATGATCAGTTAGTAGGGTGAATTTCTGCCCGTGCAGATAGTGATTGAACTTCTTCACCCCCCACACCAGGCTGAGGGCCTCCCTGTCAATCTGGGCGTAGTTACGCTCGGCTGAGGTTAGCAAGCGCGATGCAAAGGCTATTGGCCTCTCTGAACCATCACGGAATTTGTGTGACAGCACCGCTCCAATGCCGTAAGGTGACGCATCACATGCCAACCGAATCGGTAGTGTTGGGTTGTAGTGGGTCAATACTTCTTTTGAAGTGATTAGGCATTTACATTCCTGAAAGGCACGCTTACACTCATCACTCCATTTCCATGTTACACCAGTTTGAAGCAGGGCGTTCAGTGGGTGCAGAACTGTAGATAAATTCGGCAAGAACTTATGGTAGTAGTTCACCAACCCGAGGAACGACCTCAGTTGTGACACATTTTCCGGTGCTGGAGCCTTGACTACAGCCTCAATCTTGTCCGGCAACTTATGCAACCCTTCCTCATCAATCATGTGGCCACAATACGAGATTTGTCTCCTGAAGAACTCACATTTGGGACGGTTGGCTCGTAGCCCATATTCCTGCAATCTCGTGAGCACCTGTTCCAGGTTGGCAAGGTGTTCATTGTCATTTTTGCCCGTAACCAGGTTGTCGTCCAAATAACACTGGGTCCCTGGAATCCCTTGCAGGACTTGTTCCATTGCCCTCTGCCAAATAGCCGGGGCCGATGCTACCCCAAATACCAGTCAATTGTACTGGTAAAGGCCTTTGTGAGTGTTTATCGTGAGCTATTTCCTAGATGCTTCTTCCACCTCCATTTGTAGATACGCTTGAGCCAGATCAATGTTTGTAAAACGTTTCCCTCCAGATAGTGAGACGAAAACATCTTCTATCCGCGGAAGTGGATACTGTACTGTGTGCAGGACTGGGTTCACAGTCACCTTGAAGTCCCCACCGATGCGAACCTTCCTTGGCTCCCCAGGCGTGCTGCTCAATGCTTTCTTCATTACAGGAACGATGGGTGTGGCCCATTCGCTCCAGTCCACCTTAGACAGCACACCCGAACGCTCCAGACTCTCCAGTTCAGCTTCAACGGCTGGGCGGATCGCGTATGGCACCGGTCTGGCCTTGAAAAATTTTGGGGTTGCGTTATACTCAATCTTTATGGTTGCCTTTACTCCTTTTAGAGTCCCAAGTCCTTGCTGGAACACCTCTTCCGCGTCAGATAGAATTTGTGACAGATGTCCAGGTGCGACGCCATCATCCTTTTTGTCAGTCACAGTTAGTGCCAGAATGGAATGCCAATCCAATTGTATTTTTCGGATCCATTCACGTCCCAATAATGGTGGTCCTCCATCTCGTAGTATGTACATGTATAGTTTCTGTGTTTCCTTTCCGTTATATTCAACTGGCACCCTTATTTTTCCTCTGGGGTAATTAAATTCCGCAATAGGCCGTACGTACTCGCACCCATCAGATTTAATAATACCGATGCCCTCTTTCCATCGGCCACCTCATTTGCCTTGCAGTACACTTCAATTCTTTCCACATACGTGGTCCAGTCTTCTACCTCGTTGTCGAAAGCAGTGATACTGCCACTTTTCGGCATCTTGGGTGATTTAAAATCGCGCCTCCCGTGCTTTTGCTTCTTCCCCAATGGAATAAAATGGCGCCTCCCGCGCTTTTGCTTCTTCCCCTTACTGCCACGCTGCTCCTAGCGTTCTACGGGGTAATGGCGGCGACCCGCAGCTTCGGAGCATCTCGCTTTCCTTCCCCCCGTTTAGTTTCTCTCCGCTGCCCTGTTCTTGAGCACCGACCGCGCCCTGTGCGCTCCATCCTCTCTCTCTCTTGTTTTCTTTTCCCGGCAACGCTGCGCAGCCCGTTTTGTAGAGCCGCTCGATCGAGCTTGAGCCCGCCGCAGTCCGGAAGGGTCAGCGCGCTACCTGCTACCAGCACGATTTGCTAGAACACCTTAACTGGGGAGCCAAGCACAGCTCTCCACAGTCTCTCCCGCAATTCTCCGAACACCAATGAATTCTTTGGGCGGTTGCCCTCGGTCGACGCCCGTTGCTCAGCCTACGACCTTCCAGAACCCTCCTCTCAGGGCGAGATCCCCGTGAGATAATGCCACACTGCAGGTGAGTTCGAACTTACTCGTCGCCACTGTAAAGTCCGCGCCTCAATAATACACGGACTTCGGGAGAACAGTTTAACAGGTACTTTACTTGAACAGGAGGCAACGTCAGACTGAAATACAGAAGCCTGCTAGGGCCTTTTATACAGGGGTGGTCACTGCCGGTACTGCAGTCTAAGACCAGTTATTCCCTTAAAGGTACATACACAACATTATCCAATTGCCTTTTGAAAGCCAGGATTGAGTCGGCCTCCACCACCCTTTCAGGCCATGAATTCCAAAGAACTGCAGTTTTGATTTCCAAAGGAACAGTAATATGCAGGTGTCTGTTGATGAGCTGCACCAATGTGAGATGACTGGGATAGTACACAAACTGATGATAGAAAGGCAGCGAGGCACCCAGAGCTGGGAGATCATTAGGGCAGGTCTTGGAGGAGAACTCAGCCAAGAAGTCATGACAACAATAAAACTAAGATAAGCAAACCAAACAGGCAGATGAAGAGCAAGCAAGCGAAGCTGCAGGTGAAGAGAAATGGGACAATGGAATGTGAGTAAAGCAAATATAGAAACACATGCTACAAGAAAACAAAAAAAATAAAGCAATGAATAGAGTAAATGGACAGATAAAATATAAAAGGAAGGGAGAGATTGCATCATGAGAAAGAAGAAAAACATTAAATAAATATACCTCAGCAAAGAGCGAAGAAATTAGCAAAGAAAACTGGAAAGTAAAGGAAATCTATTTTGAAGAAGGGAGATTGAGAGTGTGAAAATAACTGCTGCTCACAGACACTGGCATCAATTTCAACTGTAGGCCAGTTTGATAGCTTATTTTCTCCCAAATGCCTATATTTATTCATCTTACATTTTCAAGATATTCTTAAAAGATCACAAAGAGATGATGAAGACCATTTGGCTCACTTTGATACATCCATCCAAAAGAATCCTACAGTGCCTCCATTACTTCAACTAGTTGGGATTTTTTTTTTAAAGTGTTTCCAGGGTTTTCTCCTTCACCACTCTGTACAGAAGTCCATTCTTTGTGAAGAACTTCTCCATATTTCCTAAAGTTACCTTTTACTAGTTTGAACATGAGTGTCCTCGTCTAACCCCTCTGTTCAATTTTATTCTGGATTTACCTTTTCCATACCATTTACCACCACATATACCTCTGAGATTACAGATTCCTTCTTTCCAGGATGAGAAGTCCAAGGGAGCTAAATTGGGTAAGGCCCAAAAATGGGCACAGGGATCTCAATGCTCGATCTGTTCGTGCCCATTGAAAGTAATGCAGGCAGCACACGAAATTTGTGCTGCCTGCTCATTAACATGATTGAAGCACTGAGCAGTGCTAAATGCACAGCTGGTTGGCTCAGCGCTCATCAGGGGGCCCAATATCATGGGAAGTCTGCTCTGTAGTTAAAGGTTGCCTGCAGAGTGAAAGGCTGTCTGCACTTCTTAAAAGGGAGGTGCTTTGTGAAGGAAGAACCTCATTCTGACTGAAGCAACGCAAAGGGGCAGTTAGCAATGTCACTACAGGGCAGAGAAAGGGCACTTCAGTTCTTGGATGCATCACTAGAGGGCTTGGTGCAGGGGGTCTGTAGGAGAAGACAGGTCCTTTACCTGCAAGGGGCCAGGAGGCCTTCCAGACACACTGTTCAAAGACAGTGGGAGGAGATCGCTGAAGCCATCAGTACCACCTATCTTTGCCGTAGGACATGGATCCAATGCCGGAATAAGTTTAATGACCTCACATGAGTGGTCCAGGTGAGTGAATGCATCTTCAAATGCCATATCCCACCAACTGCACCACAAGCCTTACACACTGCTCAATGCACCACAACCCCATCACCCACCTACCAATAATCTCTAGCAATCATGACTCATACCTCACAATCATAGTTTCACCTCACCCTCACACTTAACACTGCTGCAAGCCTCACACCCCCATCTCACGCCTTGCACAAAATACTAGCTATGCAATTATGACAGGCACATCACCCAAACACATTGCATGCCAAGGTGGTGCATAATGGGCACAAGCAGGAGCTAACAGGTGGGGGACAAGCACACTGCAGAACCTGACCCAGCTGGAGGCGATGGTTGTAGCGATAATTGGAGGGACCATCATTGAGGCCGTGGTGATCGGTGAGGCTGAAAGCATTGATGATGATGGTATGCCCACTCATAATCCTTCTTCGCAAGCCCACTTGCCCCTCATCCCACAATCTCTTCTCACTTACAAATTGCTGATGGTGTAAGCATGCACATCTTACTTCACCACCACCCTCACACCCATCCCCACAACCCGACCCCTGTGCCTTTCTCCTTTCAGATACCAAAGTACAGCCACCAGCCCAGCATGTGCAGGAAGAAAGAGGAGAAGAGCATCAGTCAATCTGACACTCCCAGGCACCAGCTCAGAAAATGGCACTGCACAAACTTTAGAAGGTAGTATAGAGGTGGGATCTGCATGTGGTGAGTCATTGGCACTAGTGGGCTGCAGCCAGGACAGGGGGGAAGGGTAGCACAGGTGCCAGCTCCCCGTAGGGTGAGGTCACACAAGTTCTGCTGCAGAGAATTCAGATGAGACTTCGATGGGGCAACCTTCAGAAGAAGGGTGATGGACATGCAGAAAAATGATTGGTGCAATGGCAGGCCTGCCAGAGAGCCTCGTCACTGTCAAGGAGCATGGAGGAGTCCGGCTCCAACCATGCATAGGGCTTCGCACGGAGCTTGGAGCCCATGATTTCCAGGATGGAAGTGATGGGCAATTCCATTAGAGCACTTGTGGAGCCAACAATTGTAGTGTATGTACCTTTAAGAGAGAACTACTTTTACAGCTCCTGTATACTGTAGTACTGGCAGTGACCACACCTGTATATAAGCCTTGAGCATGCCTCGGTACTGTTAGTCTTTAGACTACCCTCCTCCAGTAAACACCTGTTGATTGTTAATTTACAGCCTCCGTCTAGTTATTGGAAAACATCATACTTTAAGAATCACGAATTCAACAGTGGCGACGAGGTCGATTCGAATCTACCTGCAACTCTGCATTTTCTTTCAAGGATTCGCTCCGGGAGGACGGTGGAAGAAAGTCGAGGCCAGAAGCACAGGCGTCGACAACGACCAACCGCCCAGTGATCCGGCAGAGAGTGAACATCGCAGGGGAGGCTGTTGAGAGCTGGGCTTGGTTCTCCAGCCACGACGATCCAGCAACAGACTGGCAACAGGTACAGCGCAGACCCTTCCCGGACAGCGGCGGCTGGAGCCAACCGACGGCACAGAAAAGGCCGAGCAGCGTCAACGGGGAAAGAGAGAGGGTGAAGTGCACAGGGCGCAGCCAGGGGTTGAAAACCGAGCGACTTCGACAGAAAACAAAAAGAGAGAGAGAGTAAAGCAGCAGCCGGGTTCAGAACCGAACGGCGGCAACGAGAGAGGCACACAGGAGAACGTGCAGAGCACAGCCAGGGCTCAAGGGCTGAACAGCGTCCACAGGGGAAAGAAAGGAAGCGCGGGAGATGCCATTGAGCCGCGGAGAAGAAGGGAGCGCGCGGGAGACGCCATTTTAGAAGCCGCAGCGGAGAAGAAGGGCGAGCGCGGGAAGAAAGGAAAGCACAGGAGATGCCATTTTGTGCCAGCGGAGAAGAAGGGAGAGTGCGGGAGACGCCATTTTAGACAGTTTAATCACACCCAGGGATGACGAAGAGTGGCAGTATCACTGCGTTCGACAATGAAGTCGAAGATTGGGCGACATATGTGGAACGCATTG
Source organism: Somniosus microcephalus (assembly GCF_052327205.1). Classification (NCBI taxonomy): domain Eukaryota; kingdom Metazoa; phylum Chordata; class Chondrichthyes; order Squaliformes; family Somniosidae; genus Somniosus; species Somniosus microcephalus. The sequence continues at coordinate 149,703,790 of NC_140994.1, read as the reverse complement.
AGGTGCACTGCAAGGCGAATGAAGTGCCAGATGCTAGGAAAGCACTGGTTTTGTTGAATTCCATGGGTGCAAAAACTTATGGCTTACTGCGAAACCTAATAACCCCAGAGAAGCCAGTGGATAAGAATTTCGAAAGCATAGTGGAAATCCTACATGACCACTTAAACCCCACACTGCTGCTGATAGCAGAAAGATTTAAGTTCCACAAAAGGAACCAGCATAAAGACGAAAGTAATGCTGAGTACTTAATGGAACTGCGCAAGCTATCGAAACACTGCCAGTTTGGATTGGGACTAGCAGATACGTTAAGGGACAAGTTTGTGTGTGGGCTTCAAAGTGAAGGAACCCAGAAACGGCTTCTATCAGAAAAGGATCTTACGCTGGACAAGGCTTTCAGCATAGCAGTATCACATGAAGCAGCCGCACAGGGCGCTGCAGAGATACAACAGAGACCGCAAGAATATGGCACCAATGAAATGTCATATGGAGCAGGGAAGTGTTATCGCTGCAGCAGAACAACACACGACCAGAAGGATTGTTGATTCAAGGACCAAGTGTGAAGACAGTGTGGAAAAGCAGGACACATAGCAAGAGTCTGCAGGTCAGGGAAGAAAACCAGCAGCAAGAAATCTCCACAGGAGAAGTACAAAAAGGTACATAAGTTGATGGACAGTAGTTCAGACGAACAGAAAAGTGATACAGACTCAGGAAGCAAGGAGCTGGGTTGTCTGAAACTACATAAGGTAATCTAAATGGAGGATCACCAGACTATCTGGGTCACGCTCAAGATAGACGGAGTCCAAGTGAAAATGGAATTGGACACAGGATCAGCCCTAACAGTCATAAACCAAAGGGACTACAAGCGGCTATTTTCACATATACCCTTGAAAGCTACAGAGATTGTCTTGACGTACACGGGGCAAAAAGTCTACCCCAAAGGAAAAATAAGGGTGAACGTGATATACAAAGGCCAGGAAATACCCAAAATGGACCTATATATATTGCCAGATGGAGGACCACCACTACTAGGACGTGAATGGATCCGGAAGATACAATTAGATTGGCATTCCATACAGGCACTGAAGGTTGAGGCCAAAATGGATGACGACGTCACACCTGGTCGACTTTCAAAAATGCTAACTGACGCAAAAGAAGTGTTCCAGGAGGGACTAGGAACACTAAAAGGCATAACAGCAACAATTAAAATAGAGGAAAATGCAAGCCCAAAGTTTCTTAAGGCCAGACCAGTGCCTTATGCGATCAGACCAGCTGTTGAAGCAGAGCTGGAAGGGCTGGAACGTTCAGGAGTACTGTCCAAAGTGGACTGGAGCGAGTGGGCTACACCCATCGTTCCTGTAATGAAGAGGTCGTTGAGTAGTACGCCTGGTGAACCAAAGAAGGTCCGCATCAGTGGGGATTTTAAGGTGACAGTGAACCCAGTCCTTCACACGGTACAATATCCACTTCCACGGATTGAGGATATTTTCGCCTCGCTATCTGGAGGTAAACGCTTCACCAAAATTGATCTGGCCCAGGCGTACCTGCAAATGGAGGTAGAAGAAGCCTCGAAACAATACCTCACGATCAACACTCATAAAGGTCTCTACCAATACAACCGGCTGGTGTTCGGGGTAGCATCGGCTCCGGCTATTTGGCAAAGGGCAATGGATCAAGTCCTGCAAGGGATTCCAGGGACCCAGTGTTATTTGGATGACATCCTGGTCACAGGCGAAAATGACAGTGATCACCTCGCCAACTAGATTAAAGGAATGTGGGCTACGAGCTAATCGCCACAAGTGCGAGTTTTTCCAGAAGCAGATCTCGTATTGTGGCCACATTATTGATGAAGAGGGGTTACATAAGTCCCCTGAGAAGATTGAGGCAGTAGTCAATGCTCCAGCACCAGAAAATGTGTCACAACTGAGGTCGTTCCTCGGGCTGGTAAACTACTACCATAAGTTCTTACCAAATTTGTCTACAGTATTACACCCACTGAACACCCTACTGCAAACGGGGGTACCATGGAAGTGGAATGACAAATGTAAACGAGCTTTCCAGAAGCGTAAAGAATTGATCACATCAAAAGAGGTGTTGGCCCATTTCAACCCAGCATTACCAATTCGGTTGGCATGTGATGCATCTCCCTATGGTATTGGAGCGGTGCTGTCGCACAAATTCCCAGACGGGTTGGAGAGGCCAGTAGCCTTTGCGTCTCGGTCACTAACCTCAGCCGAGCGCAACTACGCCCAGATCGACAGGGAGGCCCTCAGCCTAGTATGGGGAGTAAAAAAATTCAACCACTATCTGCATGGGCAGAAGTTCACCTTGCTGACTGACCACCAACCACTTGTCTCCATCTTTAATCCAAAGAAGGGCGCTCCGGCAATGACTGCACAACGGCTACAAAGATGGCCCCTTTTTCTAGGGGCGAACCAATATGAAATAGAGTATAGGGGCACGAAGCAGCGTGGAGACGCTGATGGGCTAACACGCCTGCCGCTGCCTGCTGTGGGGGAGGCACCAGCAGTGGACCCTATCGAAATATTTTATTCGTCGATAATTGAACGATTGCCAGTAACTAACGCGGATATAGAGAAGGAGACCCGCAATGATACGACACTGTCTCGGGGATATGATTTGACGGTGAAGGGATGGCCAACACATGGCGACTCACTGTTGCCAGCATTCTCATCCAGAAGAGAACAGCTGTCAGTATGCCAGGGGACAGTGATGTGTGGATCCCGAGTGGTAATTCCACCCAAGTAAAGGAAGAGAGTGCTCAATGAGCTTCATGAAGGCCATCTGGGAGGGGTGAAAATGAAAAGCCTTGCTAGGGCTCAACAAATCGAGGACCTAACAAAGAGCTGCTCAGGATAACAGAAGGTCCAAAATGCACCACCACATGCCCATCTACACCCATGGGAGTGGCCCTCCTCTCCATGGCAAAGGGTGCATATTGATTTTGCTGGTCCATTCATGGACTCAATGTTCTTAATAGCAGTAGATGCGCAATCGAAATGGCCTGGGGTGATCAAAATGCCCTCAACCACTGCAGAGAAAACGATTGCAGTGCTACGGACCATATTTGCCAGGAACGGCTTGCCAGAGCAGATTTGCTCTGATAACGGACCACAGTTTGTGTCCGAAGAGTTTCGGAAAATTATGAGAAGGAATGAGGTAAGGCATTACACATCCACCCCGTATCATCCAGCCACAAATGGATTGGCTGAGAGGTTCGTACAAACCTTTAAAAAGGCGATAAGGGCCATGTGCGATGATGAAATTCCACTACAGCATAAGGTGGACAATTTCCTGTTAGCCTACAGAAATGCGACAAATGCAGTTACCAACCAGACCCCAGCCATGATGTTCTTTAACCGAAGGTTGAGATCTCGTCTGGATTTGCTCAGACCAAACGTGCGAAGAAATGTTGAGGATAAGCAATTCCAGCACATCAATGAAAAGCCGACAAGGAGCTTCAATGTAGGACAACCAGTCTTGGCCCGCGACTACCGAACAGAGAAATGGCAACCTGGAACGATATGCACATGGCAGGGGCCATTAATGTACACTGTGGATGTCGGGGAGAACATTGTGAGACGCCACGTCGACCAGATCCTAGCGTCACAGGAACGAGTCAACCCCATGTCTCGCGTACCTGGGGATGAACCCGACATACTGGTAGCATCTACCTCAGAAACAGTAGCAGCGGAACCTGATGAACTAACCGACGAAAGGGGGCCAGAATCGCCTCCGCACCAAGAACAAGAACCTCAGGAAAGGCGCTATCTAGAAAGGATCAGGAAGCCGCCCCAAAGACTGAATCTATAAATGGACTATTTCAGTTTAATGTGCATGTTAAAGTGTTAACTGTTATTTGAATGTTATAGGTACTGTTAATCTAAAAGGGGAGGAATTGTAGTGTATGTACCTTTAAGAGAGAACTACTCCTGTATACTGTAGTACTGGCAGTGACCACACCTGTATATAAGCCTTGAGCATGCCTCTGTACTGTTAGTCTTCAGACTACCTGTTGTGTATGTACCTTTAAAGGAAGAACTGGTTTTAGACTGCAGTACCGGCAGTGACCACCCCTGTATAAAAGGCCCTAGCAGGCTTCTGTATTTCAGTCTGACGTTGCCCTCCTGTTCAGTAAAGTACCTGTTAAACTGTTCTCCCGAAGTCCGTGTATTATTGAGGCGCGGACTTTACAGTGGCGACGAGTAAGTTCGAACTCACCTGCAGTGTGGCATCATCTCACGGGGATCTCGCCCTGAGAGGAGGTTTCTTGGAGGTCGTAGTCTGAGCAACGGGCGTCGACCGCGGGCAACCGCCCAAAGAATTCATCGGTGTTCGGAGAATTGCGGGAGAGACTGCGGAGAGCTGTGCTTGGCTCCCCAGATAAGGTGTTCCAGCAAATCGTGCTGGTAGCAGGTACTGCGCTGACCCTTCCGGACTGCGGCGGGCTCAAGCTCGATCGAGCAGCTCTACAAAACGGGCCGCGCAGCGTCGCCAGGAAAAGAAAACAAGAGAGAGATAGGGTGGAGCGCACCGGGCGCGGTCGGTGCTCAAGAACCGGGCAGCGGAGAGAAAATAAACGGGGGGGAAGGAAAGCGAGATGCGCCGAAGCCGCGGGTCACCGCCATTACCCCGTAGAACGCTAGGAGCAGCGCGGCAGCAAGGGGAAGAAGGAAAAGCGCAGGAGGCGCCATTTTATCCCGTTGGGGAAGAAGGAAAAGCGCGGGAGACGCCATTTTATTCCATTGGGGAAGAAGAAAAAGCACGGGAGGTGCCATTTTAAATCACCCAAGATGCCGAAAAGTGGCAGTATCACTGCTTTCAACAACGAGGTAGGAGACTGGACCACGTATGTGGAAAGAATTGAAGTGTACTGCTAGGCAAATGAGGTGGCCGATGGAAAGAGCGCGTCGGTTTCATTGAATTTGATGGGCGCGAGTACGTACGGCCTATTGCGGAATTTAATTACCCCAGCTAAACCAATAGAGAAAAGTTTTGAGGAGAATGTTAATACCTGACAGGAACACCTAAACCCTACACTGCTGCTGATAGCAGAAAGATTCAAGTTCCATAAAAGAAACCAGCACAGAGATGAGAGCAATGCTGACTATCTTACGGAACTATGCGAGTTATCGAAGCACTGCCAGTTCGGAGCAGGACTGGCAGACACCTTACGGGATAAGTTTGTCTGCGGGCTCCAGAGTGAAGGAACCCAGAAACGACTACTTTCAAAAAAGGACCTGATGCTAGAACAGGCTTTCATCATGGCAGTATCCTACGAAGCAGCAGCACGGGGAGCTGCGGAAATACAACAGAAACCACAAGAATACAGAGCTAACGAAATGGCGTATGGAGCAGAAAAGTGCTATCGCTGCGGCAGAACAACCCATGAGCAGAAGGACTGCTGGTTTAAGGACAAAGTATGCAGGCAATGCGGGAAAATGGGACTTATAGCAAGAGTCTGCAGGTCGGGAAAGAAAACCAACACGACAAGAACTACTAAGGAACAGTACAGGAAAGTAAAGAAACTGACAGACAGTAGTTCAGAAGATCAGGAGAGTGATAAGGACTCCGAGAGCAGGAGACTAAGTTGTCTAACGTTACACACCGTGATCGCAAAGGAAGATCACCGAACCATTTGGGTCACCCTCATGATAGCAGGGTCCCCAGTAAAGACGGAATTGGACACAGGATCAGCCCTAACTGTCATGAATCGACGAGACTATGAGCGGCTATTCTCACACATACCCTTAAAGGACACGTCCATTGTATTGAAGACATATGAGGAAAAATAAGGGTGCCAGTTAAATATAACGGCAAGGAAACACAGAAACTATATATGTACATACTACGAGATGGAGGACCACCATTATTGGGGCGTGAATGGATCCAAAAAATACAATTGGATTGGCATTCCATTCTGGCGCTAACTGTGACTGACAAAAAGGATGATGACGTCGCACCTGGACGTCTGTCACGAATTCTATCTGACGCGGAAGAGGCGTTCCAACAAGGACTTGGGACTCTAAAAGGAGTAAAGGCAACCATAAAGATTGAGGATAACGCAAACCCAAAATTTTTCAAGGCCAGACCGGTGCCATATGCGATCCGCCCAGCCGTTGAAGCTGAACTGGAGAGTCTGGAGCGTTCGGGTGTGCTGTCCAAGGTGGACTGGAGCGAGTGGGCCACACCCATCGTTCCTGTAATGAAGAAAGCATTGAGCAGCACGCCTGGGGAGCCAAAGAAGGTTCGCATCCGTGGGGATTTCAAGGTGACTGTGAACCCAGTCCTGCACACAGTACAGTATCCACTTCTGCGGATAGAAGATATTTTCGCCTCACTATCTGGAGGGAAACGTTTTACAAAGATTGATCTGGCCCAAGCGTATCTACAAATGGAGGTGGAAGAAGCATCTAGAAAGTACCTCACGATAAATACTCACAAAGGCCTTTACCAGTACAATCGACTGGTATTCGGGGTAGCATCGGCCCCGGCTATTTGGCAGAGGGCAATGGAACAAGTCCTGCAAGGGATCCCGGGGACCCAGTGTTATTTGGACGACATCCTGGTTACGGGCGAAAATGACAATGAACACCTTGCCAACCTGGAGCAGGTGCTCACGAGATTACTGGAATATGGTCTACGAGCCAACCGCCCCAAATGCGAGTTCTTCAGGAGACAAATCTCGTATTGTGGCCACATGATTGATGAGGAAGGGTTGCATAAGTCGCCGGACAAGATTGAGGCTGCAGTCAAGGCTCCAGCACCGGAAAATGTGTCGCAACTGAGGTCGTTCCTCGGGTTGGTGAACTACTACCATAAGTTCTTGCCGAATTTATCTACAATTCTGCACCCACTGAACGTCCTGCTGCAAACTGGAGTGACATGGAAATGGAGTGATGAGTGTAAGCGTGCCTTTCAGGAATGTAAATGCCTAATCACTTCAAAAGAAGTATTGGCCCACTACAACCCAACACTACCGATTCGGTTGGCACGTGATGCGTCACCCTATGGCATTGGAGCGGCACTGTCACACAAATTCCGTGACGGTTCAGAGAGGCCAATAGCCTTTGCGTTGCGCTCGCTAACCTCAGCCAAGGGTAACTACGCCCAGATTGACAGGGAGGCCCTCAGCCTGGTGTGGGGGGTGAAGAAGTTCAATCACTATCTGCACGGGCAGAAATTCACCCTACTGACTGATCATCAGCCCCTGGTCTCCATTTTTAACCCAAAGAAGGGCGTTCCGGTGATGACGGCGCAACGGCTGCAAAGATGGTCACTTTTTCTAGGGGCACATCAGTACGGCATAGAGTACAAGGGTACGAAACAGCATGGAAATGCTGATGGGCTGTCGCGCCTACCGTTGCCTACGGTAGAAGAAACACCTGCAGTGGACCCTGTGGAGATATTCCATGCGACCATAGTCAAATGTTTGCCTGTTACAAACTCGAGTATAGAGAAGGAAACCCGAAATGACCCGACACTCTCTCGGGTCTACGATTTGACGGTGAAGGGATGGCCAGCATATGGCGACTCACTGTTGCCAGCATTCTCGCCAAGGAGAGAACAGCTGTCAGTGTGCCGGGGAACCTTGATGTGTGGATCCCGAGTGGTAATTCCACCCAAGTTGAGAGATAGAGTGCTCAATGAGCTTCATGAGGGTCATCTGGGAGGGGTAAAAATGAAGAGCCTAGCCAGGGCGTTTGTGTGGTGGCCAGGAATCGATAAAGAAATCGAGGATATGACCAAGAGATGCATAGGATGCCAGAAGGTCCAAAACGCTCTACCACAGGCCCCGCTACATCCATGGGAGTGGCCCTCATCTCCATGGCAACGGGTACACATTGATTTTGCTGGTCCATTTATGGACTCAATGTTTCTAATCGCTGTGGACACCCGTTCGAAATGGCCAGAGGTCATTAAAATATCCTCCACCACCACAGAGAAAACTATTGCAGTCCTAAGGACCATCTTCGCCAGGAATGGGTTGCCAGAACAGATTTGCTCCGACAATAGGCCACAGTTTGTGTCTGAGGATTTCCGGAGGTTCCTGAAGAATAATGGGGTGAAACATTACACATCTACTCCATATCATCCAGCCACAAATGGATTGGCTGAGAGGTTTGTTCAGACCTTTAAAAAGGCCATAAAGGCAATGTATAATGACGACATACCACTACTACACAAGGTGGATAGTTTATTGTTTGCTTACCGGAATGCGACACATGCAGTAACCAACCAAGCTCCAGCTGTACTGTTCTTCAACCGAAGGCTAAGATGTCACCTGGATTTGCTCAAACCAAACATAAGACGAGATGTTGAGGATAAGCAATTCCAGCACATAAATGAGAAGCCAACCCGGAGCTTCAAGGCAGGGCAACCAGTCTTGGCCCGCGGCTACCGAACAGAAAAATGGCAGCCAGGAACGATATGCACACAGCAGGGACCACAAATGTACACAGTGGACGTTGGAGAGAGCATGGTGAGGCGCCATGCTGACCAGATTCTAGAGTCACAGGAACAAGCCAAACCTGTGCCACGAGAAGGTGCACCTGGTAATCAACCTGAAGTACAGATTGCGTCTACCCCAGAAGCAGTGGTATGGGAAGCTGACGAACCAACCAGTGACCATGAACCAGAATCAGCTTCGCCGCAAAAACAGGATACTCGAGAAAGGCGCTATCCAGTCAGGATCAGGAAGCCTCCTCAAAGACTGAACTTATAAATGATTATTTCAGTTGATGTATATAATATCCAGAAAGTTGTAATTAGTTATTATTTAGTTGTTAAATGAATGTTATGCACTGTTTATCTAAAAGGGGAGGAATTGTTGTGTATGTACCTTTAAGGGAAGAACTGGTTTTAGACTGCAGTACCGGCAGTGACCACCCCTGTATAGAAGGCCCTAGCAGGCTTCTGTATTTCAGTCTGACGTTGCCCTCCTGTTCAGACCTCATTCTCAGCATTGCTGGCTGTGCAGCTGCCTCAGTTAGCAGGAGGAGAAGGAGCAGCCAAACCAGGAGAGTGGAGAGTGGAAAGTGGTGGTCTCCTGACCAGGAAGAGAAGGATATCGATAGACCACCACCACCTCCACCTCCGCCATCATCACAGCAACTGAGGTGCCTGGAGAGAGAGGACAGAGGAGGAGAAGGAGAAGGGAGGCCAGCAACAACACCAACCAGGGGAGAGGCCTTTCCTATCACTGCCTCCCCAAATTGGCCTCCATTCCAGGAGAGAGGGGAGAGAAACAACCAACAACCACCAACTGTTTGGAAGGAGGGAAGAACAACATCATCTTTCAGGTGGGTGTTATTTGGTGCACTCTCCCAAAGACTTTGTATTTTAGGTGGGGGGAGAAAAGAAGAAAAAAGGGCCAGATCATCAAGGGGTGTGTGTGTGTGTGGCTCTTGTGAAACACTAGGCCACACACACCACTAATTAAGCACCCCTTCCTATTGCCTGACCTGGGATAGCTGGAGCTGCCTAGGTGATCAGCCCAATTGTACATCGTTAAGACCTGGTGTGGGACTGAGCCTGGGGCATCTCCAGCTTTCCCAGGTGAAGACATCTTCTCCCCCTGCTAGAAGACCATCTTCAAAGACTTTAATTTTTCATCAGAGAGTGCACCCCTGCCGACACCCACCCACCCACCCACCCACCATCCTGAGTGGTGACCCTGCCTTTGCTGCCTCCCTCCTTCCCACCACCCCCCTCTCTCTCTCTCTTTGTCTTTCTCTCTCTGCCTTTCTCTCAAAAGGCACCTCATCTATCTATATTTTAATTACCTATTGAGCAGAGGGAGAAGGCCCCTCCCCCAATTCTAATCAATAAGGGGAGAGGTGTGCCTTCAATTTAAACAGCTCCCTCTGCTCAATAGAGGACCAAAAAATACCTGAGGCCACAATAAACACCTTCAGGCCTGTGACTTGGGATGAGTGTAGCCCTTTTTAGAAAACACCCCAGAATGGCGACTGCATCTTCGCCGGTGGCGGGGCCTGCCAGGACTTATGCGGGAGTGGCAGCCACAGCCACAGCTGCTCCAGCTGCTTCTGCTGCCCCATCACCATTCAGATTGATAACAAAAAAGCTTGGGGTGAAGAGCTACACTCACCCCACTATGACCATTGAGGCCTGCGTTAAAGCCATGGCTGTGGTTGTCGGCCCCTCAGCCATCGTCGCGGCCTCAAAAATGTATGGGAAGGCTGTGTTCTTCCTGGGGTTGGAGCGGGCGGTGTCCCTGGCCGTCGCCAAGGGGCTCACCGTGGGCAGGACCTTCATGCCGGTGGATCCTCTCGAGGCCTCCGCGCAGAGGATCATCATTTCTAACGTCCCGCCCTATGTTCCTGGTGAGCTCCTCCTTCCCCATTTACGCCAACTTGGGGAGGTGAGGTCGGGGATCACATCCATCCCGCTCGGCTTCCGGGAGGCCAGCCTTCACCACGTCTTCTCCTTCCGGCGCCAGCTGTTTATCCAGCTGGCGCGGGAGTAGGACACCGACGGGGCGTTCATCGTCCACCACGAGGGGACCGCCTATCGCGTCTTCTGGACGTCGGACGCTGTGCGGTGCCACGCCTGCAAGGAGGTGGGGCACATCCGAAAAACTGCCCCGCCTCCAAGGCCGCCGGATCATCTCGTGCGGCCGAGGCTGGCGCCGCCGCCGCTCCTCCCCCCGGATCTGCCCGCGCGTCGGGAACATCTGATGCGCGGTCGACGTCGGGGACCGATGCCACCAAGGCCTCCGGCGGGGGGGAGGGAGCGCGTCCGGCCGGAAAGAAAGGGCGGCGAAAAAATAAACACCTAGGGCGGGTCCCCCCGTGGATTGCCAGCCCTTGCCCCTTGCGCCCCTTACACCCGCGTTCCTCGCGGAGTTAATCGGGGCAGACGCGAGTGGGAGTGGCCTCGTGCCCGAGCCTGTGGCCACAACCGCCGCAGCAGTAACGCCAATACCTGCGGCTGGGCTCGGGCCCGAGGAACCCGACAAACCTGCTCTGCCGGAGAGAGCAGAGGAGGAGGCCTTTGTAGACATGGAGGTCTCCCTCGCTCCCTCCGTGCTAAACAGAAGGCGCGACCCCCTGGAAGAGGAGGAGGACTGGGAGGAGGAAGGTCCCTCCGAGCAGGGGGAGTCATCGCCCGCCGCGGATACTGCGCCCCCCCCCCCGCTGTCGTCATCACCAGCGATCGGCAGGGGTCGCCTGTCCCTCGGGAGGCTGAGGCAGATGTGTCTGTCCGGCACGTGCCTCCCGGGGATGGGGACGAGACCCTGCCCGTGGGGGGGGTCGCGGAAAAACCCGCGGCTATTGACATTTTATCGGTGCCGTTACCCCTCGCCGGGTCGGGCGGCCTGGGGTCTGGGTCGGGCGAGCTCGAGGAAAATGAGCTCGCCCAATGCGACCTGGACATCTCCCAGGGGCTGCTCGACCTGGTGGAGGGTTTAATTCAAAACACCCCATCCGCTGGGTCGGAGGTTGGTGGCGGGGAGGAGGATGGCCCCCTGGCTGCGTCTCTGGTGCCGGACGTACTGGAGGAGCTGGGAATTGTTCTCTCCCCGGTTTCTCCGGTCGTTCCGGCGTCTGGGGCAGAGGGGAGCTCTGAACCGCCGCCGTCTTCTGGCCCAGCGCCCCTAGAGGAGCCCAGGGAGGAATCCTCTGCTGCCGATCCTGGGGGTGGGATCCGGGCGGAGGCGCGGCTGGCTGGTGCGGCTGAGCTGTTAGCTGCGCACTGCGTGACGGACGGGTCGGCCGCTGGTGATGACCCCCTGGAGGAAGATGGGGACTCGGTGATGGGCACGGAGGACGATTCGGACTCCAGCGCCGATGAGGCGATGGATGACATCGTGCCCCTTGCCGAGTCTCCCTCATTCCCGTAAGTGAACTCCGGGATTTTATGGCCACGTGCCTGGGTCGGCGCAATAAGGTCCGGCTGGCCCTCGACAGGTGGTCGGAGCTGACGCTGCTCATCGAGTCCGTCCGCGCCGCAGTTAAGATCATGGGCGCGGACGAGGGTGTGAACCCGCTCGAGCTGCGTCGGCTCAGAACGTTCCTCACTGGGCTGCTGAGGAAGTGGCGGCTGACCAGCAGCTGTGCTTCCTCCCCCCGTTAGGTGTAGGTCGAGGTTGCACTATGCTTCTGACATGAAGATAACCATAGCCAGCCTCAACATCAACGGCAGCAGGGAGGCGCGCCGCAGATTCAATAACTTCTCGGTCCTTCGGGACGGGAAGTATGCGGTGTGCTTCCTGCAAGAAACCCACACCATTCCGGGAGACAAAGCCACGTGGCTCCTGGAGTGGCAAGGAGGGGTCAGCATGAGTCACCTCTCCAACAATTCCAGCGGGGTGGCTATCTTGCTGAACCCGCATTTTCAGCCGGAGATATTGGGGGTCAAGGAGCACGTGCCGGGCCACTTGCTCCAGGTCACTGTTCACCTGGGGGGTGTGCCGCTCCATCTAGTGAACGTGTACGCCCCTCAGACCGGTGCGCAGCAAGTGCGCTTCTTCGAAGAAGTGCCCGCTCTTTTGGGCTCCGTCGACGTGGGCGAGTGCGTCATCCTCGGGGGGGATTTTAACTGCACCCTCGAGGTGAGGGACCGTTCCGGTCCCCCGCGAAGCCCGGCGGCGATGGAGAAGCTGAGGGGCCTGGTCGGGTCCTTCGACTTGGTGGACGTCTGGCGAAATCCCCACTCTGTCTCCAGCGCCTTCACTAGCGTGAGGTCTGGGGGAGGAAGGTCCAGAATCGACCGCCTCTACATTTCCCGGGCGTACGTCTCCTGAGTTCCGGCGGCTTCCATGCGGCCGGTGCCATGCACGGACCACCACCTGGTGTGGGCGGAGCTCGCACCGCTGCGCACGCAGGGGGGATCCGCGTACTGGCATTTTAACAACCTGCTGCTGGAGGACGCGCGGTTCCGGGATTCGTTCCGTTGGTTCTGGGCCGACTGGAGAAGGAAACGGGGGGGCTTCCCTTCCTTGAGGTTATGGTGGGATGTGGGCAAGGCTCACATCCGTCTCTTCTGTCAGGAGTACATGAAGGTGTCGACCAAGAGGCGGGAGGCCCGGGCCGGGCGGATGGAGAAGGAGGTGCTCGACCTGGAGTCCCGTCTCGGTCAGGTCGTCGAGGACCCGGCCCTGCGGAAGGTGTACGAAGAGAAGAAGGGCGCGCTGAAGGACCTGCAGCTTGTCGGGTCCCGAGGCGCGTGCGTGAGGTCGCGGATCCAGCTCCTGCGTGACCTGGACCGTGGCTCCCCCTTCTTCTACTCGCTGGAAAAAAGACGGGGGGTCCGTAAGCAGCTCTTGGGGCTGCTGGCCGATGACGGATCTCTGGTCTCGGATCCGGAGGGAATCAGCGCGGAGACCCACGCCTACTACGGGGCTCTGTTCTCTCTGGATCCATCCAGCGAGGGTGCGTGCAGAGTTTTGTGGGAGGACCTGCCGAAGGTCAGCCCGGAGGGCGCTGAAAAATTGGACGCTCCAGCCTGGCGGAGCTGACCGTCGCCCTCCGCCAGCTCTCTAGGGGAAAGTCCCCGGGGCTGGACGGGCTGACCGTGGAGTTCCACAGGACGTTCTGGGACGTCTTGGGGTCGACTACGCGCGGGTCCTGGGGGAAAGTTTGGTGACCGGGGAGATGCCCCTCTCTTGGCGCAGGGCGGTCATTGTCCTGCTGCCTAAGAAGGGCGATCTCCGCCTCCTTAAGAACTGGCGTCAGGAGCGACGGCTCTCCTTCGGGAGCCGCTGCTCAGGAATCCGCACCTCCACGACCGCGGGTTCGGGCGGCTGGCGGAGGGCAGGGCTGTGCCTGGCAAGGTGACCAGAGTCGGGGACCTGCTCGATGGCGGAGGAGCGGGCTGGATGGCGCCGGAGGAGCTGGCGCGGCGCCTGTCCTGGGCCAACGTCCGGCTCGCGATCGAAGCCATCGAATCGCTGAAAGTGGCACTGGGCCCTGACTCCACTAGGTGTATCGAGGCGGCTCAAGCACGTGGGGCGATCCCGTCCGAGCTTACCCCCGTTCGGAAGGAATTCCTCATCGGCGCCCGGCCCCGAAACTCCCCTCGGGAACCGGCGCCTCACAACTTGAGCCGCCTCGAGGGAATACCCTCCATGCCTTTTCATTCCGCGTGGAGGGGTTTCCTGTATGGGCTGCTCCTGCACACTCTCCACTTTGCCATCTTCGTCTACCTTCCGGACACGCCTTGGCGTGGCGTCTTGCCGACCGGCAGAGGCGGAGATCCCCAATGGAGGGCTCTCTACGCGGGAGTCCTCCCTTGTTCCATCGGGGACTTGGCCTGGAGGGTGTTGCACGGGGCGGTCCCGTGCAATAAGGTTTTAAGTAGGTTCACGGACTCCCAGGCTGCCTGCATTTTTTGCGGCCTGGAAGAGTCCGTGTTTCACGTTTATATGGAGTGTGAGAGGTTGCAGCCCCTCTTTCACTACTTGAAGGGGCTGCTCCTCGATTTTTGGTTGCACTTCAGTCCCACGCTCTTGATCTACGGTCACCCGGTGCGGAGGGGAGCGGACGGGTTGGAGGACCTCCTTGTGGGCCTGCTCCTGGGCCTGGCTAAAAAAGCCATCAACTGGTCCAGGCAGCGGGCGGTTGAGGGGGTCGTCCAGCCGGATTGCCTGCCTCTCTTCCGTGGCCATGTCCGCGCCCGGGTGGCCCTGGAGATGCAGCACGCGGTGTCCGCCGGTGCGCTTGAGTATTTCCGCGACCGGTGGGCGCCGCGGGGATTGGAGTGCATCATCAACCCGGAAAACCAAATTTTAATTTGATTTGTTAAGTTTTAGTTGAACTTTTGTTTACAGTCCAATTTGTTTTTTTTTGTTACAAACAAAAGGAGTGCCCTCCTGTTCAGACCTCTTTCTCAGCATTGCTGGCTGTGCAGCTGCCTCAGTCAGCAGGAGGAGAAGGAGCAGCCAAACCAGGAGAGTGGAGAGTGGAAAGTGGTGGCCTCCTGACCAGGAAGAGGAGGACAACGATAGGTCACCACCACCACCTCCACCATCATCATCACAACAACAGAGGTGCCTGAAGAGGGAGGACAGAGGAGGAGAAGGAGAAAGGAGGCCAGCAACATCATCAACCAGGGGAGAGGCCTTTCCTATCACTGCCTCCCCAAATTGGCCTCCAATTCAGGAGAGGGAGGGAGGGGTGAGAAACCACCTTCAACAGAAAACAACCAACTGTATGGAAGGAGGGAAGGAGAACATCTTTCTGAACATCTACAGGTGGGTGTTATTTGGGGCACTCTCCCAAAGACTTTGTATTTTAGGTGGGGGGAGAAAAGAAGAAATAAGGCCGGATCATCAAGGGGTGTCTGTGTGTGTGTGTGGCTCTTGTTAATAACTAGGCCACACACACCACTAATAATCACCCCTTCTGTTGCCTGACCTGGGACAGCTGGAGCTGCCTAGGTGAAGTCCAATTACATCGTTAAGACCTGGTGTGGGACTGAGCCTGGGGCATCTCCAGCTTTCCCAGGTGAAGACATCTTCTCCCCCTGCCAGAAGACCACCACCATCAAAGACTTTAAATTCCCATCGGAGAGTGCACCCCTGCCAACACCCATCCACCCACCATCCTGAGTGGCAACCCTGCCGTTGCGGCCTCCCTCCTTCCTACCCCCCCTCTCTCTCTCTTTTTGTCTCTCTCTGCCTATTTCTCTGAGGCACCTCAATTTCGTCTCTTTTTATTAATTGCCTATTGAGCAGAGGGGAGAAGGCCCCTCTCCCAATTTCAATCAATAAGGGGAGAGGTGTGTCTTCATTTTAAACAGCTCCCTCTGCTCAATAGAAGACCAAAAAATACCTGAGGCCATTAACACCTTCAGGCCTGTGACTTGGGGTGAGTGTAGCCCTGATAAAAACACCCCATAATGGCGATTGCACCTTCGCCGGTGGCGGGGCCAGCCAGGACTTATGCGGGAGTGGCAGCCACAGCCACAGCTGCTCCCGCTGCTTCTGCTGCCCCGTCACCTTTTAAACTTATGACAAAAATGCTTGGGGTGAAGAGCTACACTCACCCCACTATGACCATTGAGGCCTGCGTTAAAGCCATGGCTGGGGTTGTCGGCCCCTCAGCCATCGTCGCGGCCTCAAAAATGTACGGGAAGGCTGTGTTCTTCCTGGGGTCGGAGCGGGCGGTGTCCCTGGCTGTCGCCAAGGGGCTCACCGTGGGCGGGACCTTCCTGCCGGTGGATCCTCTCGAGGCCACCGCGCAGAGGATCGTCATCTCGAATGTCCCGCCCTATGTTCCTGGTGAGCTCCTCCTCCCCCATTTATGCCAACTTGGGGAGGTGAGGTCGGGGATCACGCCCATCCCGCTCGGCTTCCGGGAAGCCAGCCTTCGCCACGTCTTCTCCTTCCGGCACCAGCTGTTTATCCAGCTGGCGCGGGAGGAGGACACCGACGGGGCGTTCGTCGTCCACCACGAGGGGACCGCCTATCGCATCTTCTGGATGTCGGACAGTGTGCGGTGCCACGCCTGCAAGGAGGTGGGGCACATTCGGAAAAACTACCCCGCCTCCAAGGCCGCCAGATCATCTAGTGCGGCCGAGGCTGGCGCCGCCGCCGCTTCTCCCCCCGGATCTGCCCGCGCATCGGGAACCGCTGATGCGCGGTCGACGTCGGAGGCCGATGCCACCAAGGCCTCCGGCGGGGGGGGGAGGGAGCGCGTCCGGCCGTAAGGAAGGCGCAGCAAAAATCCAAACACCTTAGGGTGGGTCCCCCCGTGGAGGGCCGGCCCTTGCCCCTTAAGCCCCTTACACCCGCGCTCCTCGCGGAGTTAATTGGGGCGGAGTGCATCATCAACCCGGAAAACCAAATTTTAATTTGATTTGTTAAGTTTTAGTTGAACTTTTGTTAATTTACAGTCCAATTTGTTTTGGGGGTTTTTTTGGGTCCAAACAAAAGAGTGCCCTCCTGTTCAGTAAAGTACCTGTTAAACTGTTCTCCCGAAGTCCGTGTATTATTGAGGCGCGGACTTTACACTACCCTCCTCCAGTAAACACCTGTTGATTGTTAATTTACAGCCTCCGTCTAGTTATTGGAAAACATCATACTTTAAGAATCACGGATTCAACAACCATGATGCTGGGTATGATGGGTGATGTTTCAGCTTCCATTGCAGCAAAAGCAGAAGCGACCCAATGTCTGAGTGCTGCAGTGAAAGCTTCTGTCATGCAAGCTCAGACTGCTGCCACCATGGCTGGGTTTACGATTATGGAAAGGGGTTTGCAGGGTGTCACAGCAGTCCAGCAATCTGTCCTTCATCACATGGCTAAGAATGCTGAGGTGCCGCCCTGGGGGAGTGTCAGTGGCTCAAGAGGACAGCATTCGTACTTCCACCACTGCCACTGTCAGCTAGCCAGCCAGCCCAGGCCGCAGCCACCCAGGCCGTAGTGGCGCAGTCTACAGTCAGGTCTTTTAGGCCCAGAACTACTCGAGGTCATCCTGCAAGGCCATTTGCAGTGTCCCCCATGGAAAGTCAGCAGCCTTCCAACATCCATTATGCAGCCACTGAGGTAGCACTTCATGGCAGCACTAGAATAGGCAAAGGCACACGAAAGACATACACGAAGGGAATTCACAAGTCCTCCTCATCCCTCTGCGAGCAGCTTGTCTTCTTTGCTGTCTCTGCTCCATCTCCCTGTCATACTACAGTGCGAGTGGGACTGCAGTAGAGCCCCCAGGACTGGGAGCACGTGGGGTAGTCAGAGGCCTTCCATTAGGGGCCAACGCCCTCCCAACGTCCAGCAGCACTCCCTGCACACTAACATTAGAAATGACTTCCAGCAAGCCAGTATTCATATAAACTCTGCAAGAGCCAGTACAAGAGAAATAATCAACTTATCTGCAAGTTGGATGTATCCCTTTAAGTAGTGTCGCTGGTGGGGGGGGTCCCTTGTGCAGCTGAATGCATGTTCAGCTGTGCGTTTTTAGGAGAGGGCGTTGAATGGAGTGGCAACATCCAAAATGGCAGGTCGTGCGTGAAATGAGCGTTACACGCTGACTGACGTCACGATCTGCCTACTCTGCATACTGCCGGTGCACGCATGACCCGCCTGCGCCATCGCCCTCACCAAGATGACGAACTGCGCGGGCCGTTCCGGAAGCAGGGTGGCCACAATTTTTTTCTTCAAACCGGCCTTTACAGCCTTGGCTAAGGTGCCAAATTTTGCGGCCTATGCTTTTCCAGTCTTTCCTCATAACTCAGACCGGCGATCAGCTTTATAGACAATCGACAATGAAAGTGCACTGCCTCCAACACTTGAATGCCTTGTTTCTTTGACAGCAGAACAGGACACAGTATTATATGTAAAGTTGACCACAGCGCATTATAATTTGATCACAACGTCTTCTGGATTGTATTTTACTGTTATGATCATTTTATTTTGAATTCCTTTCATTTATTGCTGCCAGTTGCCATGAACAGAGCTGAACTTGCCACATTAAGGAAGACATACTGATGCCCTCTGCTGGATTTACAGATCAAAACACTTTGCTGTCTAAACAGAGCAAAACAACTTCATTTATACAGCATCTTTAAAATAGGAAAATGTCCCAAGACACGTCACCGAAGTGTGCTCAGGCAAAAATTGACACTGAACTAAAGAAGGAGCTATTAAGAGGGGTCAGTACAAGCTTGGGCAACAGGTAGGTCTCAAGCAGGTTCTTAAAGGACAAGAGAGAGGTGGTGAGGCAGAGGGATGGATATAGGGAGGGAATTTTAGAGCTCATTTCCTTGACAGCTAAAGGAATGGCCACCAATGGCAGGGTGAAAAGAGTGGGGCATGCGCAAGAACTGTAGGTTGTTTTTAAAGTGCTTCAAATACAGCATTTCATATTTGAGGTGGTACAAGGAGAAAGGAAGGTCAGGAAGATCAGCAGGTACCAAACCACAAGGGAGATCCCCCTCGGTCTGGGAGCAAGATCACTGGATTGGTAGGGCACAGTGAATATCTGAAAATCAGGCGGGTCATAATCAATGTTCTCTTTAAGCTGTGCGGCCGCACAGCGCTCTGGAGCTCCCGCGCAGCCGGCTCACCGGCTTTTAAATGGGGACAAACTGCATATGCGCAGTATTTTGAACAGGACGCGCAGCCCCTGAAAGGGGCCATGCACCCAAAAAAAATTAAAGTGAACATTGGTCATAATGCATACTTGTAAAGGAACCCACCTCATTTCCCTTCCATTCAAATGAATAGAGTAAATACATGCAGCGTCCCTTGTATTCTAATTCACTACATTTTTGCTGCACCTTGGTAATCCAGTGCATCTTGGCACTGACCGAGGAAAGTCTCTCCTTATATCTGCAGACCTTAACACACTTATGTCGCAGTAACTGCCTCAGCTTGCTCAGAGGTAGCAGGGAGGCAGTTGCAGAGCTTTGCCGCTTATAGCAAGGACAACGCAAGCATTATAGGGCAGCAATGCCAGTGACTGACAAGATCATCACTGCTTTCAACTACAATGACTGTGGTTCATTCCTAGTTATCACAGCAATATCACCTACTGTGCTGCTCCTACATGTATTGGTCAGCATAGCCAGCACATTCATTCCTATCCCACTGAACAGCAGAATATGGCAGTACAATGTCACCACACTGCTCCATTTCCCAAAAGTACCTGAAGGGAAAAAAATTGCAGGGCTATGGGGAAAGGGCAGGGGATTGAGACTAGCTGAAGTGTTCCTGCAGAGAGCCGGCACGGGCTCGACAGGCCGAATGGCCTCCTTCTGTGCTGTAACCATTCTATGATTCGAAGGGCACGATTTTCCCAATGGAGGCGGGTTCCAAACCCGTCCTCAGTTTTTGCCATTTGGCCAACTGTCCTGCCTCCAAACCCACCTCCTCAGGGCTGGGAAAATCGCCCTCTATGATTCTAACCTGTGGGCTCTTTAGACAAAGGGTTCGATTTTGACAGGCCCGAGGAGGCGGTATTGGAGGCGTGTGAGTTGTTAAAATCACCAAAAATGGCGGGTGGGCCTGATCCCGCCTCCGAGCAATTTTCCCAAATGTGTGTTTTCTGACCTCCTTTCCATCCCGCCTCCAAGAGGTGGGATAGGCCCTTAACAACCACTTAATTGCCTCTATAATCCCATTTTGAGAGGTCTTTCTGATTTTTAGACATTTCCCCCATCCTACACGCCTCCCCTGGAACACGCCAGGTGATCCTGGTGGTCTCACTAGTGGATTGCTTACTCACAGCTGCAGCTCCACCATTACAAAGGAGTTTTTACCAATGATCATTTGCAGGTGACAGCAATTTGTTGTTTCAGGTCTTGGGGAACTTTTAGCAGGCATACTCTGTTGTGGAAGTTTGGAGCCTGACACCCATCTGCAGTGTGACCTCCTGGGAAACCCCTCTCCCCACCTTGACTAAGCGCTTCCTCAAATGAGGCATAGACCAAAAGCATGGCGACCATTTAATTCCTTTTCTCCTGGACATCAGATTCGGACGCAGAGTAGCCGCGGCAGCAGCAGAACCATGAACAACAGCAGCATCAACAGGAGTGCCAAGCTGCTAGTCACCCACCTGAAGATGCACAGGCCAGAAGGCGCCAGCACGCGACCACATTGCTGCCCGGGATGCAAGGGGCGCACTCATCCTGGCCAGATTTGCTTAGCCTGCACAATCAAACACTTTAGTCTCGCTCCTTCTTACCAGAGCATTGACAATGGACAAGAACCGGCGGAATCCTATCACTCTGACCACCATTCTGACAATCGCAAGGTGCCCTAAGCCCTCAATGTGAAAGTCCCATTTGCGAAATGACACAGGCCACAACTTCAACAGTTTGCCATCAAAACACTTTATAATACATTCACAATGATGGCTGGTCCAAAAACAAAACACTGCACCCAAGTGACTACCCTTGTGACTACTTGTGCTTTATCTTCCTCTTACACGTGCACCTATGTGGTGCTTCCCCTGTGGCTTCAGCAGATGTGGAGGCCCCTTGCTCACTCTCTTGCTGCTCCTGTCTCGACGCCTTTGGCGGGCGTCCTCTGGGGAGGCGAACCTGTGCGGGCTCGCCAACAGTCTGCTGCTCCTGCAGCTGTGCAGGGGCTGAGACGCCCATCTCAGTTGGGTGAGAACTCTGGTGGGGCTCTGACCGAGGGCTTTGCTGGGGCATGGTCGTGTGAGCACTTGGAGAGGAGCCCCCACTACTTTGTTCTCTGCCACCAACATCCCTCTCATGGGTCAGCCCCACTTCAGAGCTAGCAAGTGGCTTGACAGCACCTTGCTGCACTGCAGGGGGGCCAGGAGGACCCATTTCTGCACTGGAAGTCCTACTCCAGAGGACTTGCATGAAGGTCTGGTTTGTTTGCTCAATAGCTGACCATCGCTTTTCAAGAGATGTCATTCTATTCTGAACAATGACCATGTTTTCAATACCCTGGCGACTAAGCTCCTCCATGGACGTAGCCATCCTCTCCTCTACGGTAGCCAGCCTTACCATGGAGGTAGCCATCCTTTCCACATAGGTTGCCATCCTTTCCACGGTGATGCGTTCATGCACCAATGCCTCCACAAAGGCTCTGCTCATGTTCGCGATGGACTCCTCCATTCGCTCCACACTCTCAGCGACCCTGGAGACAAAACCTGCCAGAGACTCTTGCACGTGTTCCTGGAGTTCCAGCACCGCTCTCCTTCTGGATGGGCCTGGAGGCACAGGGTCGACGTGCAGCTGAGCCGAGCTGGCAGAGTCCTGCGTCCTCCAGCGAGGACTCTCCACAGCTGTCCCTGTCTCCACCATCTGCTGATGCTCACTTGTGAGCTGTGATGAACCAGGTGGCAGCACTACTCTATCTCGTGAAGCTCCCACCGAGGTGTGCGTGTCTGTGCTGGTGCTGGGTGCACTGAATTCTGCTGACGCTGCACCCTCAGAGGTTGCAGCTTCCACTGAGGAGTCTAGAGGCTCAGGCTGTTCTCCTGGATAGTGGGGACGGGGACTTTCGATGGTCCTGTGGAGGAGTAAAGGAAAGAGTGAGAGATGTGAGGCCAAGTTTACATGCACATTGAATATTGCAGATGATCATAAGTCAACCTGTTAGAGCATCAGAATCATTATCAGTGAATCATGCTATGTCAATGAGAGAGATTCCAAACTACTCTGTCACCAGCTTGCTGTGATGCGCCCATCTGTCCATCCCCCACTTGGGAATCCTCCTTGATCCCAGCAATTTCCAGGGTCGCCTCCTCCCAGGGGGTGAGCTGGGCTACTGAGGGTGGCCCTCCTCCTGTCATGGCGGCCCTCCTCCTGTCGTGGCTCTTTCCCTCTTATTGTGGGCTCTCTTTTCCTGCAATGAGGGACGCAACTGGAGTTTGAGTGAGAATGAAGGAGTGTAGAGAGTCCATGTCATAGATGCTTAGAAGGATACAAAGGACCCTCCCTGTGTGTTGAAAGTTCTTGTTGTCATGGCATCACAGTGATAGGGAGTGTGAGGGCTGCATGGTCAAATAGTTAAGTGAATGTGACCGTAGAGAGAGAGGGAATGAGTAAGGGTGCAGGGATGCAAGTGTCAAGTGGCATATGGAGGAAGAGGTTGGCAAAGCAGGGTGCTGGTGAGGAGAGGCGATGGGGATCAGATTGAGGGTGATGGGAAAGTCATACTCACTTTTCCTGTGCAGAGAAGTTCATGAAACCTCTTCCTGCATTGCAGCCAGGTTCTGCGGCTCAGCGAAATGGAGTTGACTTCCTGGGCCACTTGTAGCCACACAGCTTTTTTCTGCTGGGGTGGCTTTTTTCTCCCCGAGGAAGGGAACAGCACCTCCTTATTACAGCTGGCTCCATGCAGCAGAGCTTGGAGGGAGGGCTCATCAAATCGAGGTGCACGCTTTTGCTTGATCGTTGACATTTTCCACAATTCAACTCCTTCATATAAATTGCAGAGCCTTTGCAGTCTCCAGAAGAATCAAGGCTGCTTGCAGGCCTTAAATCCAACAGCATTGACGATGTCATCGGAGGCGACTTTCTGTATGAAAAAACTCATTGGGCCAGTGGTTCCCACACGCAGGAAATCAATTGCCCAATTAGGGGAAAATACCACTTTTTCAACACATCACTTAGGAGTCGGGGTCCTGACATAATTTCCACTTGACAGGCCCCAGCCCGCCCACACTGACAAAATCCAGCCCAAGATATGCAAGTTCCAATCTTTAGACATGGATTGATCTTGCAACATTGGTTCAAAAGGTCTTGCACCTAGTTAACTCCTTGCATACCAAGCCAAAAGCAATTTTACTCTGAATTAAGTTAAAATCTACTGCTATAAAAGTTAAGTTTGTGTTAACTCCTGGGAATCTACCCCAAACCCTAGTGCTGCACTCAACCCATTACAGCTCATCAACACAAAATGGTCAGATTCTCAAAACCAGTGGAATCAGAGGAAGAAGCTCAGGAATTACAAAGAAAGTTGAACAAATCAAGATTACATTTATTGCAGACAAGTGTAAAGTACTGTACAAAGGATGAAAAAATGCAGCCATGCACTCCATGGATGATGTACAAATTACCAAGCATGAAGTGGAAACACCTGGGAGTCTTGGTAGACTCTAAACATGTCCAACCAACGAAGAACAGCAAACAACAAAGCCAATAGAATATCGAACTACATAACTAAAACCGCAGAATACAAGTCAGAGAAAGTCTTGGATCAAACTGTACAGTGCTCTGCTCAGACCACACAAATACTGCATCCAATTCTGGTCACTGAGTCACAAGAGAGACATTCAAGCACTGGAGGCAGTGCAGAGAAAACAATGGGCCTGGAGCTTCCGCTAGGTTGTGCTACTTTTTCCCAAGTGCTATGCGCCCGAAATCGGCAAACCTGAGCAACAGATTAGGGAATTTCAAGTGCAAGTTACACCTAGTGCAAATCGAGTTTCTGTGATCTTTTGCGCTAGTTTAAGAAACATCCCACTAGAAGCTGGCCCCGTCCACAAAACTGGCCACGCCCCTGATTGAATTAAACAATATTATGAGTTCCCGCTAATTGCGCCCAATTGCAGGCCTTAGAGAAGGCTCTAAAAATTAAGCTCGTTCTTTTGAGCACAAGGACACTAATATATATTGAAAGCATTTGAATATATTTGTTATTAATTTACTAAGAAACAGACTACTGTACCCCAATGTGACTAGTAAATAAGAACATAAGAAATAAGAGCAGGAGTAGGCCATATGGCCCCTCGAGCCTGCTCCGCCATTCAATAAGATCATGGCTGATCATCCACCTCAACTCCACTTTCCCACCTGATCTCCATATCCCTCAATTCCCCTGGAATCCAAAAATCTATCTACCTCAGCCTTGAATATACTCAAAGACTCAGTATTCACCGCCCTCTGGGGCAGAGAATTCCAAAGATTCACAACCCTCTGAGTGAAGAAATTCCTCCTCATCTCAGTCTTAAATGTCCGCCCCTTATCCTGAGACTATGCCCCCTAGTTCCAGACTCTCCAGCCATTCCGGATATTATGAGGATCTGGAAAACTCCCCCAGAATTCTGCAACTCCTCACCAAAGAGTGTACAGAAATTGAGTTTGCGAGTTTGCTACAGAAGTCTTGTGAGACAATTCTAAAAATATATAGATTTATTAAAGAACAGACATGTAATTTACAGTTGGTGATTCAATCACAACATTAACAGTTCCAAAAGGAGAAAGCTTACAATTCTATTATCAGAGCACCTTACTCTGAAATCTTAACTTCGCTACAGTTTTACAGTTCTTAATTTTCTACAGGACATCCACCAAAATCAAATACCTTTGAGCCCTGAGATACAAAGAGTTGGAGACTTACAGAGCTGCCTCTGAAGCCGAGAATCGCTTTGCCCGATTTCAGCGAGTCCACTATCCCATTTGAGAGTTCAATATTTATACCCTTTCCAGTGGTATTTCCTCTAAGGTTTTCTGCTGATGTAAGCTAATTATCTCTAGTCATTTTTCTGCTGACCCCTGCAATTCTTACAGTCACCTCAGCTGGTAGCATTACCGAATTATGTCTCTTCTCTAGGTGTTCTAAGTTTACCATAAAAAAGTGTAACGGCAGGTGCGTTTTACTTGGTCATTTTTAAGAAGGCAGATATTTCTTACTTTTATGTGCTTCTTTACGAAGTGTAAATTAGAACACCTTAACCAGGGTGAACCATTGTTTTATTCCGAAAGGTTCAGACTACCGGAGCCTTTAACCTTCTGTTTCAATAAGGTTATTGATTCAGTGTCAACAACTTATCTTATCTCAATAGCCAGAATGCTATCACAGCTTTTTCATCGTTCGGTTTCTGGATTTCCAGACCCAGTTTGTCCTGTTATAATAAGGCCAGAATTCTTTCACAGAATGGTGTATTTTTCTGAATAGGTTATATGGCTTATTCCTTCACAAGCTCATCCTTCTAAACTCCAGAGAGTATAGGCCCATTCCACACAATCTCTCATCACAGGACAGCCCTCTCATCCCAGGAGTCAATCTAGTGAACCTTCGTTGCACCGCCTCCAAGGCAAGTATATCCTTCCTTAGATAAGGAGACCAAAACTGTGCCCAGTACTCCAGGTGTGGTCTCACCAAGGCCCTGTACAATTGTAGCAAGACTTCCTTACTCTTATATTCTTATAAATGTAAGTCTTTCTTTCTTTCTTTTATACTCCAACCCCCTTGCAATAAAGGCCAACATGCCATTTGCCTTCCTTATTGCTTGCTGTACCTACATGCTAGCTTTCTGTGTTTCTTGCACAAGGACACCCAAATCTCTCTGAACACCAACATTTGAAAGTTTGTCACCATTTAAAAAATATTCTGTTTTTCTATTCTTCCTACCAAAGTGAATAACCTCACATTTCCCCACATTATACTCCATCTGCCACCTTACTGCCCACTCACTTAGTCTATCTATATCCCTTTGCAGACTCTTTGGCTGTGATTTTATCGGCACTGAGAGGGTGGGTTTGGAGGCGGGTCAAGGGTTAATATAGTTTTGATTGACAGCGGGTTTCGATCCCGCTGTCAACCCGCCTCCAAACAATTTTCCCAAGTGTCGGCTCCCCGATTTGCGCATGGACCCGACACCTAGTGGCAGAAAGAGGATTAACTCCACTTACCTGCCTGTTAACAGGTACTTGAGAGTAGTTAACAGGCTCTTTTTCAATTTTGCCACTTCTGCCTCGGGGTTCCCAACGTCCGAACACCACGCCAGGTAAGTGTGGCGTGCTGTGAGTCTGCTGTAATGTTGCTGCATTGATGACAACTGCAGAAGGGGGTGAAGGATCCAAAGGTGCACTGGTGAGTTTCAGAGGTAAGGAAATGCTAGGGAAATAATTTTTAATGCTTTTACACTTTTCCATCGATAAAATGTTTTGAAATCGATGTCTAGTCCCACCTCATTGGGAGAACCTCTCTCACTAGTGATAGATCACTTCTGTAACCTCACCTGCAGCTGCCATCTGCTCCAGCCTATAGAGGGAGTCACTGGAGAGCCTGGGTGCAAGAGCTCACCTTTGTACAGTGATTGTCAGTGTTGGCAGCACCTCAATGCCGTCAAACACTCAGAAATGAGCTGTCAAAGAAAAATTGTGCGTGGACCCTTTCAGAAAACCGGCAGATGACGCATCATCAAATGACATCATCTGACCGGCTTCCTCTTAATTGGTCGGCAAGCCCACAAGGTCAATTGACGTAAAATCACGTCCATGGGCCGGATGTAGTTGGGGGCGGGACTGGGAGCTGGAAACCACCTGACCCGCTCCCAACCCACATCTATTTACAAAATCGCAGCCATTGTGTTCTCCTCACAGCTTACTGTCCTACCTAGCTTTGTATCATCAGCAATGGTTCTGTATAGTTTTTTTAAGTCATTCAGTTATTTAAAATTGGTTTACTTATTTTTTCTGACAAACCCAGTTTCAGCTGTATTAATCAAACTGCACCAGGTTACCACTCTTATTGGGAACATTTTTCACAGCAAAAAATGCTGGTTTTTTAAGTACGTTCTAAAACACTGCCCGATTGTGTTGGCTCATGGCAGATTTTATGTTTGGTGCTATGCAAATAGGTTTGAGTGGCAACTTGAGGGGGGTGGAAACACACCTCAAAACTAGCACAATTTGCACCTGATTTCAACAGGTGATCTTAGAGGTACATAAAGATAGTATGGAAATTATAAATCCAGACAATTAAATTGAGAGTAGGACAAGGCAACAAACTAGTAAAAGGTAAATTCAGGACTGATGTCAAAGGAGCTCTTTTTTCACAGAGATAATCAACCCTTGGAATTGATGTAAAATATCCTGGATGTATTAAAAAAAATAAGGTGCACTCTGAAAGGTGGATAAACTAACACGAGCCAAATAGTCTTGCCTATCTGTAATTATCTTGTGATTGTGATCCAGTTGGTCGCTGCAGTTTGCAATCCTGACTTGTAAATATTTACCTGAAATCTTACAATACCATTTCATATGATGATTCATCAATACATTCAAAGTAAATAATTTAGACATTATTAATAAAATCAGTGTACTGGTTACAAATATGTTCATTTAATATGCAATTGTTTTAAAGATAATTGCTAGATTCCTCATTATAATGAAGGTTCAGCTACCAATGACAATGAAACTGTAGATGTCTTGGCACTACAATAACATGCATTTCTTGATGGCGGCGCGCATGGACGCAGCAGCTTTGTCTCTCCCGAAACTGTGCGTTTTTACCTTCTTCCTGTATCTCTTCTTGACTCTGCTCATGCGAGAATTGAGGGCGGACCTGCTGTACAGCTGGCAGTCGCTCCTCGATATCGGGGTCGATTGCGTGCGGCTCACACTCGGCGCCGTCGATCTGCCTCCATACATCGCTCGATCCCCGGGACCAGCGTGGCATCCTCCCCCAGCCGGAAGTCGGCGCAGACCGCGCAGAGAGCGCAAACAGAAGCGGGGCAAGAGGGCCGGAATCCACAACAGGTTAAAGAGGGCCCCACACAAACTCTCCCTCCAAAGTATTTTCCTGGCCAACGTTAGGTCACTGGAAAATAAAATGGATGAGATCAAACTTGATCTCTCCTCACA
Organism: Somniosus microcephalus; assembly: GCF_052327205.1. Classification (NCBI taxonomy): domain Eukaryota; kingdom Metazoa; phylum Chordata; class Chondrichthyes; order Squaliformes; family Somniosidae; genus Somniosus; species Somniosus microcephalus. The sequence continues at coordinate 149,675,729 of NC_140994.1, read as the reverse complement.
GAAAAGGACAAAGGAATGCTGCGCCATGATCTTCACAGAGATCTGGTTGAACAACGGCATCCCTGACACCACCATCCAGCTAGAAGGACGCACGGTCTTCTGCGCCGACAGAACTGCAGACTCCGGTAAGAGCAAGGGAGGCGGCTTGTGCATTTACACTAACAATGCCTGGTGCACTAACACGGACATAATCGATAGATCCTGTTCTGCTGATTTGGAATTCCTCATGGTAAGGTGCAGACCCTCCTACCTGCCTCGGGAATTCACGGCTGTTATCATCACTGCGGTCTACATCCCACCACATGCTAATGCCAAACTAGCACTGAAGGACCTCTATAGGGCCATCAGCGAACAACAAACTGCGCACCCAGACGGAGCCTTTATCGTCGCGGGGGACTTCAATCACATAAACCTAAAATCTGTACTCCCAAAATTCCACCAGAATGTTTCCTGCCCCACAAGAGGGGAGAACACACTGGATCAAGTCTACACGAGCATTGAAGATGCTTATAAGGCCATTCCCTGCCCCCACCTTGGGAAGTCTGACCACCTCTCCTTGTTTCTAGCCCCGGCATACAAACCGCTTATCAAAAGAGTGAAAACATCAGTAAGATCAGTGAAAGTATGGCCAGAGGGGGCAGTCTCAGAGCTTCAGGATTGCTTCAAACGCACTGATTGGAGCATGTTTGCCCATAATGACATCGAGGAATACGCATCCACAGTGCTATTCTACATCAACAGTTGCGTCGAGGTCGTCATGACCCATAAAAATATCAGGACATATCCCAACCAGAAACCCTGGATGAACGGGGAGGTCCGCTCGCTGTTGAAAGCACGCGACGTAGCATTTAAATCTGGCAACGCGGCGGCTTACAGTGCAGCTAGGACCAACCTGAAAAAGGGTATCAGGACTGCCAAAAGAAAACAGACACTGCGAATTGAGGATAATTTCCACAACAACTCGGACCCCCGGCGCATGTGGCAAGGCATCCAGTCCATCACCGACTATAAGAGTAAAAACACCAGCCCCCCGGTTAGCGATGACTCCCTTCCGGAGGAGCTTAACAAATTCTACGCTCGCTTTGACAGGGAGCCGGCTACCAAAGCCTTGCCACCCCCGGAAGACCAGGTGCTCACTCTGTCGACCTCCGACGTAAGGGGTGTTCTACACGGAGTGAACACACGTTAGGCTGCTGGACCTGACAGCATCCCTGGACGGGTACTCAAAGAATGTGCTGATCAGCTGGCTGATGTCTTCACCGCCATCTTCAATCTGTCACTGACCCAGGCAGTAGTCCCTACATGCTTCAAGACCGCCACCATTATTCCTGTGCCAAAGCAAATGGCTGTGATGTGTCTGAACAACTATCGACCTGTCGTACTCACACCCATCATAATGAAGTGTTTCGAGAGACTGGTCCTGGCTCACATCAAAGCCAGTGTTCCCGCCTCTCTTGACCAACACCAGTTTGCCTATCGCGCAAACAGATCAACGGAGGATGCAATCACAACTGTTCTTCATTCTGCACTGAAACACTTAGACGGTAAAGAGACCTACATCAGAATGCTGTTCATAGACTACAGCTCAGCATTCAACACCATCGCCCCCAACAAGCTGGCCACCAAACTCCACACTCTTGGCCTGAACACTTCCCTTTGCAACTGGACCCTGGACTTCCTAACTAACAGACCCCAGTCTGTCAAATTAGGTAACCACACCTCCCCCCCCCAACCCTGAACACAGGGGCCCCCACAAGGTTGTGTGCTGAGCCCCCTCCTCTACTCCCTCTTCACCCACGACTGTGTGGCTGTTCATGGTTCCAACACCATCATCAAGTTTGCGGATGATACCACGGTGGTAGGCCAGATCACCAACAACGATGAGTCAGCCTACAGGGAGGAGGTCCAGTACCTCGTGAAGTGGTGCGCCGACAACAACCTGGCCCTTAACATCAAGAAAACCAAGGAAATCATTGTGGACTTCAGGAAGTCCAAAGGCGGAAGACACACCTCCATCCACATCCAAGGGGCTGTGGTGGAAAGGGTGGGCAGCTTTAAGTTCCTCGGAGTCCACATCACAGAAGACCTCTCCTGGTCCCTCAATACCTCCTCTTTGGTGAAGAAGGCTCAGCAGTGCCTATATTTCCTAAGGAGGCTGAAGGGATGCAACCTGTCACCCCGGATCCGCTCTAACTTTTACCGCTGCACAATAGAAAGCATCCTGACGAACTGTATCACAGTGTGGTATAGCAGCTGTACCTCCTATGACCGGAAAGCCCTGCAGCGGGTAGTCAAAACTGCCCAACGCATTACCGGCACCCGGCTACCGACCATTGAGAACATCTACCAGAAACGCTGTCTACGGAGGTCACTGACCATCATCATAGACCCTACCCAACCCAGCCACAGTTTGTTCGCCCCCTTGCCATCTGGGAGACGCTACAGATGCATTCGCACCCGCACGACCAGATTTAGGAACAGCTTCTTTCCCAGGGCTGTCATCCTACTGAACTCTGCTAATAAACTCTAAAGCCTGCACATCTGTCAATGCACTTATTATGTTTATGTTTATGTTACAAGCCAAATGTATGTTAAATGTCTTAATCAAAATGTACACTCTCGGGCGCCGCAAGCTTACATTTTGTTGTACTTCACTTGTGCACTAACAATGACAATAAAGTTGATTATTATTATTATTATTATTATTATTGTAATTAAATGCACTTAATTACAATTTCAATCAAATTGCCTGCAATCAAGCCTTTTAAAATAAATGTAAATAGCATGCCAATATCTAGCATGTCCCAAAATATACTCTAAATTTAAATTCAGCAAACGGAGGCTGACCATGCAGAGGATCAATTGAATTGGCCTACATCAGATCTCCCAAGTTTGGTTTATGGTTTGTGTGTGTGCAGGTGCATGTGTTGAGGGCCTTGTAAAGATCAACACATCCCCAGGGAACCCCCTACCTTAACTCTGAAAGATGGCATTAACTATCCAAAAGGAAAGCAGAACCACCAATGGAGAATACTTTTGTTAGTATACAGCGATAGAAATAATGGGGCAGATTTTGCGGTCAGCAGTATACCTACGGAGTATGCCGCCGGCATTCGAATAGATTATGAACTTACCTGGTGGGGACCCTCCTTCGTGAACTTGCTGTCTGAGGTTGCCTACTCAGGGGCAGCATAAGGCCCACGGATCCCAGGGGCACAGCCTGTGCAGAGGCATGCCTGGGATCACGTGGGTCAGTGCTCCAATCAATGGAAGCGCCGAGTTTCCTCTTGACAGATATGAGAACCAGCAGCAGGCTTTTACAGTTAATTGTTCAATAGGATATGATAACTGGTACACAGGGAATAAAGTTACAGAATAAGTTACAGAATAAGGTGACAGAGGAGAAAGGATGGTGCTTTTACATATAAGGGGGGGCGCAAATTGATGTTCGATTTTTTCCTTTTCATTAATTAAACTGTATTACAGTAAATTGTACCGTATTTATTCAAGATGTCAAATTATATTACTGTCAGTCTAAAATGAAAAAACACTTGATAAATTAAAAAAAACACACTCCTTAAAGCATTTTAACTATTGCTGAACCACAACTAAAGGGGATTTACAGCTGTAAGGGGAAAAAATAACTTCGTAGAATTAAAAGTTAGAAGTAACTATAACTTCTTAGAATTAAAATGAGTGGAAAATAAGTTTATCTCCTATCCTTGTTTAGGAATGTAGGACCCTGATAAGACAGGAACTGTAAAGCTAATAAGCTGGTCTTTTGACCTTGCTCAAGATAAGACAGGACATACAGATTCTCAAAGCATGATTCTGTAGACCAATCAATGAGCGTAGAAGAGGGTGCATGCCTCAAGTTAGGGTATAATTGCTGTACGTATTTTGATACTCGGGGGAAGAATCCTTTCTCTGGGATGAGACTGAGATTTTCCCCATGCATATGCATGAATAAAGATCGTGAAACTTATCCAAGGTGTCCGTCTGGTGAATTTGTGGTTGCTATAGGGCAACCCTTATCTCAGGGGGTCCGCTTGAGAGGAGGGAAGACTTCTCTTTTACCCCAACAATTGGCATAGTTGGCAGGATGCAGACTCTCCGACCGGAACAATGTGGCAGCTGCTGGGATGAGTATCTTTTAAATACCAGCTACAAGTTAGAGCTGATACATTGTGGGACTGAAGGGGAGATAATCTGTATAAAAGAACTAAGTATAGCAAACCACGAACTGACGGGAACTGAGGAATAAGCACAATATGGGTTATGAGTAGGTCCTGAAGCATGGCCAACGAGGCAATACCAGGGAACCGGTATTGGTCGTATATGGCCAGGGTAGACAAGAAGGAATACAAGAATAACCTAGGGGCAACGTACTGACCCCAGCAATAAAATAGGCGAGTTGAAAGTAGCGCAGAAAGTTTATGCATACCTCGGACAACAAATCGGCAGAACAAAATTGTTGCAAGTATGGTCTCACTCTGCGAGAGTATTTAAGAGAGGTATTGCTGACAACAATCCAGTTGCAAGTACCATCTCACACTGCGAGAGTAAAGTAAGGGACATACCGCTGACAACAATTAATCATGGGAAGTGAAAAACTCGAGTGGGGACCGGTGGGGTCTCTGACATGCTATTTAGCGGGCAAAAATTGTAAGGGGTTTTAGATCGCAGAGGTTTCTCTCTCTAGAGGCCTCCCTCTCTTGCACAGTAAAACTGTGAGTGGTTCGACCCACTCGCCCCTTAGATTCTGTACTCTGGACTTTGGGGCAGGAACTACAATGTAGAGAAAACTCTTATAGACCAAGTTTGATGAAACAAAATGGAATTTTATTGCATAATGTAAAACAAATCAAATGCAAGCAAATAAGAGGGCATATGGGAGGGAAAAACACAAACAAATCATAACGACAAAATACTAACTAAGGCATATTATACTCTACAAAGATCATCATGAAATGGGGAAAACACACGGAACATCGAGGGATAACAACTCATGTTAATTATACCCTTAAATGTCCACCCCCTTAAACCTATCTAGATCTGATTATGAAGGGCCAGAAACATGCTCACCAATCCAACTAGCAAGTGTAAGGTTTCGAAACAGTTCTGCGTTTGATCCTTTCAGGTGTCCTGTCTCCACGTGGTTAGAGGAGCCCCAGCAAGCTGCGCCACACCTCTCTCCTGAGGTGGGGGTCGGGGACGACTGGACACCGGCTGGTCTGGATGTCGGCGGGGTCGGGGATCGTCTGCTCGACCCCGGTCAGAGGAGCCTCAGGCTGGCCCCCATAGTTTCTTCAGTTTTTTATTGTCTCTTCTCCCGAGCCAGAGTGGATCGGTGGCCTCCCGTTTCGTCAACGGCCCAGGGTTGGTCGATGATCTCCCGATGTTTTACCCCGGGGCAGGATGCCAGCTCAAACCATCTTCTTCTCCTTCTTCTAGCGAGAACGTCACCAATACGATGGTAGCACCATGATGACTGCTTTTCTTTCTACCCCTGGGTTCCCAGATATACTTCTCATCAGAAGCCCTTATCTCGCGCCAAATCAGGTTAGTCTTTTGTTTTAATTTTGGCGGGCTGGGAGCACAACGGGGTAGTTATTATATTTTAAACTGTTCTTGGATGGCCGGTAACGGGCCATCTCTGGTCTGGAATGACCTTCATTGTTTTTAATGTCCTTAACGGGTCCTTGATGCTCTTCTCATAAATATGAAACTGTTCCCTTTTGTCTGGGTAAACATTTAGATGGCCTTTATCTATAGGCCGATCTTCACTGGATCTGCAGCCAATCTATATGTATATGTGGGTGTCTGGTTTCGTTCTCTCAGAAATGGCTTCCAGAACTTACTGTGGGCTGAATCCACAAAGCTGTCTGAGGACTGCAGGAACCATTTTAAAGTGTCCCAATAAGTTGGTCACGGGGTCTGGTGGCCATTTTGAATGCCCCTTTTTCCTAGGCTTCTTTTAAAACAGTCTTTAAAATCATGGCCTCTTCTGCCATTCGACCCTTTATAATATAAAGTTCAATTTTGCGAATCCTACACTCCCCCCTGATGATACTGTAACTTGCTTGAAGTATCATAATTCTGGTTGAGCAAAATTTTCTGACTTTCCATAATCAAACCATCCCCAGTATTTACCTATCTATGACCCCACGACACATGCATTTCCCATTTCAGAAAAACCTAGTGTACATTAAGCATCTGTAGATGGCAATACTTCAGATGTGAAATTTGACATACTCACTTCCAGGCGTGGAGGGGGGCCTAATACCCTTACATCACCTGGTGCATACACACTATCTTTTAATAATAACAACACATCTAATAAACTTCAAGAATAAAAATAAAGTACACACACAAAAAATCAAATGCACATGAATACATATCAAAATAATACAGAGGAGGGAGGGAAAACTTTAACTTTATACAGAGCAGCAAAAATCTAAACGTGTGTCTCTTCTTCTACCCGCACATAATGCTCCCTCCATTCCCCTCTATTCTCATACTTTTGCGAATGTTTGACCTTTTTACAGTGTACAAACAGTAAATAAACTACAATGATAACCTGGCACACTACAAGAATGTGGGAGGCTATCCTAATCCAAGAAGGGACTTCTATATTAGTGAACAGGTCCCACCACGGTGGGGTCACTATATCCAATATGTCTGCCTCTATCTCTAAAGTCTTCTGCTCCAGTGTATAGAAATGTTTCTGTGAAACAACAATGGCTTTTAATATCTTGATGAGGTGTTCAGGGAGAGGGGGAATGATATATCCAAAATGTGCAACGAATCGCTAGAAATTGGTGAAATTCTCTTTAACAGTGATGTGAAAAGTGGAAGGTTCAGGAATGGGGACAATTCGCTCTTGGGCCACTTGAACTTCTGCCCTGGGCTTGAAACAGAAGCTGCTGTCACTAACCAGACACCAACCGTGCTGTCCATGTTGGTAGTGGGGCGCTGCAGTGGTGACATAGTATGTCCCACCTCCTATATATGCCACCTGTGGGGGCACATGACCTTGTGCCATTGCCTCCATGGTGCAATTTATAGCCTCCGCGCCAGCAGTTCTGAACCCGCACTGTGGTTTTGAATGGGCATTCAAGTGCTGGGGACATAGGATGATGTGTGCTCCCCGGCTCCGGCACCCTGAGAGGTCGGTACCCGTCATTGCATGCTCCCATCGAATGATGTAAGGTGGGACCCCTGTGTAGCGAATGTGCGCACCCCCCTGAATGACTCCAATGTTCTCCACCCTGTATACCGGGGCGGGTTTAGCTGTCTTTCCCATCACCGGCATTCTTACCACTACACCCATAATGGTGCAGTTAGACCGTCCACAGTCCACTGGGACTGGGTAGGCTTCTGAAGCTAGTCTGAGCTGGCACGGACTCAATGTATTCTCAAAAGGGTGGAGGGCTGTGAGGTGCTTGTTGCTGATCCAGGAGGGGAATAAACCTTGTTTCAAATCCTCCAGGTTACTGCGGCCCTCGCCCAGTAACCACGCCCCGTATAGCACACAAGCTTCATTCTGCGCAGCCTGATCGGACGCATTCCGATCCTCCCTGATGAGAGCATTTACCGTTTTCACGTGTTTCTCCAGCTCAGCAATAATTTCTTTTAAGTGTAGTGTCATGGCCTGGTTCTCATGTAACTCAAAACCCACTATCTTGTTCTCATCAGTCAGTATCTTTCTTAACTGTGTTTTCAAACCATTGATTTGGGTTTGCAGCTCCACATCATCCAGTGTGTTGATGACGGAAGTTCCTGTATTAAAAGCTGTGAAAATATCATTTACTGCACCCCTTCTTTGCCTCCCTATCCTGTCCAAGACCTCATGTGGTGTGGTGTACAATTCGGCTCTGTCGACATCGGTAAAGTCGAATTCATAAAACTGTCTGAACATGTGTGTTAACAGGACCTGGTACAATTGTTCCATTTCCTTGGGGCACCACTCAGGCAACCGCACCTCGGTGAGGTTTAAAATCACCGAAGCCACCACGTAGTGTACCCCTTGGTACATCACCTAACCTGTGGGTACTAATACCAATCCGTTCCCGGGTCTCTTGGTAGGGTGGGGCACCCTTCCTTGCGGGCTTTGGCTACCGGAATCGTGGGCAGGGGTCTGCGGGGGCGGGTAATGAGCTCAGTGGCGTTTACTTGGATCTGAGAGTATGGGACTCCGCACGCCCGTGTGCTGACGTCCCACCTCATTCCTCTCCCAGCATCTTGCCACTGCCTTTGGAAAAAGATGGAGACGCCTGTGGGGCAAGCGCGTTCTGAACCCCACATACAGATGTAGATCCCCTCATCTGGTTCCCACCATTTGTCCCAGCAGACACTCAACCCCCCATGAGTCCCCGTAATAGTCCGATGGGTTTTGTTACCCAATCTCTCCCACTCGACCGTGGAGTTCTTCATGGTGCTGCTCAACTCGCGCAGCCACCACCAGCGATTCAAAGGTACATGTCCATTGCAAACCAGGCAAATCTTCTTCCCGATGGTGACGCTTATTCTGGGTGCAATGATCCGCACCCTGGGGCACATCAGAGATGTCTCTCTGTATGCAAACCCCGTCTGGCTGGAGTATTCAGTAGAGTTCGACCCCAGCCAGCCTGGCCATCTTCCTTCATGGAAGTAGGCAGCAGCCTCTTCAGCATCCTGCGGGCCGGTTCCGTCGATCGCGATGGGGCCTCTGTTGCCAGAGCACCCATAGATCGTGGAGTCCTTGGTGCGGCCCCGATATTCCCAGCTCCACCCGATTACCACGACCGCAATGAGAATTCCTCTCATCATCCTTTTGGTTCCTGCAACAAAATAAAACGATATAGCCAGGCTCCCGAGAGATTCTGGCTTAGGTGAAGGCATGATCGGGTCTTTCGACCTCAATCCAAAACAACACACATACTGGGCAGATTCCAAAACTACTTAACACTACTCACTTTAATATTTACACAACTTAAACTTAAAACTTAAACTTATGTACAGCGCCGCCCGTCCCCGGGCGGCTTGCCTAATCCCTGTTTGGGCCACAGCTTGCCGCTCCCTGTGGTGGGGCTGCAGTGACCTGTGGCTTGGGTTCCTCGCAGCCTTTTGCTGTCAACTGGGGACTGCGTTCTGCCAGGGGTTTCCCAAGTCTGCGTTTACTGAAGGTGGGGGAATCGGGCCAGGACTTCCTTGGCTGGGGCACCCGAGGCGACCTGCGAGGGGGTGCCTTTGGTGAGGCTCCTGTAGCGAGTGGACCTTTGGGTGGGACCTTGGCTCTCACAGCCCATGGCTCCTCCATGACTGCCGGCTTCAGCTCCCTTCCCTCAGGCTCCACCCCTTTGGAATTTGGGTCTGTGGCAGACAACTCCTCCTCACCTGTCCCTACAGGTGGAGGATCTCCGTCCCCAATTTCTACCTCTGTAAGGGGTTTTCCTTGAGAGGTTTCCCTGAGGTTTCTCTCTCTAGAGGCCTCTCTCTCTTGCACAGTAAACCTTGAGTGGTTCGACCCACTCGCCCCTTAGATTCTATACTCTGGACTTAGGCGCAGGAACTACAATGTAGAGAAAACTCATGTAGACCAAGTTTGATGAAACAAAATGAAATGTTATTGCATGAGGAAAAATATCAAATCAAATGCAAGCAGATAAGGGGATACATGGGAGGGAAAAACACACAAACAAATCATAACGACACAGTACTAACTAAAACTAATACAGGCATCTTATACTCTACAAAGATCATCATGAAATAAGGAAACACACGGAACATCGAGGGACAACAATTCATGTTAATTGTACCCTTAAATCCACCCCCTTAATAAACCTATCTAGATCTGATTGTGAAGGGCCAGAAACATGCTCACCAATCCCACTAGGAAGTGCAAGGTTTTGAAATCGAGTCTGTGTTTGGTCCTTTCAGGCGTCTCGTCTCCACGTGGATCGTGGAGCTCCTGCGAGCTGCGCCACACCTCTCTCCTGAGGTGGGGGTCGGGGGCAGCTGGACACCGGCGGGCCTGGATGTCGGTGGGGTCGAGGATCGTCGGCTCGACCCTGGTTAGAGGAGCCTTGGGCTGGCTCCCATCGCTTCTTCAGGTTCCCTTCCTCTCTTCTCCCGAGCCGGGCTGGCTGGAAGGTTTCTACGCTTGGGACCTTTATTTTTTTGTTTCTTCTCCCAAGCTGGGTCGATGGCCTCTCGTTCCGGCAACGGCCCGGGGATGGTCGATGATCTCCCAATGTGCTTCCCCGAGGCGGAATGCCGGTTTTGAGACGGCCTTCTCGATGTTGGCTTTCTTCTTCTTCCTGCGATTGACTGCTCCTTCTTCTGGGTGTCCAGATTCAAGCTGCGTGTTTCCAGCTCTCCAACCCGGCGTGTCTGTGTTCAAGCTCAAGCCTGCTTGTCCTCCAGCTGCCAGCTTGCTGTACCTCTCCCAGCTCGCTTCAACTGCCGAAAAGTCTCTCCAGATATACCTTTCTTCCAGAGGCTTCACTTCCCGCCCAAAATCAGGTTAGTCTTTGTTTTAATCTTGGCGGGCTGCGAGCACAGTGGGGTAGCCCTTATATTTTAAAATGTCTTAAACGGCTGGTAACAGGCCCATCTCTGGTCTGGAATTACCTTCATTGTTTTGAATGGCCTGCTGATCTCATTATCTAGTCCTGGGTGCTGTTCTCATGAATATGAAATTGTCCCCTTTTGACTGGGGCAACATTTTGATGGTCTCTGTCTCCAGGCCAATCTTGACTAGATCTGCATCTAATCCATATGCATACTTGTGGGTCTGGTTTCGTTCTCTCAGAAACGGCATCCAGAACTTACTGTGGGTTGAATCCACAAATCTGTCTGAGGTTGCGCAGGAACCATTTTAAAGTGTCCCAATAAGCTGGTCACATGGTATGGTGGCCATTTTGTATGCCCCTTTTTCTGGGCTACTTTTAAAACAGTCTTTAAAATCATGGCCTCTTCTGCCATTTGACCCATATTAATATAAAGTCCAATTTTGCGAATCCTACACTCCCCCCTGATGATACTGTAACTTGCTTGAAGTATCATAAATCTGGGTGAACAAAATTTTCTGACTTTCCACAATCTAACCATCCCCAGTATTTACCTATCTGTGACCCCACGACACATGCATTTCCCATTTCAGAAAAATCTAGTGTACATTAAGCATCTATAGATGGTAATACCTTGGAGTTAAAATCTAACAACTTACTTCCAGGCGTGGAGGGGGTCCTTATACCCTTACATCACCTAGTGCATACACATTACTTTCTAATAATAACATCACATCTAATAAAACTTCAATCAGAAAATAAAGTACATATATGAAAAATTCAAGAATACATGAATACATATCAAAAATAATACAGAGGAGGGAGGGAAAACTTTAACTTTATACAAGCAGCAAAATCTAAGCGGGTGTCTCTTCTTCTACCCGCACATAATGCTCCCTCCATTCCCCTCTATTCTCATACTTCTGTGAATGTTTGACCTTTTTACAGTGTACAAACAGTAAATAAACTACAATGACAACCTGGCACACTACAAGAATGTGGGAGGCTATCCTAATCCAGGAAGGGATTTCTATATTAGTGAACAGGTCCCACCATGGCGGGGTCACTATATCCAATATGTCTGCCCCTATCTCTAAAGTCTTCTGCTCCAGTGTTTCTGTGAAACAACAACGGCTTTTAATATCTTGGTGAGGTGTTCAGGGAGAGGGGGAATGATATATCCAAAATGTGCAATGAAACGCTGCAAATCGGTGAAATTCTCTTTAACAGTGATGTGAACAGTGGAAGGTTCAGGAATGGGGACAATTCGCTCTTGGGCCACTTGAACTTCTGCCCTGGGCTTGAAACAGAAGCTGCTGTCACTAACCGGACACCAATCATGCTGTCCATGCTGGTAGTGGGGCGCTGCAGTGGTGACACAGTATGTCCCACCTCCTATATATGCCACCTGGGGGGCACATGGCCTTGTGCCATTGCCTCCATGGTGCAATTTATAGGCTTCGCGCCAGCAGTTCTGAACCCGCACTGTGGTTTTGAATGGGCATTCAAGTGCTGGGGACACAGGATGATGTGTGCTCCCCGGCTCCGGCACCCCGAGAGGTCGGTACCCGTCATCGCATGCTCCCATCGAATGACGTAAGGTGGGACCCCCGTGTAGCGAATGTGCGCACCCCCCTGAATGACTCCAATGTTTTCCACCCTGTATACCGGGGCGGGATTTGCTGTCTTTCCTGTTGTGTATGTACCTTTAAGAGAGAACTGTTTTACAGCTCCTGTATACTGTAGTACCGGCAGTGACCACACCTGCATATAAAGCCGGAGCAGGCTTCTGTACTTCAGTCTTGAGACTACCCTACTCCAGTAAATACCTGTTGATTGTTAAGTTACAGCATCCGTGTGGTTATTGAAAAACATCATACTCTCAGAATCACGGATCTAACAGTGGCGACGAGTGTCGATTCGAATCTACCTGCAACTCTGCATTTCCCTTGAAGGATTCGCTCCGGGAGGGCGGTGGAAGAAAGTCAAGGCCAGAAACACGGGCGTCGACCACGAGCAACCGCCCAGTCATCCGGCAGAGAGTGAACATCGCAGGGGAGGCTGTGGAGAGCCGGGCTTGGTTCCCCAGCCACGATGATCAGCAACAGACTGACGACAGGTACAGCACAGATCCTTCCCGGACAGCGGCGGCTGGAGCCGACCGACGGCAGAGAAAAAGCCGAGCAGCGTTGACGGGGTAAGATAGAGGGTGAAGCGCACAGGGCGCAGCCGGCGATAGAAAACTGAGCGGCGTCGAGGAAAAACAATACAGAGAGAGAGAGGGTAAAGCAGCAGCCGGGTTCAGGACCGAGCGGCGGAAGCGGGAAAGGCGCACAAAAAAAAACGCGCAGAGCACAGCCAGGGCTCAAGGGCTGAACAGTGTCCGCGGGGAGAAGAAGGGAGAGCGCAGGAGACGCCATTGAGCAGCAGAGAAGAAGGAAGAGCGCGGGAGCCGCCATTTTTAGAAGCCGCAGCGGAGAAGAAGGGCGAGCGCGGGAACAAAGGAAAGCACGGGAGACGCCATTTTGTGCCAGCGGAGAAGAAGGGAAAGCGCGGGAAATGCCAGTTTTCACAGTTAAATCACACCCAAGGATGCCGAAGAGTGGCAGTATCTCTACGTTTGACAATGAAGTCGAAGATTGGGCGACATATGTGTAACGTATTGAGGTGTACTGCAGGGTGAATGAAGTGCCAGATGCTAGGAAAGCACTGGTTTTGTTAAATTCCATGGGTGCAAAAACTTATGGGTTACTGCAAAACCTAATTACCCAAAGAAGCCTGTGAATAAGAATTTCGAAAGCATAGTAGAAATCCTACAGGACCACTTAAACCCCACACTGCTGCTGATAGCAGAATGATTTAAGTTCCATAAAAGGAACCAACACAAAGACGAAAGCAATGCTGAGTACTTAACGGAACTGCGCAAGCTATCGAAACACTGCCAGTTTGGAGTGGGACTAGCAGATACGTTAAGGGACAAGTTTGTGTGTGGGCTTCAAAGTGAAGGAACCCAGAAACGGCTTCTATCAGAAAAGGATCTTACGCTGGACAAGGCTTTCAGTATGGCAGTATCACACGAAGCAGCCGCAAGGGGCGCTGCAGAGATACAACGGAGACCGCAGGAATATGGCACCAATGAAATGTCCTATGGAACAGGGAATTGTTATCGCTGCGGCAGAACAACACACGACCAGAAGGATTGTTGGTTCAAGGACCAAGTGTGCAGACAGTGTGGAAAAGCAGGACACATAGCAAGTCTGCAGGTCTGGGAAGAAAACCAACAGCAAGAAATCTCCACAGGAGAAGTACAAAAAGGTACACAAGGTGATGGACAGTAGTTCAGACGAACAGAAAAGTGACACAGACTCCAGAAGCAAGGAGCTGGGTTGTCTGAAACTACATAAGGTAACCAAAATGGAGGATCACCAGACTATCTGGGTTACACTCAAGATAGACGGAGTCCAAGTGAAAATGGAATTGGACACAGGAACAGCCCTAACAGTCATAAACCAAAGGGACTACAAGCGGCTATTTTCACATATACCCTTGAAAGCTACAGAGATTGTCTTGAAGACGTACACGGGGCAAAAAGTCTACCCCAAAGGAAAAATAAGGGTGAAAGTGATATACAAAGGCCAGGAAATACCTAAAATGGACTTATATGTATTGCCAGATGGAGGACCACCACTGCTAGGATGTGAATGGATCCGGAAGATACAATTAGATTGGCATCCCATACAGGCACTGAAGGTTGAGGCCAAAAAGGATGACGACGTCACACCTGGACGACTGTCAAAAATGCTAACTGACGCAAAGGAAGTGTTCCAGGAGGGACTCGGAACACTAAAAGGCATAACAGCAATGATTAAAATAGAGGAAAATGCAAGCCCAAAGTTTCTTAAGGCCAGACCAGTGCCTTATGCGATCAGACCAGCCGTCGAAGCAGAGCTGGAAGGGTTGGAACGTTCAGGAGTACTGTCCAAAGTAGACTGGAGCGAGTGGGCTACACCCATCGTTCCTGTAATGAAGAGCTTGTTGAGTAATACGCCTGGGGAACCAAAGAAGGTCCGCATCTGTGGGGATTTTAAGGTGACAGCGAACCCAGTCCTTCACACAGTACAATATCCGCTTCCACGAATTGAGGATATTTTCGCCTCGCTATCTGGAGGTAAACGCTTCACCAAAATTGATCTAGCCCAGGCGTGCTTGCAAATGGAGGTAGAAGAAGCCTCGAAACAATACCTCACGATCAACACTCATAAAGGTCTCTATCAATACAATCGGCTGGTGTTCGGGGTAGCATCGGCTCCGGCTATTTGGCAAAGGGCGATGGATCCAGTCCTGCAAGGGATTCCAGGGACCCAGTGTTATTTGGACGACATCCTGGTCACGGGCGAAAATGACAGTGATCACCTCGCCAACTTGAAGAAGGTGCTCACCAGATTAAAGGAATATGGGCTACGAGCTAATCGCCACCAGTGCGAGTTTTTCCAGAAGCAGATCTCTTATTGTGGCCACGTCATCGATGAAGAGGGGTTACATAAGTCCCCTGAAAAGATTGAGGCAGTAGTCAAGGCTCCAGCACCGGAAAATGTGTCACAACTGAGGTCGTTCCTCAGGCTGGTAAACTACTACCATAAGTTCTTACCAAAATTGTCCACGGTATTACACCCACTGAACACCCTACTGCAAACAGGGGTACCATGGAAGTGGAATGACGAACGTAGATGAGCTTTCCAGAAGTGTAAAGAATTGATCACATCAAAAGAGGTGTTGGCCCATTTCAACCCAGCACTACCAATTCATTTGGCATGTGATGCATCACCCTATGGTATTGGAGCGGTGCTGTCGCACAAATTCCCAGACGGGTTGGAGAGGCCAGTAGCCTTTGCGTCTCGGTCACTAACCTCAGCCGAGCGCAACTACGCCCAGATTGACAGGAAGGCCCTCAGCCTAGTATGGAGAGTAAAAAAATTCAACCACTATCTGCATGGGCAGAAGTTCACCTTGCTGACTGACCACCAACCACTTGTCTCCATCTTTAATCCTAAGAAGGGCGTTCCAGTGATGACTGCACAACAATTACAAAGATGGTCCCTGTTTCTAGGGGCGAATCAATATGAAATAGAATATAAAGGCACGAAACAGCATGGAAACGCTGATGGGCTATCACACTTGCCACTGCCTACTGTGGAGGAAGCACCAGCAGTGGACCCTATCGAGATATTTTATTCGTCAATAATTGAACGATTGCCAGTAACGAATGCGGATATAGAGAAGGAGACCCGCAATGATCCGACACTGTCTCGGGTATATGATTTGACGGTGAGCGGATGGCCAACACATGGCGACTCACTGTTGCCAGCATTCTCATCCAGAAGAGAACAGCTGTCAGTATGCCAGGGGACAGTGATGTGTGGATCCCGAGTGGTGATTCCACCCAAGTTAAGGGAGAGAGTGCTAAATTAGCTTCATGAAGGTCATCTGGGAGGGGTGAAAATGGAAAGCCTTGCTAGGGCTTATGTGTGGTGGCCGGGGATCGATCAACAAATCGAGGACCTAACCAAGAGCTGCTCAAGTTGCCAGAAGGTCCAAAATGCACCACCACATGCCCCTCTACACCCATGGGAGTGGCCCTCCTCTCCATGGCAACGGGTGCATATTGATTTTGCTGGTCCATTCATGGACTCAATGTTCTTAATAGCAGTGGATGCTCACTCAAAATGGTCTGAGGTGATAAAAATATCCTCAACCACTACAGAGAAAACGATTGCAGTCCTACAGACCATATTTGCCAGGAACGGCTTGCCAGAGCAGATTTGCTCTGATAATGGACCACAGTTTGTGTCCGAAGAGTTTCGGAAATTTATGAGAAGGAATGGGGTAAGGCATTACACATCCGCCCCGTATCATCCAGCCACAAATGGATTGGCTGAGAGGTTCGTACAAACCTTTAAAAAGGCGATAAAGGCCATGTGCGACGATTAAATTCCACTACAGCATAAGGTGGACAATTTCCTATTAGCCTACAAAAATGCGACACATGCAGTCACCAACCAGACCCCGGCCATGATGTTCTTTAACCGAACGTTGAGATCTCGTCTGGATTTGCTCAGACCAAATGTGCAAAGAAATGTTGAGGATAAACAATTCCAGCACATCAATGAGAAGCCGACAAGGAGCTTCAATGTAGGACAACCAGTCTTGGCCCGTGACTACCGAACAGAGAAATGGCAACCCGGGACGATATGCACAAGGCAGGGGCCATTAATGTACACAGTGGATGTCGGGGAGAACATTGTGAGACGCCACGTCGATCAGATCTTAGCGTCACAGGAACGAGTCAACCCCATGTCTCGCGTACCTGGGGATGAACCCGACATACCGGTAGCATCTACCTCAGAAACAGTAGCAGTGGAAACTGATGAACTAACCGACGAAAGGGGGCCAGAATCGCCTCCACACCAAGAACAAGAACCTCAGGGAAGGCGCTATCCCGAAAGGATCAGGAAGCCGCCCCAAAGGCTGAATTTATAAATGGACTATTTTCAGTTAATGTTGCATGTTAAAAATGTTAATTGTTAAATGAATGTTATGGTACTGTTAATCTAAAAGGGGAGGAATTGTTGTGTATGTACCTTTAAGAGAGAACTGTTTTACAGCTCCTGTATACTGTAGTACCGGCAGTGACCACACCTGTATATAAAGCCGGAGCAGGCTTCTGTACTTCAGTCTTGAGACTACCCTACTCCAGTAAATACCTGTTGATTGTTAAGTTACAGCATCCGTGTAGTTATTGAAAAACATCATACTCTCAGAATCACGGATCTAACATTTCCCATCACCGGCATTCTTACCACTATACTCATAATGGTGTGATTGGACCGTCCACAGTCCACTGGGACTGGGTAGGCCTCTGAAGCTAGTCTGAGCTTGCACGGACTCAATGTATTCTCAAAAGGGTGGAGGGCTGCGAGGTGCTTGTTGCTGATCCAGGAGGGGACTAAGCCTTGCTTTAAATCCTCCAGATTACTGCGGCCCTCGCCCAGTAACCATGCCCCGTATAGCACACAAGCTTCGTTCTGCGCAGCCTGATCGGACGCATTCCGATCATCCCTGATGAGAGCATTTACCATTCTGGTGTGTTTCTCCAGCTCAGCTATTATCTCTTTTAAGTGTAGTGTCATGGCCTGGTCCTCGTGTAACTCAGAACCCACTACCTTATTCTCATCAGTCAGTATCTTTCTTAGCTGTGTTTTTAAACCATTGATCTGGGTTTGCAGCTGCACGTCATCCAATGTGTTGATGATGGAAGTTCCTGTATTAAAAGCTGTGAAAATATCATTTACTGCACCCCTTCTTTGCCTCCCTACTCTGTCCAAGACCTCATGTGGTGTGGTGTACAATTCGACTCTGTCGACATCGGCAAAGTCGAATTCGTAAAACTGTTTAAACATGTTTGTTAACAGGACCTGGTATAATTGCTCAGTTTCCTTGGGGCACCACGCTGGCAATCTTACCTCGGTGAGGTTTAAAATCACCGAAGCCACCGCGTAGTGGACCCCTTGGTACAGTACCTGACCTGTGGGTACCAATACCAATCCGTTCCCGGGTCCCTTTGTCGTGGTGGGGCACCCTTCCTTGAGGGCTTTAGCTACTGGAACTGTGGGCAGGGGCTTACGGGGTCGGGTGATGAGCTCCGTGGCGTTTACTGGGATCTGTGAGTATGGGACTCCGCACGCCCGTGAGCTGACATCCCACCTCATTCCTTGTCCAGCATCCTGCCACTGTCATTGGAAAAAGATGGAGACACCTGTGGGACAAGCACGTTCTGAACCCCACATACAGATGTAGATCCCCTCATCTGGTTCCCACCATTTGTCCCAACAGACACTCAACCCCCCGTGTGTTCCCGTTATTGTCCGATGGGTGTTATTACCCAATCTCTCCCACTCCACAGTAGAGTTCTTCATGGTGCTGCTCAACTTGCGCAGCCACCACCAGCGGTCCAAAGGTACATGTCCCAAACAATTCAAGCAAATCTTCTTGCCCACGGTGACGCTGATCCTGGGCGCAATGATCCGCACCCTGGGGCACATCAGAGACGTTTCTCTGTATGCAAACCCCGTCTGGCTGGAGTATTCAGAAGAGTTCGACCCCAGCCTGCCTGGCCATCTCCCTTCATGGAAGTAGGCAGCAGTCCCTTCAGCGTCCCGTGAGCCGGTTCCATCAATCGCGATGGGGCCTCTATTTCCAGAGCACCCATAGACGGTGGAGTCCTTGGTGCGGCCCCGATAGGCCCAGCTACATCCGACCATCACGAACGCGACGAGGATCTCTCTCATCTTTCTTCTGGTTCCTGCAATAAATCAAACAATACAGCCAGGCTCCCGAGAGATTCTGGCTTAGGTGACGGCATGATCGGGTCTTTCGACCTCAATCCAAAACACACACATACTGGGCAGATTTAAAACGACTTAAACTCTAATCATATTAATATTTACACACCTTAAACTTAAATCTAAACTTATGTACAGCGCCGCCCGTCCCCGGGCGGCTTGCCTAACCCCTGATTGGACTGCAGCTTGCCGCTCCCTGTGGCGGGGCTGCAGTGACCTGTGGCTCTGGTTCCCACAGCCTTTTGCTGCTAATCGGGGACTGTGTTTTTTCATGGATTTCTGAAGTCGGCGTCTACTGGGAGTGGGGGACTCGGGCCAAGGTTTTACAGGCTGAGGCGCTCGAGTCGACCTGCGAATAGGTACTTTGGGCGTGGCTCCCTTAGCGAGTGGACCTTCGGGTGGGACCTTAGCTCTCACAGCCCGTGGCTCTTCCATGACTGTAGGCTTCGGCTCCCTTCCCTCAGGCTCCGCCCCTTTGGGATTCGGGCAGGCTCCCTTGGCGAGTGGACCTTCGGGTGGGACTTCAGCTCTCACAGCCCGTGGCTCTTCCACGACTGTGGGCTTCGGCTCCCTCCCCTCAGGCTCCGCCCCTTCGGGAATTGGGCCTGTGGCAGACGGCTCCTCCTCACCTATCCCTACAGGTGGAGAATCTCTGCCCCCAATTTCTACCTCCCCCACACTCGAGTCGAGGGCGGGATCTCCGTCCTCCGACTCCACCTCTTCCAGAATCGTGTCGAGGGCGGGACCTTGTTGTTCGGGTCCCTCCTCGTCCGAGTCCCAGGCCATCGGAGAACGCTCCCCCCAGGTGGGCGGGACCTCTTCTCCTTCCAAGCAGGCTACGGCGCCAGCTTGTGTGGTCTGTGACTCATCGCGCGCATCAGGCTGAGGATCTTTATCCTCAGACCTGGCTTCGGTTGTTGATGCTTTTGCACCCAGTTTAAACAGTTTGCACCGCTTCATGCGAAACCACTTGTTGCGTCGGGACACCTCCACTGTGCGAGTGGCGTAGATCGGCGGATTTTGCACCGATTCCGGCTCATCCTCCTGGTCTACGGTTCTCTCGCCAGCGCATAGGGTTAGACCCAAGAATTTTACTTCTCGCCGGCCAACCCGCGCCTTCGTAGGGGTTTCCTTAACACTCTCTATCTCCTTCACACTCGTACCCTCTCCCCAGAGACAATGATTTCTCAGGTCCACGTGGATCCCGTGGGCTACCAAGAAATCAGACCCCAGGACTCCCTTTCCACCTCCCACCTCCCACTTCATCAGGGTACACTTCCACGTGGTGCGGAGTGGTCCTAAACAAATGGAGAGGGGAAGGGAATGTGCGCCAGCCTGTTCTTCGCCCGTGAAGCCCGACAGAAGGTATGGGACCCCGGTGGACAGAGGCAAAGCGGTAGGGTTATCTGCGTGGATTACGGTGCACGATGCTCCCGTATCCAACAGATAGGTTCCCTTCACCTCCTCCACCTCCATCTCCACGAGGGGTCGTCTCCATACATCATATCGCAGCGCACACAGGTAGACGGGCTGCGCCAACTCTAGTTACTTGGGTACAGCGATCGGAGTTTTGGGAGCGACAAGGCCGTTGGTGACAGCTATTTTCCCTTGCGAGGTCATCAGAGACCGCATTGTCTGTATGATTGACTCAATCGCAGCGGGATTCATAACTGCACCAGCTCCTTGCGCTGGGGCAGGAGCTACGGCTTGGGTTTGGGCTGGTGCTGGGGCAGCGGTCTGGGCTTGGGCTGCGGGAAATCTCCCTTTATTATCCTTCCACGGATTTCTACAGTCCTTGCGCCAATGTCCATCCTTCCCACACCCGTAGCAATTGAGCTTGGCTTGGACAGGGCGATTCCCCTCCTGACGCCACTCCTGCTTGCTTGGGGCTGCAGGTTTTGCCTCATGCACCTTTCCCTTCTGGGGTGGTGTTTCCTGACCTCTACAATTCTTATACGCTATATTTAACTGACAGAGTACCGTCTCTTCCATGACACCGGGACCTTGGGGATCAAACCATGATCTGGCTAGGGCCCGTATCTCTGGCAAGCTGTTGGTGACCAAGCAACGGAGCCAATGAACCCGCTGTTCGTTGCTCATTAAAGCCCGTTCAGGCATACCCGGACAGCTGCGTCGATATACTGGCCACGGCCTTTCTGCGAAAACCCGTGGGGGTTCTCCAGATAGCTGCACGGTCCCTTCTACGCGGTCGAACAGACTACCGTCGTCCACTCC
Organism: Somniosus microcephalus; assembly: GCF_052327205.1. Lineage (NCBI taxonomy): Eukaryota > Metazoa > Chordata > Chondrichthyes > Squaliformes > Somniosidae > Somniosus > Somniosus microcephalus. The sequence goes on along the minus strand of NC_140994.1, from coordinate 149,654,542 downwards.
CATTACCTCTAAGACTTCCTCCCTGAGATCCGTATACACTTTCCGTCCCCTCTTGCCATCCTCTGAGAGGCACTGAAGGATTGTGGAATCCAGGGAGAAAAGCAACAGTTTGACCTGTTCCTGTTCATCGCAGTCATTAATGGCTGCTGTTTCCTCTATCTCCCTGAAGTGAATCGAGGGATCTCCCTTTACTGTGAGTCATGCGAGGTGGCTCACCATGGACCTTAATTGCGGGCCAGCGTAGGGCACCACGAGCTGGTTCTGGTGGGGTCCGATACTGCCATCGACAGCATTGGGACCAAACCTCTGGTGCCGAGCGGGACACATCGGTGCCGGTCCCGGCTTTTCGACCAGTGGTTCTTCCACACACTCCACCTCGGCTACCTCCTCTTTTACCACCCCCTGTTTTTCCAGCCAAGCCTCACTGTAGCTCGGCGGTGCTGAGGGCTCGGTGGCTGGTGCCACAACTACTTCGGCTGGAATCGGCTGTTTCGATTCCTTTAAAAAGTCCATGTGACTGGCTTTCGGGCTGACGAGACACACCATGCCTCTTGCCTTAACCAGGGCCGTTCTCAGGTCCTCTATGGTCTTTTGGCAGGGGCCATAGCCTGTGCTCTCAAACCCGTGCTCGAGGGCTAGCTTGTAAGCTGCCTTAACCTCCACTACTCTCTCCTCCTGCGCTCTTAGCTGTTGTGCGAGGCGGGCGTTTTTCTCCCGTATCCTCGTTTCATTGGTCTTTGCCTCAGTAACCTGGCACTCCAGGTATTCTATTCTAGCCTGATGTTGACTAGCTACCACTTGGTGTTCCTGATTCAGCGCATGAAGCGCTGTGATGAGTTTTTCCCCACCCATGGCCTTTTCCTCTATCTCTGCTGCCTGTGCAGTGATCCTGGCTGCCTGTGCTGCAACGACCCGGTCCAAGATCTGGACTTGCTTCTTGTAACACATCAGCCACACTGCCTTCTCCACTGACTTCTTATGCTCTTTGCTCTCTGTCCACCTGATGGCTGCGTCCACCGGACGCCCATCCAGTAAGAGATCGGAAATCCACTGCTTAGTGAGATTTACCTTGCCAAAGACATAGGCCTAGAAATTCAGTTGGTTGCGCCAGCAGTTAGCGCCTTAAGAGAAGTGAATTTCGGGCGCTATGCGTGTAGCGCCCGGGCGCAGCGCAGTTTGCGCCTCGCCCCAAATTAAGTTGACCCTTAGCGCCGGCGCAAAGTTTAGCGCCCGCCCGGCTGCGCGCGCAGAAAATGACGTCACATCCTCGTGCAACACCCTTTGCGCACCCCGATTCCAAACTTCAGTCAGACCGCCCCATTGTGCGGCTGGCGGCCAGAGCGTTTGTAAAATGGAACGCAACACAGCCAACGCGGGCCCCGGGGAGCGCAAATTAAAGGGCACGTACCCTGCAGTATAAAGGGCAGCCATTTTGCAGCAAACACTCTTGTGCAACGGATTTCTGGACACACAACAAGGAGGAGAGCTAACTGGTTTCGCGCAGCAATAGCTCAGGTATTTTTGGACTCAAGCCAAAGCGCTGCAAGTGCCCTGTTGGAAATTTGACTGTTTGCCAGCATTTGATGGGGGTTGCATGGGGTGCCAACGCGGAGTTTCAGCGCCATGTGCGTAGGGCTCGCAGACGCGGGGTCAGAGGGGCAGCCCTGGCTAGAGGCAGAGGGGGCAACAGGCGTCGGCAACATGGGCCTTACCCAGTCAGGGTATACCGCCAGCAGCGCTCCTACCTCACCATGAGTGGCGCGCGATGTGTAAGAAGGCTGAGATTCCGAAAGGAGGTGGTTGCAGAGATCTGCCACCTGCTTCGCAGAGATCTGCGTCCAAAGCTCAGGTGCAGGACATCTCTGTCGGTGGAAGTGAAGGTGACGGTGGCATTGAACTTCTATGCCACCGGCTCCTTCCAATCCGTTGCTGGGGACATAGCTAACATATCCCAGTTCGGCGTGCATCGCTGCATCCGCCAGGTGACCGATGCCCTTTTCAGAAGGAGACACCAATTCATCTCCTTCCCCATGGCCCTGGAGAGCCAGCATCAGCGTGCAGTGGGATTTGCAAGACTCGCGGCCTTCCCCTTGGTGCAGGGCGCCATTGACTGTATGCATGTGGCTTTGCGGGCACCTCTGGAGCATGGCGAGCAGTATCGCAACCGGAAGGGCTACCATTCTCTCAATGTGCAGCTGGTGTGTGACCACAAGCAGTGCATCCTTGCTGTCAATGCCCGCTTTCCAGGCAGCTGCCACGATGCCTTTATCCTGCGGCAGAGTACTGTGCATGACATGTTCGAGGCACAGCCTCCCCCAAAAGGATGGCTACTCGGGGACAAAGGCTATCCTTTGTGTACCTGGCTCATGACCCCGCTCCGCGCGCCCAGGACCGCTGCTGAAGAGGCATACAACGAGAGCCATCAAATGAGCAGAAACATCATCGAGCAAATTATTGGGGTCCTCAAGCAGCGGTTCCGCTGCCTTGATCGTTCCGGCGGATCTCTGCAGTATTCGCCGCACCGGGTCTCCCAATTTGTCGTAGTTTGCTGCATGCTACACAACCTGGCTCTCCGCAGGATTCAGGCACTGCCACCTGACGTTGGACCACCACCTCAGGAGGAGGAGCAGGAGGAGCAGGAGGAGGAGGAGGAGGAAGAGGAGTACGTTCCCAGGAGGGAGCGACAAGGTCCAAGGGCCATCCGTCGCCAGCTTATTGAACGTAACTTCTAAGCCCCCTGTCAGGGAATGCCTTGTGGCCATGAAGGAAGATGAATGCAGCCGCTCCGCAAGCCCTCAGCCGGCGAAGGCAACAAAGACTAACAAGAACAACCATGGACACTGTCTGAATAAAGATAAAAAAAAATTTGACAAAAATGAAACCCCGTCCCACATGAATCCCAAAAACAATCAACGGCCCCCACAAAAAGTGCAACAAACAACTCACTCCCACAACCTGGGGAGGAGTAACTCCACATTTGAACAAACCAGGCCTCAACCTCGGCCTTAACGCAAAAAAATACCCATAAACAAAACAACCATGGCCAAAATAAAGATGTCCACCGCCATATAAAATGAAAGCTGGCCACACCCTCTACTTAGTGGCCCGCGAGGGCGAGACCTTGTCCAGCCTTTTGGCGCCCCTGCCCGGCCTGCTGCTCCTCCGCAAGCTCTGCCCAGTGGCTGCTGCGAGGCTGGGGGAAGGCGCCTGAGGGTCAGATGTCCTTCCGCCAGATGGCCTTGGGGGGCGGCCTACACGGGCTTTGGGCCTCGAGGGGCCGGCTGTTGATTGGCGCACATGTGCCTGCCCACCATCAGCTCCAGCCGCTTGCCGTTGACGCTCCACTGGGGGAGTGGCGGCGACGGATGGCGCAATGTGGGCAAGCTGGCGTATTGGAGGCGCTGGCTGGTGATGTCGCACGCTGGCACTCACCCGGGCCCGCACTGCAGGATCCGCACCAATCAGCCGAAGGGCAGATCGCTGTGCTGCTGCAGCGCGGCGGGTGTCCTGGCGATGCCTGGCTGAGGCAGCGCGTGTGGCAGCAGTGAGTGCCCCTGTTGCCCTGGTCTGCGCCCGCATCACATCCGCCACTGACTTGACGGCATCAGCCAGCGACTCCATCGCCGGAGGCATCCGTTCCACTACCTCCATCATCATCCGGCCACTCTCAGCATTTGATGCCCCAAACTCCCGCACACTGGTCGCCAGCGACTCGATGGCCTCAGGCATCCATCCCACCACCTGCATGAGCTCTGTGTGGCGGCGGTCCGAATCCTCGGCCATTTTGTCCAGCTGGCGCGCCTCCTCCGAGGTGAAGGTGGCCGGACTGGAGGCGGGACTCTCCCGCTGGGGAGCAGGGGTCCGAGCTAGGCGACCCTTGCCACGTTGCTGGCGCCGAATGTCCGCAGCAACTGCACTTCCCTCTGATCCTTCCCCCCTCTGGGGGGAAGGCCGCGGCCCACCCGCAGCCCTCCTGGGTGGCTGGACGCCACTGGTCCCAGCAGCTGCACTCCCCTCCGAAAGTTGCTCCAGGCTCTCGTCCAGGGAAGATGTGTCCAACACTTCGCCCTCTGCTGCGGGACCTGAGTCCTCCCCTGATGGTCCGGGTTGCTCTTCCTCCTCCTCCTCCTCCTCCTCCTCCTGGTCGGAGGGGCTGTCACTGGCAGCTTCAGGGAGCTCTTCGTCACCAGCTGAAAGCAGGAAGGCACAAGAGTAGCTTCAGAGTGAGGAGAGGGCGTCAGCGAGGGAGTCATGACTGGTGGCATTCAGCGCATTGGTGGCACAGTGGCAAAGGAGGTAGCTCGGATGCGCAAGTGCGATGAGAGAGGGCCAAAAGGCGAGGTCCTTACCATTGCCGGGCAGCGGAGGGTCGGCTTCTCCGCACGCTCTGGGCACAATCACCCGGCCTCCCATGAGGCCACTCACGCGCTCCTCCAGGGGAGTGAGCTTCTGGAACTTGGGGCGGCCTCCCCCGGTGATGTCGCGGCGCTTGCGATTATTCGCAACTTTAGCCTGCAAGAGAAAGGACGGGCTCTAAGTACGGTGTGTAGCCGTGACGTAGTGTGCACTGCCTCCCATGGTGGAATAGCTTGGCCAGAGTGTAGCCCTGATCTAGTGTGCACTGCCTCCCATGGTGGAATAGCTTGGCCAGTGTGTAAAGTGCAGAATGTGCAATTGATGCTCATGACTATCCCAAAGCTGCTGGCTGAGGGCTGCCCATTAGGCCTTTCAGGTCCCTTTGCCCATCATGTCAGGTGTACATGCAAGAATGAGGAGGAGAGTGGAAAGGGTACTCACCCTGACAATCCTGGTCAGGTCATTGTATTTCTTCCGACATTGCACCTTGTCCCTGGGGGCATCGCCGTAGGACGACACCGTGGTGGCGATCTCCCTCCAGGCTTTGGTGTAGACGCGGTGGGTGGGATTCCTGCCAGTGTCTGGGAACAAGATCCTGCGCCTCTTCTCCAATGCTGTCAGCATGATATCCAGATCACGCTCTGAGAAGCGCAGGGCACGCTCACGGGCCTTCTCATGCGTTGCCATGGCTCCTTGGGCTCAGCAGCAGTGTTGAGGCCTAGTTTGAAAGCTGCAGTGTGCAGGGCGTGGCAGCAGACCAAATCGTCCCTTCCCCCTTTAAGAGCTGGCCGGCGCCACGGGGTCTGCTGTCAATCAAAAAATGACCACACCCGCGCTGCGCCCCGCCTCGGCGCTATCCCTCTGCACCGCCGGCTTAGCGCCTAAAGATAGACGTGTAACGCCTCTTTTAGCGCTCCAGCAACCTCTTAGGGCGAAGCGACTGAATTTCGGCGAAGGGGGCGCAACTTTGGGGCAGACGCTAAAGTTGGGTGGGCGCTAACGTTAGTGCCCCAAAACTGGTAAAACTGAATTTCTAGGCCATAATCCGCTATCCTCTCATCCATACCATTTCGACCATTCAAACTTGGATCTAGTATATTACAATCCTGCTGCCAGAGTCCTGCCGCGGTCGCCATTTTCTGTAAGGGGTTTTAGTTCACAGAGGTTTCTCTCTCTAGAGGCCTCTCTCTCTTGCACAGTAAAACCTTGAGTGGTTCGACCCACTCGCCCCTTAGATTCTGGACTCTGGACTTTGGGGCAGGAACTACAATGTAGAGAAAACTCTTATAGACCAAGTTTGATGAAACGAAATGGAATTTTATTGCATAATGTAAAACAAATCAAATGCAAGCAAATAAGAGGGTACATGGGAGGGAAAAACACAAACAAATCATAACGACACAATACTAACTAAGGCAAATACAGGCATATTATACTCTACAAAGATCATCATGAAATGGGGAAAACACACAGAACATCGAGGGACAACAACTCATGTTAATTATACCCTTAAATGTCCACCCCCTTAAACCTATCTAGATCTGATTATGAAGGGCCATAAACATGCTCACCAATCCAACTAGGAAGTGTAAGGTTTTGAAACAGGTCTGCGTTTGATCCTTTCAGGCGTCCTGTCTCCACGTGGTTAGTGGAGCCCCAGCGAGCTGCGCCACACCTCTCTCCTGAGGTGGGGGTTGGGGACGACTGGACACCGGCTGGTCTGGATGTCGGCGGGGTCGGGGATCGTCTGCCCGACCCCGGTCAGAGGAGCCTCGGGCTGGCCCCCATAGCTTCTTCAGTTTTTTATTGTCTCTTCTCCCGAGCCGGAGTGGGTCTGTGGCCTCCCGTTTCGTCAATGGCCCGTGGTTGGTCGATGATCTCCCGACGTTTTACCCCGGGGCGGGACGCCGGCTCGAACCGTCTTCTTCTCCTTCTTCTAGCGATGATGCCACCGATACGATGGTAGCACCATGATGACTGCTTTTCTTTCTACCTGTGGGTTCCCAGATATACTTCTTATCAGAAGCCCTTATCTCGTGCCAAATCAGGTTAGTCTTTTGTTTTAATTTTGGCGGGCTGGGAGCACAACGGGGTAGTTATTATATTTTAAACTGTTCTTGGATGGCCGGTAACGGGCCATCTCTGGTCTGGAATGACCTTCATTGTTTTTAATGTTCTGGTGATGTCCTTAATGGGTCCTTGATGCTCTTCTCATAAATATGAAACTGTTCCTTTTTGTCTGGGTAAACAGTTAGATGGCCTTTATCTACAGGCCGATCTTCACTAGATCTGCATCCAATCTATATGTATATGTGGGTGTCTGGTTTCGTTCTCTCAGAAACGGCTTCCAGAACTTACTGTGGGCTGAATCCACAAAGCTGTCTGAGGACTGCAGGAACTATTTTAAAGTGTCCCAATAAGTTGGTCACGGGGTCTGGCAGCCATTTTGAATGCCCCTTTTTCCTAGGCTTCTTTTAAAACAGTCTTTAAAATCATGGCCTCTTCTGCCATTCAACCCTTTATAATATAAAGTTCAATTTTGCGACTCCTACAAAATAAAAGATTAATTGACAAAATGGTTAAAAACGATTGGCAACCGAACGACCCACCGGTAAAACAAAGAGAATGGTGGGCTAAGGATACAAAATTAAAGGAAGAAAAGCTCATCATTTTAGTGGCTCACGCATATTACGAGTTCAGTAGACGTACTCGAATTTGGACCAAAAATGGGTACCAAAATTGTACCAGAGTACCAGTAATTTAAGAAAAGGAATGCTGGAATCTCAGTTTGTGTGAAAGTGTGTGTTAAATGTGTGGAAGTTTTCTGTCTTTGAAAGTGTCGGTTGTGTTTGTTTTAGCTCCACCCGCTTTTTTGTACAGAGAGCTAAAAGCTGTTTAACCCTTTGAAGACTTGTCTTGAATGATGGACAAGCGTGTGTTGTTTTAAGTTTGTTAATTGTTTTACAAAAGATAAGCTTCAGCCTTGAAGTTACAATTGCCAAGGTGCCTGGAAGAAAATGAATTTGAATGTTTACAAGGCATGAGTGATTGTTTTGTTGTTAATGTGGCTTCTTTCTTTTCCAAGTGATACTGGTTAGTTTACAAAAAAAATTGATCTGGATTAAATTGGAGTTATGAGGTTAATTAACCTATTAAAACCAGGCTTTCATTGTGGCCACGGTGAAATTCTGGTTGGCGTAAATTTGTGTAGATCGCATTGAATAAGATTAATCCACTTCGCGAGACCATCCGATAGTGGCAAGTCCCTCTACAATATTTAATTGACTACGGTAATGGGAGCGCTACAGAATGCGGGATTACATAAGAACATAAGAAATAGGAGCAGGAGTAGGCCAATCGGCCCCTCGAGCCTGCTCCACCATTCAATAAGATCATGGCTGATTTGATCCTAACCTCAAATCTTCTATCACTCTCCATCCACCTGAACCCATGTGATCTCCCAGGAGAGGCGAAAAACAAGATAAAAAACCCAATGGTCAATTTGGGAGAAAAAATCTGGGAAATTCCTCACCGACCCATCTAGGCAATCGAAACTCGTCCAGGAGATCACCCTGTCCCTATATTTTCTACAGTACTTACCTTCTGTAAAGGCGATCTCCACCCCAGCCAGGAACAGGAATAAAACCATCTCCTGAAATCTAACACAGAATTGGAACACAAGAAGTAGGAGCAGAACCAGGCGACACGGCCCCTGGGCTCGCTCCACTACCCACAGGGCCATGACCATTCCGAATCTAGACTCATGTCCAATTTCCTGCCCGCTCCCCGTAACCCTTAATTCCCTTTACTTCTAGGAAACTATCTATTTCTGTTTTAAGTTTATTTAATGATGTAGCTTCCACAGCTTTCTGAGGCAGCAAATTCCACAAACCTACTACCCTCTGAGTGAAGAAGTTTCTCCTCATCTCAGTTTTGAAAGAGCAGCCCCTTATTCTAAGATTATGCCCCCTAGTTCTAGTTTCACCCATCATTGGGAACATCCTCACCGCATCCGCCCGATCAAGCCCCTTCACAATCTTATATGTTTCAATAAGATCGCCTCTCATTCTTCTGAACTCCAATGAGTAGAGTCCCAATCTACTCAACCTCTCCTCATATGACCACCCCCTCATCCCCGGGATTAACCGAGTGAACCTTCTTTGTACTGACTCGAGAGCAAGTATGTCTTTTCATAAGTATGGACACCAAAACTGTATGCGGTATTCCAGGTGTGGTCTCACCAATACCTTGTATAACTGCAGCAATACCTCCCTGTTTTTATATTCCATCCCCCTAGCAATAAAAGCCAACATTCCATTGGCCTTCTTGATCACTTGCTTCACCTGCATACTAACTTTTTGAGTTTCGTGCACCAGGACCCCCAGATCCCTTTGTACTACAGTACTTTCCAGTTTCTTGCCATTAAGATAATAACTTGCTCTATGATTTTTCCTGCCAAAGTGCATAACCTCACACTTTCCAGTATTGTATTCCATCTGCCAAATCTCTGCCCACTTACTCAGCCTGTCTATGTCACTTTGCAGGTTTTTTATGTCCTTCTCACTCACTACTTTCCCTCCCATCTTTGTATCATCTGCAAACTTTGATATGTTACACTCGGTCCCCTCCTCCAAATCGTTAATATAGATTGTAAAGAGTTGGGGACCCAGCACTGACCCCTGCGGAACACCACTAGTTACTGATTGCCAGTCTGAGAATGAACCATTGATCCCAACTCTCTGCTTTCTGTTAGAGAGCCAATCCTCCACCCACGCCAGAATATTACCCCCAATCCAGTGATTTTCTATCTTGAGCAATAATCTTTTGTGTGGCACCTTGTCAAATGCCTTTTGGAAGTCTAAATACACTACGTCCACTGGTTCCCCTTTATCCACCCTGTATGTTACTTCCTCAAAGAACTCAAGCAAATTTGTCAAACATGATTTCCCCTTCATGAAACCATGCTGAGTTTGTCCTATTAAATTATGTTTATCCAAATGTCCTGTTACTGTCTCCTTAATAATGGACTCTAACATTTTACCAACTGTTACGTCCATGTAATAATAAGAAAAGGACTGCAGAGAACGGTACAACAGCTGTTTACTCAACGTGGCTCAAACTGCAACTGAAACAACAGATTACTACTCAGCGTTATATACAGGTGTGGTCACTGCCGGTACTACAGTATGCATGAGCTGTAGAAAGTAGTTCTCCCCTTAAAGGAACATACATTACAATTCCTCCCCTTTTAGATAAACAGTACCATACCACTCATTTAACAATTAAATATCAAACTAATTACAATTAACACTTTTAACATGCAACATTAGCTGAAAATAGTCTATTTATAAATTCAGTCTTTGGGGAGGCTTCCTGATCCTTTCTGGATAGCGCCTTTCTCGAGTGTCTTGCTCTTGGTGCGGAGGCGATTCTGACCCCCTGTCGTCGGTTGGGTCATCAGCTTCCGATGCTACTGTTTCTGGGGTAGATGCTACCTGTACGTCTGGTTCATCACCAGGTACATATGGGCGAGGCATGGGGTTGACTTGTTCCTGTGACTCTAGGATCTGGTCAGCATGGCGTCTCACGATGCTCTCCCCAACGTCCACTGTGTACATTAGTGGGCCCTGCCGTGTGCATATCGTTCCTGGCTGGCATTTTTCTGTTCGGTAGTCGCGGGCCAAGACTGGTTGCCCGACATTGAAGCTCCTTGTTGGCTTCTCATGGTTGTGCTGGAATTGCTTACTCTCAACATCTCTTCGTACGTTTGGTCTGAGCAAATCCAGGCGAGATCTTAACCTTCGGTTAAAGAACATGATGGCTGGGGCCTGGTTGGTGACTGCATGTGTCGCATTCCGGTAGGCAAACAGGAAATTGTCCACCTTGTGCTGCAGCGGAATGTTGTCATTGTACATAGCCTTTATTGCCTTCTTAAGGTTTGTACGAACCTCTCAGCCAATCCATTTGTGGCTGGATGATACGGGGCGGATGTGTAATGCCTTACCCCATTCTTTTTCAGGAACCTCCGGAACTCTTCGGACACAAACTGTTGTCCGTTGTCGGAGCAAAACTGTTCTGGCAAGCCATTCCTGGCAAAAATGGTCCATAGGACTGCAATAGTTTTCTCCGTGGTGGTGGAGGACATTTTGATGACCTCAGGCCATTTCGAGTGCGCATCCACGGCGTTTAAAAACATTGAGTCCATGAATGGACCAGCAAAATCAATATGCACCTGTTGCCATGGAGATGAGGGCCACTCCCATGGATGTAGAGGGGCCTGTGGTGGTGCATTTTGGACTTTCTGGCATCCTGAGCAGCTCTTGGTCAGGTCCTCGATTTGTTTATCGATTCCTGGCCACCACACATAAGCCCTGGCTAGGCTTTTCATTTTTACCCCTCCCAGATGACCCTCATGAAGCTCATTGAGCACTCTCTCCCTTAACTTGGGTGGAATTACCACTCGGGATCCACACATCAAGGTCCCCCGGCACACTGACAGCTGTTCTCTCCTTGTCGAGAATGCTGGCAACAGTGAGTCGCCATATGCTGGCCATCCCTTCACCGTCAAATCATATACCCGAGACAGTGTCGGGTCATTTCGGGTTTCCTTTTCGGTACAAGCGTTAGTTACCGGTAGGTATTCAACTATAGTCGAATGTAATATTTCAACAGGATCCACTGCTGGTGCTTCCTCCGCAGTAGGGAGTGGCAGGCGTGATAGCCCATCAGCATTTCCATGCTGTTTCATGCCCTTATATTCAATCTCATAGTGGTGCGCCCCTAGAAAAAATGACCATCTTTGTAGTCGTTGCGCAGTCATCACCGGAACGCCCTCCTTTGGATTAAAAATGGAGACAGGAGGTTGGTGGTCAGTCAGCAAGGTAAATTTCTGCCCGTGCAGATAGTGATTGAACTTTTTCACGCCCCACACTAGGCTGAGGGCCTCCCTGTCAATCTGGGCGTAGTTACGCTCGGCTGAGGTTAGTGATCGTGAGGCAAAGGCTATTGGCCTCTCTGAGCAGTCCGAGAATTTGTGCGACAGCACCACTCCAATGCCGTAGGGTGACGCATCACAAGCCAACCGAATTGGTAACGCTGGGTTGTAATGGGCCAATACCTCTTTCGATGTGATTAGTGTTTTGCTCTTCTGGAAAGCTCATCTACATTCGTCACTCCACTTCCATGGCACCCCAGTTTGCAGTAGGGTGTTCAGTGGGTGTAGTATTGTAGACAAATTTGGCAAGAACTTATGGTAGTAGTTTACCAGCCTGAGGAACGACCTCAGTTCTGACACATTTTCCGGTGCTGGAGCCTTGACTACTGCCTCAATCTTCTCAGGGGACTTATGTAACCCCTTTTTATCGATAACGTGGCCACAATACGAGATCTGTTTTCTAAAAAAACTCGCATTTGGGGCGGTTAGCTCGGAGCCCATATTCCTGCAATCTAGTGAGCACCTACTCCAGGTTGGCAAGGTGATGACTGTCATTTTCGCCCATGACCAGGATGTCGTCCAAATAACACTGGGTCCCCGGGATCCCTTGCAGGACTTGTTCCATTGCCCTCTGCCAAATAGCCGGAGCTGATGCTACCCCGAATACCAGCCAGTTGTATTGGTAGAGACATTTATGGGTGTTGATTGTGAGGTATTTTTTGATGCTTCTTCTACCTCCATTTGCAGATACGCCTGGGCCAGATCAATCTTAGTGAAGCGTTTCCCTCCAGATAGCGAGGTGAAAATATCTTCAATCCGCGGAAGTGGATATTGCACGGTGTGAAGGATTGGGTTCACTGTTACCTTAAAGTCCCCACAGATGCGAACCTTCCTTGGTTCCCCAGGCGTGCTGCTCAACGACTTTTTCATCACAGGGACGATGGGTGTAGCCCACTCGCTCCAGCCTACCTTGGACAGTACACCTGAACGTTCCAGACTCTCCAGCTCTGCTTCAACGGCTGGGCGGATCGCATAAGGTACCGGTCTGGCCTTAAAAAGTTTTGGGCTTGCGTTTTCTTCAATTTTAATCATCGCTGTCATGCCTTTTAGTGTTCTGAGTCCTTGCTGGAACACTTCTTTCGCGTCAGTTAGGATCTTTGACAGTCGCCCAGGTGTGACGTCGTCATCCTTTTTGTCAGCCACAGTCAGTGCCTGTATGGAATGCCAATCCAGTTGTATTTTCTGGATCCATTCACGTCCCAGTAATGGTGGTCCTCCATCTTGCAATACATACAGGTCTAGTTTTGGTGTTTCCTTACCGTTATATATAACGGTCACCCTTATTTTTCCTTTGGGGTAGACTTTTTGCCCCGTGTACGTCTTTAAAATAATTTTTGTGTCTCTCAAGTGTATGTTTGAGAATAGCCGCTCATAGTCCCGTCGGTTTATGACTGTTAGAGCTGATCCTGTGTCCAATTCCATCTTTCCCTGGACTCCTGCTATCTTGAGAGTGTCCCAAATGGTTCGGTGATCCTCCATTGTGATCACATTATGTAGTTTCAGACAACTCAGTTCCCTGCTTTCGGAGTCGTTATCACTCTTTTGTTCGTCTGAACTATTCTCCGTTATCTTATGTACCTTCTTGTACTTCCCTTTGGTCGGTTTCTTATTGCTGGTTTTCTTTCCCGACCTGCAGACTTGTGCTATGTGTCCTACTTTTCCACACTGTCTGCACACTTTGTCTTTGAACCAGCAATCATTCTGGTCGTGTGTTGTTCTGCTGCAGCGATAGCACTTCTCTGTTCCATATGACATTTCGTTTGTGCCATATTCTTGCGGTCTCTGTTGTATCTCTGCAGCGGCCCGTGCTGCTGCTTCATATGATACCGCAATGCTGAAAGCCTTTTCCAGCGTAAGGTCCTTTTCAGATAAAAGCCGTTTCTGGGTTCCTTCACTTTGAAGCCCACACACAAACTTGTCCCTTAAGGTATCTGCCAGTCCCGCTCCAAACTGGCAGTGTTTCGATAGTTTGCGCAGTTCTGTTAAATAATCAGCATTGCTTTCATCCTTATGCTGGTTCCGTTTGTGAAACTTAAATCTTTCTGCTATCAGCAGCGGTGTGGGGTTTAAGTGGTCCTGTAGGATTGACACTATGTTTTCAAAATCCTTTTCTACTGGCTTCTCTGGGGTTACTAGGTTTCGTAGTAAGCCATACATTTTTGCACCCATTGAATTCAACAATACCAGTGCTTTCTTGTCATCTGGCACTTCATTCGCCTTGCAGTATACTTCTATGCGTTCGACATATGTCGTCCAATCTTCGACTAAATTGTCGAATGCTGTGATACTGCCACTCTTCGGCATTTTTGGGTGTGGTTAGACTGGCTTAAAATGGCGTCTCCCGCGCTTTCCTTTCTTCCCCGCTGCAGCTTAAAATGGCGTCTCCCGCGCTGATGCCAATGCCGCTCTCGGTGGTCCTCGTGGCAAATGGCGACGCCCTGTGGGTTTCATGCGCTGCTCCTGCGCTGCTGCCAACACTGCTCTCTGCGGACCTCGTGGCAATGGCAGCACCTCGCGTTTTCCTGCGCGCCTCTCTCCCCCGTTGACGCTGCTCGGCCCTTGAACACCGGTTGCGCTCTGCTCTCTCTCGCCTCTCTCCCCCGTTGACGCCGCTCGGTCCTGAACACCGGCTGCGCCCTGTGCACTCTTCCCTCTCTCTCTCTCCCGTCGACGCTGCTCGGCCTTTTTCTGTGCCGCTCGGTCGGGCTCTAGCCCGTCGCTGTCCAGGAAGGGTCTGTGCAGTACCTGTTGCCAGCCCGTTTCGCTGGACCACCGTGACTGGAATGCCAAGCCTGGCTCTCGACAGCCTCCCCTGCGATGCTCAAATCTTCGCTGGATGACTGGGCGGTTGCTCGTGGTCGACGCCCGTGCTTCTGGACTCTACTTTCTTCCACTGTTCTCCAGGAGCGAATCCCTGGGAGGTGATGCAGAGTTGCAGGTAGGTTTGAACTTGCTCATCGCCACTGTTACGTCCGTGTAATAATAAGAAAAGGACTGCAGAGAACGGTACAACAGGTGTTTACTCAATGTGGTTCAAACTGCAACTGAAACAACAGATTACTACTCAGCGTTATATACAGGTGTGGTCACTGCCGGTACTACAGTATACATGAGCTGTAGAAAGTAGTTCCCCCCTTAAAGGTACATACATTACACCAACCACAGATGTTAGGCTAACAGGTCTATAGTTTCTAGCCTTCTGCCTCCTACCCTTTTTAAATAAGGGTGTTACATTAGCCGTTTTCCAATCTGCCGGGACCTTTGCTGAGTCCAGGGAGTTTTGGAAAATTATTACCAATGCATCCACAATCCCGACCGCCACTTCCCTCAAGACCCTAGGATGTAAGCCATCAGGTCCAGGGGATTTATCCGGCTTGAGTCCCATTATTTTAGCAAGTACCACTTCCTTAGTGATTTTAATCGTATTTAGCTCCTCTCCCCCTAGAGCCCCCTGTTTGTCCAGTGTTGAGATATTCTTAGTGTCCTCTACCGTAAAGACTGATACAAAATATTTGTTCAGTGTTTTTGCCATCTCCATGTTTCCCACCATTAATTTTCTGGTCTCCTCCTCTAAGGGACCAACATTTACTCTAGCCACCCTTTTTCTTTTTATATAACTATAGAAACTTTTGCTATCTGTTTTTATATTTTTTGCTAATTTACTTTCATAATCTATCTTCCCTTTCTTAATCAATCTTTTAGTTATTTTTTGCTGTCTTTTAAAGACTTCCCAATCTTCTATCCTCCCACTAGATTTGGCTACCTTATATGCCCTTGTTTTTAGTCGGATACTATCCTTAATTACTTTACTTAGCCGCGGATGGCTATCTTTTCTTTTACACCCTTTTTTCCTCAGTGGAATATATTTTTTTTGGAAGTTGTAAAATAACTCCTTAAATGTACACCACTGATCATGTACTGTCTTACCCTTTAATCTATTTTCCCAGTCCACTCTAATCAATTCCACTCTCATACCTTCATAGTCTCCTTTATTCAAACTCAGCACGCCTGTTTGAGATCCAACCTTCTCACCCTCTACTTGAATATGGAATTCAACCATGTTATGGTCACTCATTCCAAGGGGATCCTTTACTAGGACATTTTTAATTAATCCTGTCTCATTACACAGGACCAAATCGAAGGTTGCTTGCCCCCTGGTCGGTTCAGTTACATACTGCTCAAGAAACCCATCCCTGATACACTCAATGAACTCATCCTCAAGGCTGCTCTGCCCAATTTGATTTGTCCAGTTAATATGATAGTTAAAATCCCCCATAATTATAGCTGTTCCCTTATTACAAGCCTCAACTATTTCCTGATGAGTACTCCGTCCAACAGAGTTGCAACTGTTCAGAGGCCTATAGACTACGCCCACTAGAGTTTTTTTCCCCTTATTATTCCTTACCTCCACCCAAACTGTTTCACTATCCTGCTCCTTTGACCCAATATCATTTCTCTGTATTATAGTGATTCCTTCCTTTATTAACATAGCCACCCCACCTCCCCTCCCTTCCTGCCTGTCCTTCCTGATTGTTAAATAACCTGGTATGTTTAATTCCCAGTCATGGTCACCCTGCAGCCATGTTTCTGTAATGACCACAAGATCATACCCATATGTAATTATTTGTGCCATTAACTCAATCATTTTGTTACGAATGCTACGTGCATTCAGATAAAGAACTTTCAAATATGTTTTGTGACACTTAGTTCCTGTTTTTTCCCCTTTTACTACTTTACCTTTTACTCCATACCTTCTGTCCCTTCCTGACACATTCTGTTTTTTAATTTCCCCACTGCTACCTAAGTCTATGACCTTCCCCATTGTCATTTCTGTTATTTGCTCTCTAGAAACCTCCCGCCGACTAATTAGTTTAAAGCCCTCTCTACAACCCTAGTTATATGATTCGCCAGGACTCTAGTCCCAGCACTGACCAAGTGGAGTCCATCCCAACGGAACAGCTCCCTCCTGTCCCAGTACTGGTGCCAGTGTCCCAAGAAGCAAAACCCATTTCTCCCACACCAGTCTTTGAGCCACGCATTTAACTCTTTAATTTAATTATCCTAGCCAAATTCGCTCGTGGCTCAGGTAATAATCCAGAGATTATTACCCTTGAGGTTCTGTTTTTTAATTTGACCCCTAGCTGCTCATACTCCTTTAACAGAACCTTCTTCCTTGTCCTATCTACGTCATTTGTACCAACATGGACCATGACAACTGGATCCTCCCCCTCCCACTCCAAGTTTCTTTCCAGCCCAGAGGTGATGTCCTTAACCCTGGCACCGGGCAGGCAACACAGCCTTTGGGACTCCCGCTCTTGACTGCAGAGAACCCTATCTATCCCCCTAATGATACTATCCCCTACCACTACAACATTTCTTTTTACTCCCTCCACGGTGCTGTGGCCAGGTTGCTCATCCTCCCTGCAGTCCCCGCTCCCGCCCTCACAGGGAGTAAGAACCTCGATCCTGCTTGACAAGAGCAAGCGCTGCGGCTCCTTCAACACTACATCCTGGATCCCTGTACCTTCCTCACTCGTAGTCACACCGTCCTGTCCCTGACCACGGATTACACTGCAGTAATTAATTTCATAGGTGTGACCACCTCCTGAAACAGAGTCCAGGAACTTCTCCCCCTCCCTGATGTGTCACAGTGTCTGAAGCTCGGTCTCAAGCTCTTTAACATGGAGCTTGAGTTCCTCTAGCAGCAAACACTTATCGCAAATGTAATCACCGTGAGCCTCAATGGGGTCCACCAGCTCCCACATTTTGCAACAGTGACACATCACCTGTTCACCCATATCTGTGTAATTAATTAAATTTCTTATTATTAGTTATGAAGACCCTCTGCCCTGATATAGATGATAATATGACACCACTATTTAATAGGACTTACCAACTTAAAGGTATAGAAGAGAAGGAAGAGGACCTACCAACCAGCTGATCAACAACCTCCCTTGTGAATACTGTCTGGGGGACCTGTCCGGTTGAATTGTCTCGCTGCTCTGTGTCCGCAGTGTTGGATTAGCCTGAGAGTGGGAAGCAAAACAGAGCAAAAAGCACCCCCTCACCTCCCACTTGTCCGAACTCTCACACTTACCAAACTCTACTTACACTCAATGCGACTGCACTCAGCGCTACCGCACTAAGCCCGCCCCTTTTTATACCCGGATTCTACTTCCGGTTTAAACTCCCCAACAGCTTAATTTACTCTAAAAAATTTAACTTACTTCAAATAATTCACTTTTTCACTCACTAAAATTCAGTAAATGCACTTAAAAGACTTTTTCTGCCACTTACCAAAGTCTGCTTAAACTCAATGCGACTTGCATTAAAGGTAAACCCTAGAAAGGTACAGGTAGGGAAGGACAAAGTAATCTACCTACGATTCATAATAACACAAGGGAAGAGACAAATGCCCGAAGACAGAAAGGTTGATAAAGAACAGTACCTTCAGAGCCAGGTGACAAATAATCAGAATCAGTGTGATGTGTGGTCATTGAAGGAAGATCAGAAACTTAGGGCTGCTTGATCAGGAGTTTGTGATTCTGTGTAATACGGAGGATTTGAGGAAAATGTCCAGTAACATGAATAAGTTGGAGCTGGGAGGGGATCCTTTTAAAAGTAATAGCAGACGTAGAGCAGGGTGAAAATGAGACTCCGGCAGCATATGCTGACAGACTGTGGCCCACATGGGAGCGGCACTAGGACCAAGGGGACAGCTAGCAGGAGCAGCACGCAACCACTGGCTGAGTGCTTTGATTTCTCAGTCTCCCGTACTTATAAGCAGCTATGTCAGATTTTGATCTGGAAGATGGGGTAAATACAAAGGCTAAAATTGTGAGGAAAATGACCCTGCGCTTTGAGGTGCGCCAGACAGATAAAAGGAATATCGGGGTAATGAATAAGCCAAAGGGCAAGGTTTGTGAAATGAAAGGGAGAAGCCCTCAGAGATGGCAGTGGGAAGGGACCACGCCAGAGAGGGGAGGGGGTCAGGCAGGTACTAGGGCTATTTAATTATTGCCAGAACTTTATCCCAGAATATGCAGAAATGGCCCAGCCTATACAGGATTTGATCAAAGGGGGGAAACCATCCCAGGAGCTGGTGGACTGGGGCCCCGACCATGAAACAGCTTTTGTAAAGTTATACAAGCCCTCGTAAGTGCTCCTGTCCTGGGATTACCAGACCAGAATAGGCCATTCCACATCTACAATTACCACAGTAAGGATCATTACAAAGCGATAGTAACCCAGGTGCATGGGGATAGACAAAGGCTGGTAGCGTACCACTCCACTAAGCAGTAGCCTGTAGCTGCAGGATTGTCCAGATGCGATGCTGCCCATGACTGCACTGCGTGGGCCATCAGAGTTAGTGAACCAATAGTGATGTCAGGACAAATTATCCTACATACCCAGCATACCCTAGTAGATTAGTACGATAGCAAAATACGGCAGATGTTGGAAATCTGAAATAACAACAGAAAATGCTGGAAAAACTCAACAGGTCAGGCAACATCCGTGGAGAGAAATTTGAGTTGATGTTTTGGGTCGAACCCTTCTTCAAAACTGGAAAGAAAAGAAAATAGATCGAAGGCAGGGCTGCGATCGGACAAAAGAAGTGAAAGAAACAAAAGAAGTAAAAGAGCTAGACGAGATGGTAATAGGCTGATATTAGGTGTAAAGTGTACTGGCAGGGCAAGAGATAGCTGCCAGGTGTGAGAGAAACAAAAGGAAAGGGGGGGGGGAGGGGAAAGGAGTGGAAAAATTACCAGAAAAAATGTGTAATAGGGGCCAAGGTTATGATCTGATATTGTTGAACTCGATATTGAGTCCGGAAGGCTGCAGAGTGCCTAATCGGAAGATGAGGTGTAAGAATTCGCAATAATTTACAGTTCTGAAGATTCATTTTTTTGATTAAAGAATCCCTGGGCGATGTGCTTTTAAATTTCCAGGGATAAAAATGGCTGTCACCACATGGCCGAAGACAAAGGACAATGCTTTGTTTACAAAGCAACTGAATGCTATTAGCATTTGTTTGTATAGCGAGTGGATACATCTAAACTGCAGAAGAGACTTTTGCACCTTGAATGGGAATCGTTCAAGATTTGAATGGGTTTTAAATCACCCAGCACTGGACAATAGAGCAGTTGTATCTCCCTTTTGTTTCAGCCCAGGAAGCTCCGGAAGACACATTAACCCAGTCTAACCACTTTGAGTTAGCCAATCACAGCTTTCTCTTGTGTATTGGACCCTTTTGGGTGGGGAATTTTGCACACAGCCCTTGCAAGGCAGAATGGCAGGACCTCACCAGGTATAAATATAGCTGCTGAGAAGCTATCTCTCGCTCTTACTTCGCTGGATCACAGGTGAGCAGGGTGTTCTGACTCCTCAACAAGGCAACCTAGCAGGGGTTTGGGGTGGTGATTTAAGGGAATTGCTAAGATTGTTTAAATAACATTGTAGCCATTGTATCCCTCGTTTTTGCCGTCTGCAACCCCCTGTTATATAGCATTACTGTGTTCGTGTGGTATAGTTTATTCTTTTGATTGTAGTTTATTTAGGTAATAAAACTTGATTTTTTTCTCTCATCCAAACCACTTGTTCCGTTTTAATATCATTAATTATAAGTTCCCCCACTCAGAACTAAAGGAGGGGTAGCGATTTGTAACCACTGTAATAAAATTGGTTTTATTGGAATTGGTCCTGCAAGACCAGGAAAATTACTTTAAACCAGTTTAAAGAAGCCCCCAAACCTTTACAGAGGTGCTGTTCCTCGAGTTTCCGTTGAGCTTCCGTGGAACAATACAAGAGGCCAAGGATGGTGAGGTCCGAGTGGGAATGGAGCGGTGAATTAAAATGACAGGCGACCGGAAGCTCGGGGTCACCCTTACGGATTGAACGGAGGTGTTCCGCAAAGTGGTCACCCAATCTGCGTTTGGTCTCCCCAATTTAGAGGAGACCGCATCGTGAGCAGCGAATACAGTATACTAGATTGCGAGAAGTACAAGTAAATCGCTGTTTCACCTGGAAGGGGTGTTTGGGGCCCTGGACAGTGGGAAGGGGGAAGGTATAGGGGCAGGTGTTACATCTCCTCTGCTTGCACGGGAAGGTGCCAGGCGAAGGGGAAGGGCTGTTAGGGGTGATAGAGGAGTGGACTAGGGTGTCTCGGAGGGAGCGGTCCCTACGGAATGCTGAAAGGGGAGGGGAAGATGCGTTTGGTGGTGGGATCACTTTGGAGGTAGCGGAAACGCCGGAGGATGATCCGTTGAATGTGGAGGCTGGTGGGGTGAAAGGTGAGGACAAGGGGAACCCTATCGTGGTTCCGGGAGGGAGGGGCAGGGGTGAGGGCAGAAGTGCGGGAGATAGAACTGACACGGTCGAGGGCAGTGTCAACCACAGTAGAGGAGAATCCTCGGTTGCGGAAAAAGGAAGACATGTCTGAAGCACTGGTTTGGAAGGTGGCATTGTCGGAGCAGATACGGCGGAGACGGAGAAACTGGGAGTATTTCCCACACTTCTGCTCTCACCCCTTCCCCTCCCTCCCAGAACCACGATAGGGTTCCCCTTGTCCTCACCTTTCACCCCACCAGCCTCCACAATGTCAGAATTGTCATTTCCCGTTGCAGAATTGCAGAATTCCCGTTCTACCTGGACCCCTCACCCTGGCCTCTTACCCTCTCTAGATCTTTTCATCGCTAACTGCCGCCATGACATCGGCCGCCTCCATTTCTCTGCTCCCCTTACTCACTCCAACCTACCTCCCTCTGAACTTGCAGCACTCCATTCTCTTAGATCCAACCCTGTCATTGTCATTAAACCCGCTGACAAGGGTGGTGCTGTTGTTGTTTGGCGTACTAACCTCTACCTAGCGGAAGCTGAACGCCAACTCACCGACACCTACTCCTATCGGCTCAGGTAGCAGAATTGATGGCTCTCACCGCAGACCTGAGGTTAGTTGAAGGATAAACGCTAAACATATATACACAATCAGGAGGAGGACCCATAAGACACAAGAATATAATCAAGGAATTAGTGGGAGCCTCCCTTCTACCCCAAGAGTGCACAATAATAAAAATAAAATTAAAGGCAACCCCCTAGCCGGAGCACAGGACTGACAGCCTTTGAGTTAATGACAGGAAGAGCATTGAAACTGCCCGAGGTACTGGTCACAGGAAGTGAGGATGTAGGACCATATAAAGATAGAATACGGAGGTTTGTGATGGAACTCTAAGAAATTACATGACATGAAGGCACAGGCTAGGGATCAGCAAGTAATTAAAGACTTAGAGAACGACATCAAGGAACAGAAAGTCCAAATACCCCAGGCAGGCAGTCAGGTAATGGTAAAGATAAACCCAGAGAAACCCAGGTTCTCGACAAAATGGATCGGCCCCCATCAGGTAATAATGGTAAGTGACACGTGCGCATGCATGCATAGATATAAAGGGGCACCGGCAAATGGAAACACTGGACCCAGTTGAAAAGGCATGGACTCTAACTAACCGGTGACGATCGGGAAATATTATGTTTTACGGGATCTTATCCCTTATAGGGGGAGCCACGGGAGAAGCTGTGCAGGCCGGCCTAAAGAGCCAACAAGGCCTGTATTACAGAAACTCGAGCGACATTAGCTGTGATCAGGAGCGAAAGGGGGATTGGTAATAAAGAAAACCAAGGATAAAATACACTTTGGGATACGCCAACGAATAATTACGGTGTTCCTAAACCTAACGGATATAACCATTCCCAGTTTTTCTGGAAAGGAAACCGTAAGCCTGTACAATAACTTGACCCTACGAGCTCTTGAAGGCCCTGAATGAATAACCATGACATTTAATGTGAAAAGCAAGACAGGTAGAAAAGGGGACCGGGAGAAAAGAGGGTTACTAGAAATGGCAGGCGTGGGATACGCGGCAGGGGTTGCGACGGTGAACACTATAGACCTGCACACCATAGACGATCGGGTTGATGCCCTAATCCGAATCTTACAAGAATTGTTGGGTAAGGAAGGGGATAATCAAAGACTGCAGGCACAGCTAGGTGATGGTATGGAGGGAGAATTGCTACAAGTGGCCCACACATTATGGGGCCACGCCAGAACTATAAATTTGATAAACAAAGCAGGGGAAGATGTGAGCCGGCAACTACAGTCGGAAATAGTTTGCGCAGGGTACGGAGCATGGATACTTAGTGAAGTACAACATAACCTAGAGCAACTTCAAAATGGAGAAGTGCCGGATTGGATACTGAATGATGTATTTACCAATTGGACCTTAGATAAAAACATGACTCATACGTGTGAGGTACGGAGGAATAGTCATGCTTGGATACCAAAAACTAGATGCATAACCGGACATTTAAATATAATAGGATTTGTACTATCAATACCGCAGTCTGATGTAACAAAAGGAGATTCCTTATACCAAACAAACAATATAGGGGAGATAAGGAACCAAACTCGCTTGCGCTACCATGACTTGTCCAGACATGTGATTAAAGAAAACAACAGTACGAGGGGTATTAACATAAATGATTGTTATAGAAATAACCAAGTTGTTTTATGCAGAGATCCACCAAGAATGACCGTGGTAATGGCCGAATGGAAGGGTGCACATTGAGTATCACGCCAATGACACGGGATTCCGAAACAACAGCCGCCCCACGAGGGAATGGAGAATGGTGTGTTAGCACCAAGACACCGCCCTGCGGGGGAATGGAGAATGGTGTGTGAGCACCAAGACACCGCCCTGCGGGGGAATGGAGAATGGTGTGTGAGCACCAAGACACCGCCCTGCGGGGGAATGGAGAATGGTGTGTGAGCACCAGGACACCGCCGCCCTGCGGGGAATGGAGAATGGTGTGTGAGCACCAAGGCACTGCCCCACAGGGGAATGGAGAATGGTGTGTGAGCACCAAGGCACCGCCGCCCCATGGGGGAGTGGAGAATGGTGTGTGAGTACCAAGGCACCGCCCCGCGGGGGAATGGAGAATGGTGTGTGAGCACCAAGGCACTGCAGGGGAATGGAGAATGGTATGTGAGCACCAGGACACCGCCGCCCCGCGGGGGAATGGAGAATGGTGTGTGAGCACCAAGGCACTGCAGGGGAATGGAGAATGGTATGTGAGCACCAGGACACCGCCGCCCCGTGGGAGAATGGAGAATGGTGTGAGCGCACCAAGGCACCGCCCCGCGGGGGAATGGAGAATCGTGTGTGAGCACCAAAGGCACCGCCGCCCCATGGGGGAATGGAGAATGGTGTGTGAGCACCAAGGCACTGCCCCGCGGGGGAATGGAGAATGGTGTGTGAGCACCAAAGGCACCGCCGCCCCATGGGGGAATGGAGAATGGTGTGTGAGCACCAAGGCACTGCCCCACGAGGGAATGGAGAATGGTGTGTGAGCACCAAGGCGGTGCCCCACGAGGGGGGGGGGGGGGGGGGGGGGGAATGGAGAATGGTGTGTGAGCACCAAGGCACCACCCCCCGGGGGAATGGAGAATGGTGTGTGAGCACCAAGGCGCTGCCCCACGAGGGAATGGAGAATGGTGTGTGAGCACCAAGGCACCGCCGCCCCATGGGGGAATAGAGAATGGTGTGTGAGCACCAAGGTACCGCCACCCCATGGGGGAATGGAGAATGGTGTGTGAGCACCAAGGCACCGCCGCCCATGGGGAATGGAGGATGTTGTGTGAGCACCAAGGCACCGCCCCCCGGGGGAATGGAGAATGGTGTGTGAGCACCAAGGCACCGCCGCCCCATGGGGGAATGGAGGATGGTGTGTGAGCACCAAGGCACCGCCCCCCCCCCCCGCGGGGGAATGGAGAATGGTGTGTGAGCATCAAGGCACCACCGCCCCATGGGGGAATGGAGAATGGTGTGTGAGCACCAAGGCACCGCCCCGCGGGGGAATGGAGAATGGTGTGTGAGCACCAAGGCACCGCCGCCCCATGGGGGAATGGAGGATGGTGTGTGAGCACCAAGGCACCGCCCCCCCACCCCCGCGGGGAATGGAGAATGGTGTGTGAGCATCAAGGCACCACCGCCCCATGGGGGAATGGAGAATGGTGTGTGAGCACCAAGGCACCGCCCCCCGGGGGAATGGAGAATGGTGTGTGAGCACCAAGGCACCGCCCCCCGGGGGAATGGAGAATGGTGTGTGAGCACCAAGGCACCGCCGCCCCGTGGGGGAATGGAGAATGGTGTGTGAGCACCAAGGCACCGCCTCCCCCCCGCGGGGGAATGGAGAATGGTGTGTGAGCACCAAGGCACCGCCCCCCCCCCGTGGGGGAATGGAGAATGGTGTGTGAGCACCAAGGCACCGCCCCCCCCCCGCGGGGGAATGGAGAATGGTGTGTGAGCACCAAAGCACTGCCCCGCGGGGGAATGGAGAATGGTGTGTGAGCACCAAAGCACTGCCCCGTGGGGGAATGGAGGATGGTGTGTGAGCACCAAGGCACTGCCCCGCGGGGGAATGGAGAATGGTATGTGAGCACCAAGGCACCGCCCCGCGGGGGAATGGAGAATGGTGTGTGAGCATCAAGGCACCGCCTCGCGGGGGAATGGAGAATGGTGTGTGAGCACCAAGGCACTGCGCCGCAAGGGAGTGGAGAATGGTGTGTGAGCACCAAGGCACCGCCCCATGGGGGAATGGAGAATGGTGTGTGAGCACCAAGGCACCGCCCCCCGGGGAATGGAGAATGGTGTGTGAGTACCAAGGCACCGCCGCCCCATGGGGGAATGGAGAATGGTGTGTGAGCACCAAGGCACCGCCCCCCATGGGGGAATAGAGAATGGTGTGTGAGCACCAAGGCACCGCCGCCCCGTGGGGAATAGAGAATGGTGTGTGAGCACCAAGGCACCGCCCCCCGGGGAATGGAGAATGGTGTGTGAGCACCAAAGCACTGCCCCGCGGGGGAATGGAGAATGGTGTGTGAGTACCAAGGCACCGCCCCCCGGGGGAATGGAGAATGGTGTGTGAGCACCAAGGCACCGCCCCCCGGGGGAATGGAGAATGGTGTGTGAGCACCAAGGCACCGCCCCCCGGGGGAATGGAGAATGGTGTGTGAGCACCAAGGCACCGCCCCCCGGGGGAATGGAGAATGGTGTGTGAGCACCAAGGCACCGCCCCCCCCCCCGTGGGGGAATGGAGAATGGTGTGTGAGCACCAAGGCACCGCCGCCCCATGGGGGAATAGAGAATGGTGTGTGAGTACCAAGGCACCGCCGCCCCGTGGGGAATGGAGAATGGTGTGTGAGCACCAAGGCACCGCCCCCCCCCGCGGGGGAATGGAGAATGGTGTGTGAGCACCAAAGCACTGCCCCGCGGGGGAATGGAGGATGGTGTGTGAGCACCAAGACACCGCCCCGCGGGGGAATGGAGAATGGTGTGTGAGCACCAAGGCACTGCCCCGCGGGGGAATGGAGAATGGTGTGTGAGCACCAAGGCACCGCCCCGCGGGGGAATGGAGAATGGTGTGTGAGCATCAAGGCACCGCCTCGCGGGGGAATGGAGAATGGTGTGTGAGCATCAAGGCACTGCGCCGCAAGGGAGTGGAGAATGGTGTGTGAGCACCAAGGCACCGCCCCATGGGGGAATGGAGAATGGTGTGTGAGCACCAAGGCACCGCCCCCCGGGGAATGGAGAATGGTGTGTGAGTACCAAGACACCGCCGCATCGCGGGGAATGGAGAATGGTGTGTGAGCACCAAGGCACTGCGCCGCAAGGGAGTGGAGAATGGTGTGTGAGCACCAAGGCACCGCCCCCCGGGGAATGGAGAATGGTGTGTGAGCACCAAGGCACTGCGCCGCAAGGGAGTGGAGAATGGTGTGTGAGCACCAAGGCACCGCCCCCCGGGGGAATGGAGGATGGTGTGTGAGTACCAAGGCACCGCCCCCCGGGGAATGGAGAATGGTGTGTGAGCACCAAGGCACCGCCCCCCGGGGAATGGAGAATGGTGTGTGAGCACCAAGGCACCGCCCCCCGGGGAATGGAGAATGGTGTGTGAGCACCAAGACACCGCCGCATCGCGGGGAATGGAGAATGGTGTGTGAGCACCAAGGCACCGCCGCCCCGCGGGGGAATGGAGAATGGTGTGTGAGTACCAAGGCACTGCGGGGGAATGGAGAATGGTGTGTGAGCACCAAGACACCGCCGCATCGCGGGGAATGGAGAATGGTGTGTGAGCACCAAGGCACCGCCGCCCCGCGGGGGAATGGAGAATGGTGTGTGAGCACCAAGGCACCGCCCCCCGGGGGAATGGAGGATGTTGTGTGAGCACCAAGGCACCGCCGCCCCATGGGGGAATGGAGAATGGTGTGTGAGCACCAAGGCACTGCCCCACGAGGGAATGGAGGATGGTGTGTGAGCACCAAGGCACTGCCCCGCGGGGGAATGGAGAATGGTGTGTGAGCACCAAGACACCGCCGCATCGCGGGGAATGGAGAATGGTGTGTGAGCACCAAGGCACCGCCACCCCGCGGGGGAATGGAGAATGGTGTGTGAGCACCAAGGCACCGCCCCCCGGGGGAATGGAGGATGTTGTGTGAGCACCAAGGCACCGCCGCCCCATGGGGGAATGGAGGATGGTGTGTGAGCACCAAGGCACTGCCCCGCGGGGGAATGGAGAATGGTGTGTGAGCACCAGGACACCGCCGCCCCGCGGGAAATGGAGAATGGTGTGTGAGCACCAAGGCACCGCCCCGCGGGGGAATGGAGAATGGTGTGTGAGCACCAAGACACCGCCGCCCCATGAGGGAATGGAGAATTGTGTGTGAGCACCAAGGCACTGCCCCACGGGGGAATGGAGAATGGTGTGTGAGCACCAAGACACCGCCGCCCCATGAGGGAATGGAGAATGGTGTGTGAGCACCAAGGCACTGCCCCACGGGGGAATGGAGAATGGTGTGTGAGCACCAAGACACCGCCGCCCCATGAGGGAATGGAGGATGGCGTGTGAGCACCAAGGCACTGCCCCACGGGGGAATGGAGGATGGTGTGTGAGCACCAAGGCACTGCCCCACGGGGGAATGGAGGATGGTGTGTGAGCACCAAGGCACTGCCCCACGGGGGAATGGAGAATGGTGTGTGAGCACCAAGGCACTGCCCCACGGGGGAATGGAGAATGGTGTGTGAGCACCAAGGCACCGCCGCCCCATGAGGGAATGGAGAATGGTGTGTGAGCACCAAGGCACTGCCCCACGGGGGAATGGAGAATGGTGTGTGAGCACCAAGACACCGCCGCCCCATGAGGGAATGGAGGATGGCGTGTGAGCACCAAGGCACTGCCCCACGGGGGAATGGAGGATGGTGTGTGAGCACCAAGGCACTGCCCCACGGGGGAATGGAGGATGGTGTGTGAGCACCAAGGCACTGCCCCACGGGGGAATGGAGGGTGGTGTGTGAGCACCAAGGCACTGCCCCACGGGGGAATGGAGGATGGTGTGTGAGCACCAAGGCACTGCCCCACGGGGGAATGGAGGATGGTGTGTGAGCACCAAGGCACTGCGGGGGAATGGAGAATGGTGTGTGAGCACCAAAACACCGCTGCCCCACGGGGGAATGGAGAATGGTGTGTGAGCACCAAGGCAGCGCCACCCCGCGGGGGAATGGAGAATGGTGTGTGAGCACCAAAACACCGCCGCCCCGCAGGGGAATGGAGAATGGTGTGTGAGCACCAAGGCACTGCCCCACGGGGGAATGGAGAATGGTGTGTGAGCACCAAGGCACCGCCGTCCCATGAGGGAATGGAGAATGGTGTGTGAGCACCAAGGCACCTAATAGGACAGTATATAGGGGAGGGACCACCTCCTGTGCCATCGTGGATACTGACTTCTGCTTTTCCCCACAAGAGACACATATAAATGGGTATATCATATATCCTGAACTAAAAGAAGAAACTATTAATGAGACAGTGACGGACACTATCCGAGAAGGGTATACAAAGGCAATAAGGCCACAAGGAAAACCGATACCCGAACTGAATGAAGAACAGACCCAACTCGAGCATGACATTCAGAAGCAGAGACAAAAGTATGTGATTCTGATGGAAGAAATAGATAAGCTACAAAAGGACACTGAAGAAATGTTGTCTAGTCGGCCTTGGTATACTAAGTTTTGGAATGCTAGACTCAATGTGTAAATACACCCCTGGATAAGGATAATATCACATGTATTGGTTGTTGTACAAGGCATTGTATTGGTGATCTTGTTGTTGTTATCCTGTCAAAAATGTAGCAGGAATAAGAGACAAGCCATAGCGAGAGCAATAAGTAAAAAACTGGATAAGGCAAATTTTAAAAGTCCGGCAGAAAGGACTTATCTTATATAACCTCGATGGGAAAGTCAACAGGCGGATCCTGCAGTTTGGGAAGTAGCTACCCAAACAGAGGGACAAACCTGGGGCTCACCCACAAGAAAGTAATAGGGAAATGGCCTGGCCTGGGCATATCGCCAAGGGCCATAAGGGGGGATTGTAAGGGGACTAAAATAACTTCTTAGAATTAAAAGTTAGAAGCAACTATAACTTCTTAGAATTAAAATTAGTGGAAAATAAGTTTATCTCCTAGCCTTGTTCAGGAATGTAGGACCTAGACAAAACAGGAACTGTAAAGCTAATAAGCTGGTCTTTTGTCCTTGCTCAAGATAAGACAGGACGTCCAGATTCTCATTGATTGGTCTACAGAATCATGCTTTGAGTGTAGAAGGGGGTGCACGCCTCAAGTTAGGGTATAATTGCTGTACGTATTTTAATACTCGGTGGAAGAATCCTTTCTCTGGGATGAGACTGAGATTTTCCCCATGCATATGCTTGAATAAAGATCGTGAAACTTATCCAAAGTGTCCGTCTGGTGAATTTGTGGTTGCTATAGGGCAAGTGTCGGCCTTATCTCAGGGGGTCCGCTTGAGAGGAGGGAAGACTTCTCTTTTACCCCCAACAACAGCCTTACAATATTCTTTAGCCACGGTTGCCATCCTTTAAAAGAGAAGACATGATTCTGACTTGATGCAAACTCTTGTTATTTTCACCATTAAACGCGGATTCATTAATCACCACAAATAACCCGCGAAAGAACGGAAAGGTGGCTCTTTTCACAGTGAAGCAGGCTCCTGCGCCAGCTCTCACTAACCGTAACATTTTCATTCGTAATTGCTGGGGAATTAGCCTAACTCTGCTCCAGCAATGAGCATTTCCCTGTCGGTGCGGATCATCTGTCAAGTCGTTACTTGACAGATCGCAAGTTCGGGATTTAGGGCATGCGTAAGCGGAAATTCCGAACTTTGTCAATTTCAAAGGCACTTATGATGGCGTACTCAGAGTACACTGTACCCACTGCAAAATCTGCCCCAATATGCTCATATAACAAACACATAAAATACAGACCCCAGTTTGAAAATCTGAGCATGCAAAATTGATGAAGAAAAATAACAGGCTTTAATTTAAAAAAAATTAAATAAAATCTTTTAGGCCAGTAATACTACATGTGTCAAAGCAAAGTGGTTTTGGCTTTACACCAATGCAAGCTATTCGCTCAGATGTTAAGGAGCCAGGTTGTGTACATGCATAAACAGGTTAAATAAAGAGCAGGGTCGTAGCAGGTTATCAATGAAATCCTCTTTAAGAAGCAATTGTGGAAGAGATTTTAGGTATGCAATCCAGAGAAAGCCCACTCTGCCAGAATCTATTGGTACAGACAGTGGTTAAGCCAGTGCACCCCCCGCCCAACACCCACCACTTCTTGAATCGAGGTCAGCCAACACGGCTTTAGAGGATCGCCTCCATTTTGCTGCCAGGAACCTCGGTCCCCAGGCTTCAGCCTACAAGACTGTGTGGTTCTCTGTGGCCTTTGGACCAAGTAAGTCAGCATTTCCCAGCACAGATCCCTGCCTGCCAAGTCGGCCAAATCTCAAGTTCAACTAAACAGGGAAATAAGATACCAAGTACCGTTGTGGAATCTAAGCAGTGAAACTCAACCATGAGTTATTGGATCATATTTTAAGAGAAAGTATGTGTGGAGCTATTAATTTCTCATTGAGAAATGGCCCATCAGCATAGAAATCTTACGATGTGAAATTCTTAGACCAAAATCAGTGATTTAACTTATTTGGTGCCCATCATTTTTAAAAACACACCATCTGTTTACTGCTAATCCTATCATTTGTCTGATTTGACAGTCCAAGTCAGCTAGTTAGAAGCACATGCTGATGATCCACTGAATTAAAAAGCAAGTCTTACAATTACCTTTATCAATTAAAAAGTTTGCCTTTAATGAGAAGTATTGGAGTTATCCAGAAAAGAGTCAGACCTTGTTAATACAATTCAAACTGATGTAACATCATTTGAACACCAAATATTTGCCTTTAAGATTTTGTTTGAATTTACATTTCTAAGGATATACAATCTATTGATCAGATACATTGCTGACTTGCATCAATAACATCTTCTCCAGCTCTGAAATAAAATCCTTCAAATGTGTGTTGGTCATATTAGAATATCCCCTTCATCAGAAATCAAAGTCTAGTTATTCGCTTTACAAATATTATACACAGGAAAAGGATGTACATTACAGTTCAGATCACATTCCAGGTGTTGTTTTCAATTATTATTGCTCCATTTTCTGTATTCCTTCATCATCTTTCCATAAAACATGGCACGTAAAAGAGTCAAATGCTTTTGATGGGCCAAGTCAATATCTTCCATTCCAGTGGTCGAGTAAATGGCACGATACAGACCTTTAAGAAGTTTTTAAATCTGTTTTTTTTTGGCCACCCTTACCCTACTCACAGGTTATACAGACTGTGTAACTATTCCAAACCTAAATGTTCTGCAGTGGGGTAATAAATGGAAGGTTAAACAGGAATACAAAACACACTTTCTACACTTGCTTTACTGCTGAAAATAACAATTTTGCTAAGATGTTTGCATTTTTGGTGGCAATGTAGTCGTGGTGATGTAGTCATGGTAATGTAGCACAAAAATAGATATAGTTGCAAAATGAAATGTGATGCCATCCTCAAAACAGAAATCCAGCAGCAAATTTTTTTTTTTTTTTAAAGTGTAATACCAGAGGCGACATTCCCCCAAACCTATTAGGTGGACATACCTCAAATTATGTGCACTATCATCCTGGCAGGTGGATTGCGTATTTAACAAGTGGTGGAATGATGCGATGCAGTAACTGCACAGCACCCGTGCTAACAAAGTTCAAGCCATTTTGTTCTCTAATACAATAAGGTGTGTGTAGAATGAAGGGTTTTCATGCAAAGTAGGGCTCTTCGGGAAAAATGTCAGTCTATGCATATATTTAAGGGCAAAAGGTGGATAATCCTAATTCTAAATCATCAATATCATGTATACAGACATTAAAAATGCTTTTAGTGAACAACTGATGTTTTAGGCAATTGTTAGACTGACTACCGCATTATTCAAGAGGGGAACATTTTCTTCAAGTGTATAGCAAGTACAGGTGAAACTTATATAACTTAAGAGCCAACAAATATGGGACATCTTACATTTACTGTTTATATTAAATAGTTTCAGTACATGTAACCACAATATTTCATTAAAAAAATCAAGTAGATCACTAACCATAGCAGAGTTGCTGATCTGATATTCAGTTTAATGTAGTTGAATTAGACTGCCCATTATTAAAACATTGTTTAAAATGCTGCTGCATGAAATTGTTGTAGTTACAGATTTATACAACATTTTTGACTATTTTCTAAAATAGTTCCTTGGTAAGATAATTCTCTCAAACAGGGGAGATACTGAAAATGTAATCAGCTGCAATATATATTTGCCAATCTTCTAATGTTCTGTCTTTCTAACCATTATTATCCCAGACTTGAAACCAATTGATAATATATATATTGGTATATGGTATATAAGGGATGTATAGTTGCTCTATGTAGCACATTGAGAAAAATAGCTCTTCAAATAATATTTGACCTAGGCCTGAAGGTTCAAAAATCTATCTATATTCTAAATAACCACTACCCTGTTGGCACTACAACAGAAGGATTTAACGTGAACTTGTGCATATATATTTTTTAGTTAAAACAATTAAACTTGTATACAATTGATAAGAGTCCTCGTTCAACTTATTCACTGAACAAGAGAAAAAGCACTTTGTGTAAGTAATGCTAAAACTGTTTTGCTGATGGCACTACTGTAGGGTCCACAGTGATAATACAGTACAGGAGCAGCATATTAAAGTGTGCTTTGTTTCACATCTCGAGACAAAATCCATTACACTTTGGTGCACACAACATGGTCACCATTTTCTTTTGCTTGTGCAGCCAAGTCATTATTGTGCTTCTTCTTTGAATAAAACCCTTTAAAAACTGGACAAATAGGCATGTATTGTAAACACTGAACTTTCTTCAGTAGGTTCATTCCTATTGGAAAGTCATATGTTTTTACATCTACGCATGTGTCACTATTTGCAAGTGCCCCTTCTTTCCATTGTACAAGTCCACGTTCCTCCGGTGTACCTAATTTTAAAAATATTTGAAATGCATTACATATAAAATTTACCTTGTGCTTTTAAAATTAATATCCCAAGATGTTTCACAAACAGAAATAGTGAAAGAAAGACACTGCACCACATAGGGAGAGCTAGATTACCATCTTTCCACAAACAGGATTCTCTCTCTTCTCCAAGACCAAACAGAAAATGGAGATAAGAGTTAAGGGGAGTTTCCCAGACTGGCATTAATGGGGGAATGGTGCCCTGCAGGGATCTGTGCTGAGACCACCATTGTTTGTTATATACATAAATGATTTGGATGTAGAAATTGAAGGTATGGTGATGACATTTTCAGATATAGCCAATAAAGTGGAGGACTGCACCAAAATACAGGAAGACAAACAGGCTTGCAGAGTGGGCAGATAAATGGCAAATGAAATTCAATATAGCAAAGGTGTGAGGTGGTTCATTTTGGTAGAAAGAATAAAGAGGCCACTTATTCCTTGGAAGGCAAGAAGCTAAATGGAGATAGAGAAGCAATGAGATATGGGAATACGGATACATAAAATTTGCTAAAAATAGCAATGCAATTTGATAAGGTCATAAAAAGTGTACATGGTGTTGGACTGGGGTGGACAAATGTAAGAAGCCACACAACACCAGGTTAAGGTCCAACAGTTTTATTTGAGATCACAAGCTTTCGGAGCACTGTTCTTTCATCAGGTGAAGTGGAGAGATGCATAAAGACACAGCTTATATAGTCAGAGAATAATGCCAGATGATTACAGGTAGTCTTTCTAACTGCCATTTATCACACCTCGGCAGAGAGATAATCACAGCAATCAAAAGGTGTGAATGGTGTCCAAACAGGTTAGTCAGGAAAACATTACATCAAAGAACAATGAGGTGGGGTCACAAGGGGTCAAATGTTGCAGATGCTGGGGTCTGTATGAAAAACAAAAAACAGACAAAAACATTTTTTTTGCTGGAAATCACAGCAGGTCCAGCCGCATGTGTAGAGGGAACACGCCAATGACGACTCGAGTCTGGGTGACCCTACATCAGGTGGGGTTACATGTAGCGTGACATGAACCCAAGATCCCGGTTGAGGCCGCACTCATGAGGACGGCCTCAACCGGGATCTTGGGTTCATGTCACGCTACATGTAACCCCACCTGACATAGGGTCACCCAGACTCGAGTCGTCATTAGCTTGTTCTCTCTACACAGATGCGACCGGACCTGCTGTGATTTCCAGCAAAGAAAATGTTTTTTTGTCTGTTTTTTGTTTTTCCATACAGACCCCAGCATCTGCAACATTTGACCCCTTGTGACCCCACCTCATTGTTCTTTGATGTAATGTTTTCCTGACTAACCTGTTTGGACACCATTCACACCTTTGATTGCTGTGATTATCTCTCTGCCGAGGTGTGATAAATGGCAGTTAGAAAGATTACCTGTAATCATCTGGCATTATTCTCTGACTATATAAGTTGTGTCTTTATGCATCTCTCCACTTCACCCGACGAAGGAGCAGCGCTCTGAAAGCTTGTGATTTCAAATAAAACTGTTGGACTATAACCTGGTGTTGTGTGACTTCTTACATAAAAAGTGTAAACAAAGTAGTTTCTTTCTAGAACAACAGGTTTCAAAAGCATGGAACCTTGGTTAGACCACACTTAGAGTACTGTGCACAGTTCTGGTCTCCATACTACAAAAAGGATATTGAAGCACTGGAGAAAGCACAGAAAAGATTTGCAAGGTTGTTACCAGAATTGAGAGACTAGACCCATCAGGAAAAATTAAGCAGGTTGGGTTCTTTACTTTGGAAAAGAGACCAAGAAGAGACCTGATTGAGGGCTTTAAAATTATGAAGACATTCAATAGGGGATAGATGTAGAAACAGTCTCCACATCAAGGGGGCATTAACATAAAATAGCTATTAACAGATCAAATAAAGAATTTAGGAGAGATTTCTTTACACAGAGAGTGGTAAGAATGTGGAACTCCATGTCACATGGAGGAGGTTAAAGCAGATAGCATTAATGCATTGAAGGAGAGGCTCGATACATGCATGAGGGATAAGGGAATTAAGGGATATAGAAGCAAGATGGGAAGAAGTATATGGAGTGGAGTATAAACACTGGCATAGATCTAGAGCTGAATGGCTGGTTCTTGTGCTGTGGATTTTATGTAATTAGGAAGGGTAATCGAAAGTCTGGTTGAAAAGATGGGCTTGGAGAAGGCTTTTAAAAAGGAGAGAAAAGTGAAGAGGCAATGAGGTGTAGAAGCAAGTTCTAGAGAGTAGGGCCAAGGTGATAAACTCTGCCACCAATGCTTGAAGGGAGGGGAGGAAAATGCCCACAAAGTCAGAGTAACAGAAGCAAAGGGTGGAGAGAAGTCAGGGGGAGCACGGCTGGAGGAGGTTGCAGAGATAAGGTATGGCAAGGCTATGGATAGATTTGAAGACAAGAATGAGGAGTTTGAATGTATTACGTTAAGGGACAATCAGTGAAGATCGACTGGAACTTTATGCAGAACAAAATACAAGCAGCTGTGTTTTGGTCAAAATGAGGTTTGTGACGTGTCGATGTAGGAAAGCTAAAAAGGAGGGCACTGGAATAAATTGTGTAGCGCTGACATAAAACATAGGTAAGGGTTTAAACAGTGGAGATGCTAAAGATAGGGGTGGAGGCAGACAATGTTGCACAGGTTGAAATAGGCTGTCCTGGTGATGGACAGGACAAGGAGGGGGAGTGAAAGGATATGGAGAAAGGGAAAAGCAATGGGATTAGAGTGAATAGATCAGATCAAACAGCCAACACAGGTTCAATTCTATGACTGTCTGATCAAAAAAAACATGCAAATTATCAAGCGCATTCTTTCCACAGACTATTTTATCATAAACACTGCAGAACCAATCAAGTGTTTAGAGGAGCTAGGTCAAGTGCGTCTCGTTCTCTCTTCCTCTCCCTCCAAAAAAAGTATCAAACTTTAAACTTACATCCTATATTATTCATCCTTGACCAGTTAACTTCCAAGGTACAATCATTTCATGGTTGTCAGGAACCTGCATGTTTGATATAGCATTTATTTCCATCTGTACTTCTGCATTTACTCTCAATCCTATTCACTTATCACATTACCTTATACTTATCGCTTTTTTTTTTTTTTATTTAAAAAAGAAAACTACATACCCTTAACTCTTTTAGGCAAATACCTGCTCCACATTCCCATTTTTGTGAGGGAATACTTTTCCTACTAATCTCAAATCTTGTTTATTTAAAAAAAAAAATCAGAGGGAGCAGATAGTTAGATTTAAAGAACAAAGTTGAAGTGGTTGTGAATGGCATGTAATCCAGAATTG
The DNA here is from genome assembly GCF_052327205.1 of Somniosus microcephalus. Taxonomy (NCBI): domain Eukaryota; kingdom Metazoa; phylum Chordata; class Chondrichthyes; order Squaliformes; family Somniosidae; genus Somniosus; species Somniosus microcephalus. The sequence goes on along the minus strand of NC_140994.1, from coordinate 149,618,366 downwards.
GAATTATTGGCTTGTAGCAAACCCTGTAGTTGATATTCTTTAAAATATATACAATGTTGGAGAGTTAGTGGTGAGAAAATTTGAATGTCGAGGAGTTGAGTGAGGCCACAGTTGAGCTGTGCATTTATATATGTGCTGGCCAAGTCAAACTGAAGAGCTATGTAAAACTTGACTATTGTGGGAAGAAGAGATACACATCTCCTCCCTCCCCCCCACCTTCAAATCCTGGAATTATCCCTGATGTTTTCCCAACGACAACACTTTGGGGGTGATTTTCATTCAGAAGTCAGGAAGGAGGCAGGACTACAACTTTTGGGGTTGTAGTCCCGCCTCCATCGAGATGCGGCCAATCCAAGCGATTTTAACTTGATTGACCTTGTTGAGCCCGCCCAGCGGGTTCAGCAGGCCAATTAAGGGCCACCTGGCAACAGGTGACGTCACAGACTGAAATTTCATCTGTCAAGATGTTTTGACAAATGAAATATCAGTGTTTCACAGCTGTTTGAAGCTGTCAAACACTGACAGTCTTACTTCTAACATGAGTCCTTCTCCACAGACTCAGTTAGAAATCTCTCCTGCACAGAAAGCTGCAGGCTGTCACTTTTGACAGATCGCAGCCATTCTGCTTTCTGTGCCGGTGAGATGAGGGACTCCCCGAACCTAAAGGAAGGAAGGCTGAAAAAGGTAAGAAAAATGTATGTAAAACTTATTTAATCACTTTAGACACACCAAACACACTTACCTTTGCACTCATGCACAAATCACTCACCTGAACACTGACATCTCGACCCCTCCAGGCAATTCAACACGACGGCCCGACTCCTCCAACTTGGCATGGTTTGGAGCAGTCGGGATTCCCACAGTGCATGCTTAAAAATAGGGATTAGGCTAAAAACTGCCTGTTAACTACCTGTTAACAGGCAGTTAATTGGCACTAATCCCTTCCCGCCTAGGGTAGGCGGGTCCCAGTACGGGGCGGGTACCCGCCTCCTTTGAAATTGGCATGGAGGCGGGTTGGGGGCGGGACCCCCGATTTCGGGAATTTATCCCCCCCGCATGCCTTCAATCCCAACTCCACGGCTCAATGAAAAATCGAGGCCTTTATATCCGGTTGTGCTTATGGATCAAAGTGAAAACATGCAATACCAGGTGACTCAAACTGTAGGGATTTAACAGAGAAAAGCAGCAGCTTTGTTTCATGCAAACATATTTGAAATGTTAAATAGGTTTCAGTCAAATGTGAAAATAACTATACCTGGAACGGTATTATCCAAGATGAAAGCAAGGCAACCGCCAACAAACATTTCTGTTGTCAACAACACAGTCAAAATCTGATCCATTTCTGGGCTGCCTGTTCATGAAGAAAGTTCATGTTATAAATCACTACTCAAGTAAAGATAATGCACTAAAATGGAGCAATGCACAGAGAAAGAGAGGAGGGCTCATTGAATATAATGGATGCATGCTGTGCCAGGAACTTGTGATTTTTTTTGATGGATGAGCTCCTAGAAACAAACTGCATGATTCATTTAAAGGTTCAAAATGAACCTCAAGAAAAGAAATGCTTTTGTTAGTTTGGATCGAAAGCAACCAAGTTCATATTTGTTTGGCATTGCAGAACAGCTTACACAATGCTATTAAAATCTAATTAACTTCAGTTAGTTATTTTTATCTTCATGTGGGTCATTATCATGGCCTTGGGCTGCAAAATTATTATGGAGTAAAAAGCCATAAAGCTTTAGAAAAAGACATCGGCCTAGAAATTCACTAGCCTTAGCGCCGCTTTTGAGGTGCTAGAGGGACTAGCGCCAGAGTTATGGCCAGTTGAAAAATTCCCTCGGGGCCCTAAAGCGGCGTTGCACCGATAGCGCTGCGCCGGCACCGATGACGTCATCGGTGTGCGCAGCGTCCCGGTTGCCATGCTGACGGGCCCCAGCGCCGAAATTCAGTTGCGGCCACCTCGCCCGTGGCAGCCGCAACTAAGACTCTGGCAACAGAGTCCAACATGTGTTTGCGCCGGCGCATTAAAGGCCCCGCGGCGGCCGGCCGCTTTCCCGCCGGCCGCCTGCCCGCAGCTCCCTCCCCGGACTTCTCCCCCCCACCCCCCCCCCGGAACAGATGCAAGCCCGGCACTTGTCCGAGGTGCCGGGCTCATTTTTAAACAGATTTGCGCGGGCCGCGGCCGGGTGCAGGCAGCTCCTCCTTAACGGAAGGAGGAGGCCTGCACTTCCCCAGCCTGCCGCACCGCATCGGGTGCCGCAGCGCCGGAATTGCGGCGCTAAACGGCAGTTAGCGCCCTTTTCCAGGCGCTAAGACCCTTCAGTAGCGCCTGCAGCCGTTTGGGCGCGGCACTACTGAATTTTTGGCGCGCGCAGGGGGACTTAGCGCCGGCACTAACTTCCGGCGCTAAAGCCCTGGCTAAGCCAAAACCCAATTTCTAGGCCATCGGCCTAGAAATTCAGTGCCCTTAGCACCGATTTTGCGGCGCTAGAGGGCCTAGCGCTGCAATTGGCGCCGGTTCCTAAATTGCCTGGGGCCCTTCCGCGGCGGTAGACCGGTAGCGCTGCGCCGGCACCGATGACGTCATCGGTGTGCGCAGCGTCCCGGTTGCCGTGGTAACCCGGCCCCAAGCCGAAATTCAGTTGCGGCCGCCTCGCCAGTGGCAGCCGCAACTAAGACTCCGGCAAACGAGTGCTGCCGGAGTCTGCGCCGGCGCTTTAAGGAGGCGCGGCGGCCGGCCGCTTTCCCGCCGGCCGCCTGCCCGCAGCTCCCTCCCCGGACTTCTCCCCCCCCGGAACAGATGCAAGCCCGGCACTTGTCCGAGGTGCCGGGCTCATTTTTGAGGAGATTTGCGCGGGCTGCGGCCGGGTGCAGGCAGCTCCTCCTTAACGGAAGGAGGAGGCCTGCACTTCCCGAGCCTGCCACACCGCAGCGGGCGCCGCAGCGCCGCAATGCGGCGCGTTGCGCCAGTTTTCAGGCGCTAAAACCCTTCAGTAGCGCCGGCAGCCGTTTGGGCGCGGCGCTACTGAATTTTTGGCGCGCGCAAAGGGACTTAGCGCCGGCGCTAACTTCCGGCGCTAAAGCCCTGGCGCAGCGCAAACTCAATTTCTAGGCCATCATGTTAAATAATAAAACTTGTTCCAACAAGTACGTTTCATAAAAGAAATAAAAATGATTGATAGAGGAGGATTACATGTCGCAAGCATTCTGATAATTCTAGAAGTCTTTGATCGAGAATATTTGAGAATATTGGAGAATTTTGAATTTTCATATCAAGGATTAGAGAACAATCAAAACTTGGTTAAGGTTTTCATTTCCAGGACCTTTGTAACATGCTTTTTCCAAATTTATTCTCCTGTGAATTTATTTCCTTTCCTTATTTCCCTCCCATCCCCATTTTACCACCAGGTTATGCAGTTGACCTCTTCTTAAGCCTCTGCCGGTGAACCTTACCTAGCTGCCAGGAATCACAACATTATGTCCTATGGGGTCCTTGATTTTTTTTTTTAAATGCCTGTTTGAAGAGAATTACTCTATTTGGTGTCAGATGTCCATGTCTATAGGCAGCTATGCTCCAGAAACTCAATTATAATTTAGACACGCAAGGGTGTTAAGTACAGCTGTTATATCTATTCCGATCATGGCGTAATTTGCTCCCTTAAACAATCTGCTTGCCTGCTTCCTTTTATACAGGTAGACTACCTTTTATCCGAACTTCCGAAAACCAAAACCCTCTAAAAACCGAAGGTTTTTTCGTTCAGCGTAAGTCGTGTGCACGACATGACCAGAGTGGCGCACGACTTACGCTGAGCAGAGGGTCAGCGTAAGTCGTGCGCACGACCCCGACCCCCGCCGACGACCCCCCACGGACCCCTGCCGACCCCCCCGCTGACCCCGACCCCCGCGCCGACCCCCCGCGGACCCCCCCGTGTACCCCCGCCAACCCCCCCGCGGACCCCGACTCCCGCCAACCCCCCCGCAGACCCCCGCCGACCCCCACCGACCCATTTCCCAGTCTTATAAAATACCTTCCGAAATCCGAAATTTTCCGAAAACCGAAACACGGCTGGTCCCGAGGTTTTCGGATAAAGGATAGTCTACCTGTATTAACAAAACAAGGTCGCTCACTGCCCTGTATCTGTAGGATCCAGGAGTGTAACAATGACACTCCCTTGTGATCTTACCCAGAGCTCTGTGTCCTAAGCACGTGTAATCTTTAATTTCTCTTAAGGTAATAGTAGGCCATTCAACCCCTCGAGCCCATTCCACCATTTAGTTAGATCATGGCTGATCTGTACCTCAACTCCATTTACTCACCCTTGTTCCATATCCCTCAATACCCATATCCAACAAAAGTCATATCGATCTTAGTCTTGAAAATTTCAATTGACCCAGCATCCATAGCCTTTGGGGTGGGGGGGGGGGGAAAAGAGATCCAGGGCTAAAAATTCATCTCGGTCGGTGGTGCAAAGTGATCGGTATTGGAACGGCCGCCCGTTACATGCAGTGCCCGATATTCAGTTCTATTGCAGTCACTAGAACTGACTATCAGGTGCTGTGTATAACAGGCGGTCAATCCGATACCGCTCGTTTTTCGCCACCACCTGAGACGAATTTCTAGGCCCCAGAATTCCACTACACTTTGTATGAAAATGTGCTTCCTGATGTCACTTCTAAATGGCCTAGCTCTAATTTTAAGATTATGCTCCCTTGTTCTGAATTCCTATCGAATCCCTTAAGTTATTTTTAATGACTAGATTTGGTCACCCCTCAACCGTCTAAACTCAAGGGAATACAACTCCATGTGCTCTCACTTTTGCTAATCATCTCTCGTGTGGAAATGCATTCTGGATACTCCCCTATCCACCATGCTAGTGACCTCCTCAAAAAGTTCCACTAGATTAGTTAGACATGACCTACTCTTCGCAATCCATAGTGACACTCTTTGATGGACTTCAATGGAACAGAAAATGGGACAGGCGGTATAGCGGGTGGCCAATCCAATATCGCCCATTTTACACTCCCAAAGTTAAAAGTTCTGTTCATGGGAACAAAGTGGGTACTTGGGAGCAGTGCTTATGTGAAAGATAATCACCAATATTGACTTGTTGGGCTGACTGGCCTGTTTCTATGTTGTAATTTTTAAATAATTGTATTACATTCACTTGCTACAATCAATACAAATTCAGTTCATAAATCGTTACAAGCAAATAAAGAAAAAGCATGTTGGGGAATCTTATTCTAATGTAAAAAGGATAGCCTATCGATTCGAACAGTCTGCTTCTCCCATGCAATTTTCAGCTGTCTTGACTTTCTTTCTGGTCTGTGCAGATTTAAAAAAAACCTCTTAAAACTACCAAAGGTCAAAGAAATTTGTCAATACTGAAGTGCAAGATATCTCCTGAACAACCAGACATCTTTAACTACAGTGCAGTACTAAAGGAGTACTGCATTACCAGAGGTGCCGTATTTCAGTTAAGGCATCAAGCCAAATCCCATCTGTCGTCTCGGGTGGAGGTAAAAGATCTTGCGGCAGCTTTTCAAGAGTAGGCGAGTTCTTGTAGTGTACAACTTGTGTTATTGGCCATAGGAACCATCTTCCTTTATTTATTAGTGCAGCACTTTCGATCATTGCTCCTACAATTAAAATGTTAGTAGAACCTGATGATTTTTTGTGTTAGCCAGCTTACCTGTATTAATAACAGTAGGGTTTACATCCAAATAATTTGGTAGTGTTAAACCAAAAAACATGGAGAATCCCAAAACAAAGAGATTGCGGGAAGAATTCATGTCTACGAACTGAAGGTTGGAAAGTCCAACAGCCGTGATCATTCCTGCAAAACAACCAGCAGCATAAATTACAAATCAAAATGATCATACCAACACTTCCAAACAAGATCTAAAATACATAAAACAATTATAACTAGTAAATGTGTGAATTAACAACACCCCATCCACCAAGTCAGTTTTCAAAAGAATTTACACAATAATGAATGTCAAGATGTTCATTCACTCAATACTGCCATTATCACAAAAGATGTTACAAAGAGCCAAGAAGCTGCCAATGTTCAGTATTTACCATAAATCCAAAAGATACAAGAGATTTCTATTGACATTTAATGGGCAGCTTCCATGGGGATTCTTCCAATTGTCCATCATAAGTTCAAAGGACGAGCCGGGGAAACCCTGGAAAAATGGTTCTTCCACCAAAGCTATAGCAGATGAGGAAACTCGCCCCCTTTACTTTTCAAAACCAGAACAGCCAACTGTCACTCGACAGGCTGAAGAACAAGTATATTGGGAGTTAAAGCGTCCAAAGTTTTCTATGGTATTTTAACAATTTGTTTACGTCACACATAAGCAGACCTCATCAGTACTGCTATACACTTTTCACAAAGTTGAAATGTAATTACACTGGCTGTATGTGTGTCAATATCTCCCAATATCAAAGCACTATAAAATTCATGACCCTCTGACTATGCAGAATTTCAGATTCTCTGCAGTAAATGTGCCTCTGAAAAATGGATTATCTTACTTAAAAATAAAGACCGATGTCCTTGGGGGAATGTTTGCTAGTGCTGTTGGGGAGGGTTTCAACTAAAATGGCAGGGGGTTGGGAACCTGTGCAGGGAGACAGAGGAAAGGGAAACAAGGATAGAAGCAAAAGACAGGAAGGAAAAAAGCAAAAGTGGCAGTCAGAGAAATCAAGGGTTTTAAATCAAACATGGCCACAGTAAATAATAATTCTAAAAGGTCTAAGAGTGTTAAAAAAAAAACAAGCCTGAAGGCTTTGTGTCTTAATGCGAGGAGCATTCATAATAAGGTGGATGAATTAGCTATGCAAATAGATGTGATATGATTGAGATTACGGAAACATGGCTCCAGGGTGACCAAGGCTGGGAATTCAACATCCAGGGGTATTCAATATTCAGGAAAGATAGGCAAAAAGGAAAAAGGAGGTGGAGTAGCATTGCTGGTTAAAGAGGAGATTAACACAATAGTAAGGAAGGATATTAGCTCTGATGATGTGGAATCTGTATGGGTAGAACGGAGAAATACCAGGGGGCAGAAAACATTAGTGGGAGTTGCATACAGACCCCCAAACAGTAATGCTAAAGGTTGGGGATGACATTAAATGGGAAATTAGGGACGCATGCAATAAGGGCATAGTAGTTATCATGGGTGACTTTAATTTACATATAGATTGGGCTAACCAAATTAATAACAATACTGTGGAGGAGGAATTCCTGGAGTGTATACAGGATGGTTTCCTGGGTCAATATGTCGAGGATCCAACTGGAGATCAGGCCACCTTAGACTGGGTATTATGTAATGAGAAAGGATTAATTAGCAATCTTGTTGTGCGAGGCCCCTTGGGGTGGAGCGATCATAATATGATCGAATTCTTCATTTAGATGGAGAGTGAAGTATTTGACTCAGAGGCTAGGGTCCTGAATTTAAATATAAAGGAAACTACGATGGTATGAGGTGCAAGTTGGGTAGGATGGATTGGGGAACATTACTTAAAGGGTTGACGGTGGATAGGCAATGGCAAACATTTAAAGATCGCATGGATGAACTACAGAATTTGTTCATTCCCTGCTTGGCATAAAAATAAAACAAAAAATGTGACTCAACCGTGGCTAACAAAGGGAATTAGGGATAGCATAAGATCCAAGGAGAGGACATATAAATTGGCCAGAAAAAGCAGCAAACCTGAGGATTGGGAGCAGTTTAGGATTCAGCAAAGGAGGACAAAGTGATTAATTAAGAGGGGGAAAATAGAGTATGAGTGTAAGCTTGCAGGGAACATAAAAACTGACTGTAAAAGCTTCTATAGATATATGAAGAGAAAAAGATTGGTGAAGTCAAGCGTAGGTCCCTTGCAGTCAGAATCAGGGGAATTTATAATGGGGAACAAAGAAATGGCGGACCAATTAAATACATACTTTGGTTCTGTCTTCACAAAGGAGGACACAAATAACCTCCCAGAGATGTCGGGCAACATAGGGTCTAATGAGGGAGGAACTGAAAGAAACCAGTATTTATAGGGAAATGGTGTTAGGGAAATTGACGGGATTGAAGGCCGATAAATCCCCAGGGCCTGATAATCTACATCCTAAGGTACTTAAGGAAGTGGCCCTAGAAATAGTAGATGCATTGCTGGTCATCTTCCAAAATTCTATAGACTCTGGAACAGTTCCCATGGATTGGAGGGTAGCTAATGTTACCCCACTATTCAAATAAGGTGGTAGAGAGAAAACGGGGAATTATAGACCGGTAAGCCTGACATCGGTAGTGGGGAAAATGCTAGAGTCCATTATAAAAGATGTAATAGCAGTGCACTTGGAAAACAGTGACAGAATCGGACAAAGTCAACATGGATTTACAAAAGGTAAATCGTGCTTGACTAATCTACTGGAATTTTTTGAGGATGTAACTGGTAGAATAGATAAGGGAGAACCAGTGGATGTGGTGTATTTGGACTTTCAGAAGGCATTCGACAAGGTCCCGCATAAGAGATTAGCGTGTAAAGTTATATCACAAGGGACTGGGGGCAAGGTACTGACTTGGAGAGAAAACTGGTTGGCAGACAGGAAGCAAAGAGTTGGAATAAATGGGTCTTTTTCCGAGTGGCAGGCAGTGACTAGTGGGGTAATACAGGGATCGGTGCTAGGACCCCAGCTATTCACAATATATATTAATGATCTAGACGAGGGAACTAGATGTAATGTCTCCAAGTTTGCAGACGACACAAAGCTGGGTGGGCGTGTGTGCTCTGAGGAGGATGCTGAGAAACTCCAGTATTATTTGGGCAGGTTGGGTGATTGGGCAGATGTAATGTGGATAAATGCGAGGTTATCCACTTTGGTGGCAAAAACAGGAAGGCAGATTATCGGAACGGCAATAGATTGGGAGAAGGGGAAGTGCAACGAGACCTGGGTGTCCTTGTGCACCAGTTGCTGAAGGTAAGCATGCAGGTGCAGCAGGTGGTTAAGAAGGCAAATGGTATGTTGGCCTTCGTAAGAAGAGGATTCGAATACAGGAACAAGGATGTCTTGCTGCAGTTGTACAGGGCCTTGGTGAGACCACACCTTGAGTATTGTGTGCAGTTTTGGTCGCCTTATCTGAGGAAGGATGTTCTTGCCATGGAGGGAGTGCAGTGAAGATTCACCAGACTGATACCTGGGATGGCAGGAATGACGTATGAGGAGAGATTGGGTCGATTGGGCTTATACTCGCTGGAGTTTAGAAGAATGAGAGGGGATCTCATTGAAACTTATAAAATTCTAACAGGACTAGACAGACTAGATGCAGGAAGGATGTTCCCGATGGCTGGGGAGTCCAGAACCAGGGGTCACAGTCTAAAGATAAGGGGTAAGCCATTTAAGACAGAGATGAGGAGGAATTTCTTCACCCAGAGAGTGGTGAACCTGTGGAATTCTCTACCACAGAAGGCAGCTGAGGCCACTTCATTAAATATATTCAAGAAGGAGTTAGATATATTTGTTAAGGCTAAAGGGACCAAGGGATATGGGGAGAAGGCAGGGACAGGGTACTGAGTTTGGATGATCAGCCATGATCGCATTGAATGGCAGAGCAGGCTCGAGGGGCCGAATGGCCTACTCCTATCTTCTATGTTTCTATATTCCTATAAATAGACGGTGTAATTTTAAGTTATATGTTGGATACTTCAACTTACCAAATAAAGTGCAAAACATGCCTCCAAGAATGGGATCTGGGAGTGAGGCAAACAGTGCAGTGAACTTCCCTACTGTTCCCAAGACCAACATAATAACCGCTCCATACTGGACCACTCGCCTGCTACCAACCTTGAGAAGCAGAACAAAACAATTTAGAAGAGTTAAATAAGTCTGATACCATTGGCTTATAAAGTTTGACTGCAACAATGGCTGAACACTTCCTCCAAAAACTGAAGTAAGGCACTGATGCCTCAATCTGATGCACTGACCATTTCTGTAAGAAATTTTTAGATTGGGTTTTTAAGTTTTTTTTTTAAATGAAAACATTAGTCGCATCATGAGTTAAGACATTTCTTGGAATGAAATGTTGAATTGAAAAATGATTGTGCTGTTAAAGGAATAATATTTCAGTTGCATCTCTGTAAGCTTGTAGGAAAAGCTCTAGTAAATCCAATAATATGGAGTAGCTTCACAATAAAATGTTGTTAATGGAGCATGCTTCATGGTAGAGACAACGTTGAGCAGAATATTCATATCAGACAAAGAACCATTCTTTGTCTACGCTCAGGTGGGGATTAATGAATGTGCAGTAAAAACTTTATAAATGGACCTTAACTTTGGTCAAGTGTAGTTGTGGAAAACTTACAAAGGCAGACAAGTAAACCTTACTGGCTTGTTTTGTGCAGTCTCAGTTGACATTCTAATCAAAAGAAGAATTGTTGAGACAGGCTGAAGCAATCCTTCAATCATAAGTTGAGGTACTTAAATGTAAAGTTCTTTATTTTTAGAATGTTTGATGGTATGAAAAAAAATGTGGAAGTTTGGATAAAGTAGACAGAAGTAAAACAAAAATGTGAATTTAGTGCAACCCAATAGTTGATGCAGTAGTATAAGTTAGCCAATGTATACCAAGTATAGTGTAATCAAATAAGTGTGCACCAGCCCTTAGCTAGAAGTTAGTAAAAGACAGCTAACAAACCAGGAAAGGTGAATATCATGGGTGACTTATGGGGATACTAGATTATCAAATACATATCCCAGAGAAAAATTAGATGGCTTCAATATAGCAGCTAAAGCACTTTCTAAGTCCATAGCTTAAATGATCAAACAAGAAATACACGATTTATTTCAATTACATAGATGGCAGCCTTAGCTCAGGTAACATCCTCAGTTCGGAGTCAGGTCATGGGTTCAAGCCCCACTCCAGAGGCTTGAGCACATAATCTAGACCGACACTTCAGTGGAGTACTGAGCAGGGCTGCAGTCTCAGAAGTGCCACCTTTCGGAGTTATTGGTCAGTTCTCTTTGCGGTGTGAGGCTTCACTGTATGCAAATTGGCTGCCGCATTTCTCCACATTACAACAGTGACTACACGTCAAAACAACTTAATTCTTGCACATCCATGCAAAAATCCCAGGTTTATAAAGCTTATGAACTAAGCCTGTAACCTATGAATATTTATCAAAAGCATACATATTTAATTTTACTTCCCATCCCCTAGAAGATGTTCGGTTTCTTTAGATGTACAGACATGCCCTTGATGGCTCAGCTGGTTAAGACAGACAGTGAGTAGCATAGCCAGATGGACCAGAAGGTTTGATGCTCAATCCTCATTCTGTGCATTAGCCACCAGCAGCTATATTGCGGTAGATTCGCTATATTTAATCTTAATACTCTGGGGTGGGGTGGGGTGGGATTGGAGGGGGTGGCCATGGATCCTGAATGCTATCCACTGTTCCCTGCTGGAAATGTGCATGTGTGGACACTAGGTGGTGACATGATTGGTTCAATTACAATGCTCCCCCTTCCCTGCATGGTCAAAGTAGCCTGCCAACAAACACTGCTAAACTCAAATCCATATCAGTACCAACGACATGGGCAGAAAGAGGGATGAGGTCCTGCAGGCAGATTTCAGGGAGCTAGGAAAGAGATTAAAAAGCAGGACCTAAGGTAGTAATCTCCGGATTACTCCCGGTGCCACAAGCTGGTGAATATAGAAATAGAAGGATAGTGCAGATGAATGCGTGGCTGGAGAGATGGTGCATGAGGGAGGGCTTTAGATTCCTGGGGCATTGGGACCGGTTCTGGGGGAGATGGGACCTGTACAGGACGGATGGGTTGCACCCGGAACCAATATCCTCGCAGGAAGGTTTGCTAGTGCTGTTGGGGAGGGTTTAAATTAATTTGGCTGGGGGATGGGCACCAGGATGTAACTTTAGAAAGGGGAAATAAAGGTCTCAAAGGATTGGGAGAGGCAGAGAACACTAAAGAAAGAAATAGTAGAAGGGATGAGAGCAGAAGTGCGGGAAATAGAACGGACACGGTCGAGGGCCATATCAACCATGGTAGAGGGGAATCCTCATTTGAGGAAAAAGGAAGACATATCGGAAGCACTGGTATGGAAGGTGGCATCATCAGAGCAGATGCAACGGAGACAGAGAAACTGGGAGAATGGAATAGAGTCCTTACAGGAGGTGGGATGGGAGGAAGTGTAGTCCAGGTAGCTGTGGGAGTCAGTGGGCTTGTAGTGGATGTTTGTCAATAGCCTATCCCAGGCATGAAGACAGAGAAGTCGAAGAGGAGAAGGGAAGAGTCAACTTCCCACAACACCTTCCCATGCAAGCGCAGGAGATGCAGCACCTGCCCTTTTACCTCCTCCCTTCCCACTGTCCAGGGCCCCAAACACTCCTTCCAGGTGAAACAGCGATTTACTTGTACTTCTTGCAATTTAGTATACTGTATTCACTGCACACAATGCAGTCTCATCTACATTCGGGAGACCAAACGCAGATTGGGCGACCGCTTTGCAGAACACCTCCGTTCAGTCCGTAAGTGTGACCCCCGAACCTCCGGTCGCCTGTCACTAATTCCCCACTCCACTCCCACTCTAACCTCTCTGTCCTTGGCCTCCTACACTGTTCCAACGAAGCTCAACATTGGAACAGCACCTAATCTTTCAAATGGACACTTTACAGCCTTCTGGATTCAACATAGAATTCAACAATTTCAGACTATAACCTCTGCCCCAATTATTTCCCCCCGCCCCCACAGGGCAGCTGTTGATCATTCTGCCATTCCCATTTACACCTCATCTAGACTCATCTTTTTTTTCTTAACTTGTCCCATTACCATCTCCTTTTGCCTTGCGCCATCATCCCTTTTGTCTTTTAATCTCTCGTGTCTTCCACTCTATCACAAACCTTCCAGTTTGTTCCTTTCCACCCCCCAACCCTTTTCCCTACCCCTGCACTTGCTTATAAATCTGTTACATCGCTAACTTTTTCCAGTTCTGACGAAAGGTCATTGACCTGAAACGTTAACTCGGTTTCTCTCTCCACGGATACTGCCTGACCTGCTGAGTATTGCCAGCATTTTCGGTTTTTATTTTAGGGTATTTTGAAGGATGGGATATAAATTCTCAAAAGGCTTGACTACATGATTCTAGATCTAGATATTGCATTTGTTTAGATGTGGAAAATTTTGTTATTTGGTTCTTCAGAGTTTCTGTTTGGTACTCCAATTAGTAAAGTTAAACAGTTGCTATCATTTTTAAGTAGATACCATAGTCACTGACTATTATCAGCCCTCATAGAATGTAAGGTTAGTTGGAGATTCTTACTCCACTTATAAAATGCTCGCGGCTTTCTCCCATGCTGCAGAAATGCAACCATTAATCCAGTATTTCCACACAGTGTGCAGATGAGTTGAGAGATTACATTATATGCACAAAAGTAAGAGCTTTCAACTGGCACCATGAAGTCATTACAAATAATTAATCTACACCATGTTGGGGAGCTTTAAGATGCAGCAGGTTCAACTTTTATATTAAAGTAACTCAACATAAATAAATCAGCTAGCTTTTCAAAAATTCACCACCAGAGCGAAGTGTTCTAGTTGCTAGATTGTTGCCAAGGTAACCTGACACACCGGCTGGATCCAGTTATTTCAATGCGTGTTCTCCACACTATTATGTGCACGTATAAATGCCACCTCCAACCCAAACCCTCATCCAATTCGCCTTTTATTATAAAAGAGAAAAACTGATAATTACACTGAATGAAATTGATGTTTACTGCACAACATTCTTTTCAGTCTCATTTGCCTCTAGCATCCCCTATACAATTGCTAATGGAACATAGAAATGAGTCAAAGATTGAGATAACAATTTATTAAGAGTGATTTATCTGAAAGTTGTAAAGCAGTTGCTAACTGTTAACAGCTCATAGCAATTTCTAATAATAGGATTAATTAATATATTGGATTACTTTGGAAATATATTCAGAACTCAGTGGCTGGATTTTGTTATTCCTAGCATTCATTTGTAGCATAATCCCTTTGAAATCTGTCTAATGAGGTTAAAAAAATTTGAACGATCGATATTAAAATTTTAAAAAGGGGCGGCTAAGGGCGAGATGTCATTGTCGCAAAGCTAACGGCAGGGCGGCGCAGCGCAACACGGCCTGCAACTTTTGGATATTCACATTTAACTGTACATCTGCTTATCGCCTGAAGTTGCTGCACCGTTTGTAAGAGACACTATTCATGTATAAATATATGTGTAGGATTAGGATTAATCTCATGATTAAAGTTGTTGCTCTCATTTTACTTGTGGATTTGTATTGTAGCTAGAAATGATGAAATGGTTAAGTTGGTCTTTCCCAGGATGCTTTAGGGTTTATTGTATCCAGTTACAACTTAATTGACCGTGGGATGTGTGATTCATAGCTGTTTGACTATGTGTCAATACATTGTGAAGCGAGACAGGCGCAAGGCAATGATAGGAAGTGGGCAATAAGCCAGGATGGTGGACAGGTTGGCATCTGGTGTTTTGACAGGAACTTTTTCCATTTAGGAGGGGTATCGTCAGACTATAATGAATCATCTAGGATAGTATGCGTGACTAGAGGCCTGCAAAAGATCTTGCGCTTTTCTTCACAATTTGTAGAGAGAGACGAGAATAAAAGGTTCAACGAAGGTTATGTCTCTACCCAAAGGATAAGCGAGGCAATTGCGTTAATTTCTCCATATGACTACTGCCGAGACTTTGGCCGTGGTTTCGCTGACCGAGGCAGGTCAGGGGCGGCTGGGGTCGGTGATGCAATCTCAGCCCACTCAGTGATTTTACGTAGATTGGGCTGGTTAAGCCTGCCCTGCAGGGTTCCCAGCCAATTAAACGGGACCAGGTCTGATGACGCGTCATCAGCCAGTTTCCTTAAACGGGCCATGTCCACATTCATTTTGACAGTTGTTCTGTCAGTGTTCTGAAGCATTGAGGTATTGCAAACACTGCACAAAGGTGGACAGTTGCACCTAGGCTCTCGCATGACTCCCTCCATATGCTTATGGAGGGAGTCACAGCACGCAGAGGTTGTTCTCTTCCCTTCCAAGGGCGGAAGAGACCTCCCCAGGAGACCAACGCAGCCTGGTTGCACACGAGGGCACAAGCAGGGATGTCGTCAAGAGGACCAGGCTGCAGTGGTGCAAACCTTTCAATGATCTCAGTAGATCACGAAACATTACTGCAAAGCCACACAACCTCATCCTGCTGTGCCACTCATCACATCCCCATCACTCTGTCTTCCCTACCCTACTCCTGCACATCCTTACTCACATCTACATACCTTGCACCTCCACCCAACCCTCTCTATCTACATTATCACTTCCCCAACTCACTAGGCACCCCTCACACTCATCCTAGTTCAATCATACCAACTAACAACACACAAGGGTAGGCACATGGGTGTTTTATGCAATGATTATGTAAATTATTTGTTCATGTGTTGTCAAACATTGAAATCTATATTTTCAACACTTTGCCTTACTGGACAGGTCTGTGCTTGTCTTACTGGACAGATCTGTGCTCACCTTTGGAAGTGTCTTAGTGAGTTCCAGTGATTATTGAGACATAACCTTCCCCCCCCATACCCAAAAAGAAAATGTGAAGACTGAAAGGAATGGCTTGGACATTGTAGGGATGCTTTATGGTGCTGGTGTGGGGTGGGGTCAACCTAGCACATCATGTGGCAGCCAGGGTGTACAACCTCAAGTGAAGTAAATCTGGCAATGGTGATGCCATCACTGGGCTCCCAGGCAGGTGCTGATGGCTTGTATCCTGTGCAGCATCAGGTGATTGCGGAGAAAGTTGGTGTTGTTGTTGGGGCTGTTCGTGGAGTGATTCAGGGGACCAAGGTAATATTTTGTCAAGGGCACCAATGTTGCTGGAATAGATGGCAGCTAAAGTTGAGATGACAGAAGCGATCTGTCAATGGTGTGTAGGATTTGCAAAATTTCCACGTTTCCCCAAAGGTTACTATTAATAAAAGGGACCCTGCGTGGACATTTTTTTAAAAAGGGTACCCAAAGATGGCATCCGCACCTCGTGGCCGAAAGCCTGCAAGATTTAAAAGCTTGGACTCTATGGCACAAGCAGCTTTTGGGGAAATCAAAACCTAAAATGCAGTTTCCGTGAAGAAGGACTTTTGTATTTTGAAAAGCAGACAGAACTCTGAATATGCATTAAGCCAGATCGGAGACAGATCAAAACCAGTTAGGCCTATACTTGAGGCCATCAAGCAGTTTGCATAAATAATCGGAAACAGCTTAAGGAAGCCATCGAGGCTGGACAGGCCGATTAAGATGCATTAATCACAATACAGCTCGGACATCAGGCCAGTAGGTGCGTTCACCAGCCATCTAAAAACAGTTAGTTTAGATTGCTACAATTATTTAAACTAGCCCCCCAAGATTGGGACAATGAATTAACCTGATTTGGCGCGCAGATAAGGGCCATCCGAAGGAGTATAACTGAAGGCCCCAGGTAGCAATCTCTCTCTTCTCTTGCTCCCCGCCCTCGTGGCTGCTGCTCTTTCCCTGTCCCGTGCTTGCCACCTGGCCACTGCCTGTGCCTTTCCCATCCCATCAGGAATGCCCGACATTGCACCAGGTGGACACGGACAAAACAGGCCAGGCGAGACGAGACAAGACAATGAGATGAGACGAATCGGGAGAGGATTGAAGAACGCTTTGAATAATCGGGCCTTCAATCCAGCCGACCTTCGACTATCTTCATGCAAACTCCAACTGCCGCCCGAGAAAGAGGAACCATCATCCCTGCAAGGTAAAGTACCCAAGCAAAGACTTTAACCTTGGGGTACTTGTACCTGGACGACACCCTTGCAGCGCCCCGAGACCACATGACAACGGCAGGCCCCAGACAGCACAAAGAGTGAACCCCAAGCCCCACCGCTGTTTGAATTCAGCAGATTTTGGATTGGTGAACATGAATTCTGGCCCCTCATAGCTTAATCTAGTTAGGTATAGGGGGTGGGATAAGGATAAGGGGATTGTTAAGATAGTTGTTTTCCCTTGATGTGCCATTTGTTCCCCATTCCCTGTATAAGTATAGTTATTTGTATTTGCCTGTAAATTTTATACTAATAACTTCTCATAAGATTGTGTTAATTTCTATTTCAATAAAATCTTGGTTTTCTTACATCCAAACCACCTGTCTACTCAAGTCTTTTCTGTATCGCCGCCTGTACCCAAGTCTGGAGTCTAGAGCCCAGGGGCGTGGGAGCGATTAGAACCGCTCACCAGTCAGGGGTATAATTAACTGGGCGCACGCGCCAATCCCACCAGCCCCCTACAGAAATGGCGACCACGGCAGGACACCGGCAACAGGGTTGTGATGCAGTAGACAATGGTTCGGATGAGCAAACCATGATGGAGGAAAGGATTTCTGATTATGTGTTTAGCAAGGTGAATATCACTAAGAAGTGGATCACCACTCTGTTAAAGGCTGGGCATCCGGTAGATGCAGCAGCTAAGTGGACAGAGGGAAAGGAACACAAGAAGTCCTTAGAAAAGGCAGTTTGGCTGATGTGTTTTAAAAAGCAGGTCCAGCTGTTGGACAAGCTCATTGCAGCACAGGCAGTCGAGTTAAGGGAGTCAGCCCTGGAGATCCAGGATAAGGCTCTCGCAGGGGAGAAGTTATTAGTAGCTTTGCAGGCATTTAATGGGAGAACACAAGGCCCAGTTGAAATACCTACAGTGCCAAGTCACCGAGGCCAAGGGAAATGAGTTAAGGTTGCGGGAGAAAAACGCCCGCTTGGCAAGGCAGATTAGGGAACAGGAAGAGAAAGAATAGGAGGTAAAGGCAGCGTACAAGCTAGCGAGCGAACAGGGGTTTGAGGAGGCAGACCACGGCCCCTGTAAAGAGAGGATAGAAAATCTGAGCCGGGCCCTCCGGAAGGCAAAAGGCATGGTATGCCTCATAAGCCCAAAGGCAGGCCAGGCAGATTTTATGGGGAATGAGGGGAGGACAGTTCCAACGTCACCGGTAGTGCCTAGGGACGACCCGATTGAGAGAGAGGAGATCTCACGACTACCACCCGTAGTGCCAAGTTTCAGCGAGGTTTGGCAACAAAGGGGGGTGGAGGCGGAGGTAGAGCAACCCCCGCCCGAGAGGTCGGAACTGGGACCGCTGTACCCAGCACGGCATCGGAGGTTCGGCCCACCCGTCAATGGCGACAATGAGGGACCCCTCCAAAACCAGTTCGTATTACCCTTTAACACCCAACAGCTTAGGGCGATGGTCAACCATATCCCGGGCTCTCCGAAAAGGGAGACCCCTCGATCCACTTCAGGGAAGTAGAGCAGGCAGCCAGCATCAACGACTGCGATGGCGCTGAGAAGGCCAAGATGCTGCTATTCTCCCTGGAGTAGTCTCCTCCAATCCCTCTCTGATGAGTGTAAAAGGGGGCAGAGCGGGTACGAGGAGCTTAGAGGTGCGGTTCTGGAGGCCATGGGGATGAATGAGGGAAGTCCTTTCTCCCGCGTGGAGAAGACGATCCAACTCCCAGGGGAAACCCCGCAGGCTTGTGTGTACCGAAGGGCCTGTCCGGGGACGCCAGACCGAGTGCTCCTGAACGGGGATCTCCTGACCCATTGGCTCCGTTGCCTGGTGGCGAACAGCTTGCCACAGGTCCGGGCCAAGGCAGAAGCCTGGTTCAACCCCAAAAATCCCCAGACCACCGAACTTACGGTGATTAGGCAGCTAACTCTGGCCTATAAAAACGGTAGGGGAGCCGATGCACACCCACCCAAGGGAAAGGTGCATGAGGTAAAACCCGGACCGGGTAGGAAAGAGTGGCACCAGGAACGGAGTAACCCCCCCAACACAGAGACCAATTGTTACGGGTGTGGGAAGGATGGTCACTGGCGGAAGGAGTGCAAAAACCCTTGGAAAAATAACAAGGGAAAGCATTCCACAGCCCCAGCCCAAAAGGCGGGGGCAGGAATCCCTTCCGCAGAGGTCGAGTCACTTTTGGACACCATGAGGTCCTTATTGACTGGCCAGGGGAGAGTAGCAGCCGCCACCGGTGCTCTTACCCAGTCAGCCCCATCCAACCCACAGCCGTGACTAGAGCCAGCGCAGCCTGTTTACCTGTGTTCTCTCCGGTATGATGAGTGGAAAAGACCCCTTTTGGAGATGGAGGTAGAAAAGGTGACGGGGACCTATCTGTTGGACACTGGGGCATCATGCACCGTGGTCTACTCAGCTAACCCCACCACCTCGCCTCTCTCTAACGGGGTCCCATACAGTCTTTCGGGGTTCACAGGTAAAGAACAGGCTGGCTCATTTTCAATCCCGCTCGCCATTCGGTTAGGACCGCTCCGCTCCAAGTGGACCTGTGTCCTGATGAAATGGGAAATGGAGGGTGGAAGAGGGGTCCTGGGGACCGACTTTATTGTGGGCCACAGGATCCTAGTGGATTTGAGAAATCATTGCCTTTGGGGGGCAGGTAAAGTAAAGAACGGTGAGATAGTAGTAATCTCATGAAAGGAAGGGAACCCTCTGCACCACGAAGCCCAAAGAGGATTACAACCTCGAGCTTATGGTCAGCAACACCCCACCAGAGTTCCAGGCATTTGTGCAGGCCCACCTGGCCACATTTGCCACTCACAAACATGACTGCGGGAGGGCCACAGAGTTTGAGGTCAGCGTAGACGGGGACCCCATGACATGACCACAGAAGCAGAACCAGACATGGAAGCAGCCATGTCCTCGTTAGTACAGCAGGGAGTTCTGAGACCGATAGCCACCCACGTGAATTCTCCATTATGGCCGGTCAGAAAGCCGGACAATTCCTGGAGGGCCACGGTGGACTATCGCGTGCTCAATAGTGACATCCCAGCCTGCGCACCCACAGTAGCAACAGTTGCCGACCTCATAGGGAGTATTCCAGCATCTGCGACCACTTTCACGGTGCTGGATATTTCCAATGGGTTTTGGTCCATCCCTGTAAGGAGGGAGGATCAGTACAAGTTTGCCTTTACGTTTAAAAGGGCAACAGTACACATGGAACTGCTTGCCTCAGGGCTTCCACAACAGCCCCAAGCATTTTCCATCAATGCATGGCAAACAGTTTGAAGGATTTTAGCCAGCCCAGACAGTTGGTCCAATATGTGGATGACCTGCTCCTGTTCACTGATTCGAAAGAGGAGCATGGCCCACTATTGGCCGAACTGCTGGAGCTGCTAGGGCAGAAGGGTTTCAAAGTGAATCCCAAGAAAGCGCAGATCAGCCAGCAGGAGGTGAAATTCCTCGGCCTGACCGTACGCGCTGGAGAAAGGGCCATAGATAAGGCTAGGAGGGAGGCGGTACAAGAACTACCGGTCCCTAACACAGTAACGGGTGCGAGGTCGTTTCTAGGGCTAACCGGATACTGTAGAGACTTTATTGAGGACTATGCAGCCACCATGGCCCCTCGCCTCCGACTCCTACACAAGGGAGTGGAGTGGCTTTGGGATGAGGGTTGCCAGGCAGCATTCGTCAGGCTCAAGAAAGACTTGCAGACCGCACCAGCTCTAGGGGCTATAGATTAGGGGAAAGAGTTTTTCCTGGAGGTAGCAGCCAGCGGGGACAGCCTGAGTGCTGTGCTGCGCCAAGAGCGGCACGGCCGGCGGTCTACTCCTCCCGGATACTCACGGATGTGGAGAGGAGCCACTCCAACTGTGAGCGGCATCTTTTACCCCACATTGGGCTGTGAAAAAATCATTGATCTTCACAGGCACCTCTCCCATCACCCTCCTCACCCATCACACACCCACCCAGATGCTTCAGGACGGGAGGATCAAGGATGGGACAGTGAGCAGTGCCCGTATTGCCCGCTGGACCTTGCTCCTCTCACAGATGAATCTGAAGGTGAAGGGTCTCTGCGAGCCAAAGCTCGCAGCCAACCTGCTATATCCTGGAACAGCCCACCGGTGTTCCATTGAAGGGGTTTGGGAAGTAAACATAGGTTTACGGGCCAGGCTACATCCCACAGGCCGCGAGATCTATGTAGACGGTTCCAGCACGGTATCTGCTGGCGAGCGTCTCACGGGGTGTGGAGTTTACGACCCAGCGGCAAACATAGCCCTGGCGATTAAGCTCCCCAGCACCATGAGCACCCAGCAGGCTGAACTGTCCGCGGTGGTGTACGTTGTTACACACCCCAAAATCTTCCCCACCCCTACACGATTTGCTCGGACAGCATGTTCACATGCAATTAGTGTACGGAGTACCTGGCCATCTGGTCCCGCCGCGGATACACCTCCGCTGACGGGAGACCCCTCACAGTAAAACCCCTGCTGGAAAAGATCCTGGCAGCAGTGGGGGAGGAAGGGAAGGTTTTCATTCACAAGGTGAAAGCCCATTCCTCCACAGAACCTCGCGGCCAAGGCAACCAGCAGGCTGACTTGCTCGCCAAGGAGGGTTCCCGCACAGGCACTTTCTGTGACCCATTTGGGTCCAGACCCATGGCGGCGGTCAGAGGTAGGGACGGGACCCAAGGGAGTGTAGGGGTAGCGTTAGCCCTGGACCTTAAGACGGTCCAAGCCCAAGACCCCGTCCTCAAAGCAGTCCTCAGCGCTGTAGCTGAGGGAAAGGGAGTAGAGGGTCCGTATGGCACAGCGACCCTCTCCGATAAATAGGGTATGCTGTTCTGGGGGGAACAGTGGGTTGTGCCGCAGCAGCACCGGAGGGAATTCCTTCAACTGGCCCACAAGGGTCCAGGAGCGGGGACACCCCGGGCCTGAGACCACCTGGCAACGGGTGGATCAGGCGGGATGGTGGCCGGGACTCAGGGACGATGTCTGAGAGTTCTGTGCAGGCTGTCTTGTGTGCACTGCGAATAACCCCGACCCCCACAAAATGGTACCTATGGGACACGTCAGGAGGCTAGAGGGACCATGGCAGTCGATACAATTCAACTACATCGGGCCTCTGCCCACTGCCCAGGGAGGCTATAAGTACTGCCTAGTCCTGGTGGACGTGTTCACCAAATGGGTAGAGGCCTTTCCCTGCAGAACAGCCACAGCTCTGGGTACTGCCAGGACCCTGGTCCAGGAAGTGTTCTCGAGGTGGGGACTACCACAGTATGTGGAGTCCGACCAAGGGAGCCACATCACCGGACATGTGATGCAGAACACCCTCATGCTGTTAGGCATTGAAGGGAAATGGCACGTGGCCCACAACCCGCAGTCATCGGGGATTGTGGAACTTATGAATCGGACCCTAAAGGAAAGGTTAAGGAAGGAGACGGTGGATTCGCCCCGTAAACGGGCCGAAGTCCTACTGTTGGTTTTGATGGGAATCCGGGCCAGCCAGTCTAAAAGCATGGGGTATTCCCCGTACAAGCTAATGACTGGCAGGATTATGCGGACCCCCACCCATGTACTAGCCCCGGTGCTCAGAGGGTCAGTTCAGAGAGGTAAACCGGGACAGGGTTGCCCGAAACCTCTGAGCACCTGAAGCAGGTCCACGAGCAGGCGGCTGGGAACATGGGAAGGCAGCATCGGAGTAACCGATTGCTGCTCGAACCGAGAAAGCACCACGAGTGGGAGGTAGGAGATCAGGTCATGGTGAGAAACTATGCCCGAGTGGGAAGTTTGGAACCATTGTACATGGGGCCCTACAGCATTGTAGATAAAGCCAGCCCCATGGTATATGCCGTGGAAGATGCCCCGGCATACAAAATGGTTCCATATCAACCAGTGTAAGCTGTTTACACCCGAAAGGGGAAAGCAGCCAGTTGGGGTAAGGTCTGAGGATAAAGATCCTCAGCCCGCAGCAAGAGCGAGTTCAGACTGCACAGGCAGGCGCTGTGGCTTGCTTGAAGGGAGGGGCCATCCCGCCCATCAATTGGGACACTCCCCCACTCTTCTGGGATCCAGATGAGGGGGAGGGACCCGAGGTCGAAGACCCCGCCCCGGACCCAGCCATGGGACCTGGGGGCGGAGGCTCTCAGCAGCAGGCTGCGAAGAGTTACCTGCCCGCGGCCCAGGTTCGGGAGAGGTCAAGCCTGAGGGAGCAGCGGTTCGGGTTAAAGGCCCATCGGCCAAGAAAGCCCCACCCGCCAAGGCCCCTAGAAGGTCCCCACGGACGCCCCAGCTGAGAAAGCCATGGTCACCAGCCCTCCAGTTACCAAGGGCCACCCCTCGAGTCAGGGAGCGGTCCAAGGACAGAGGTCCTCAGCCAGCAGCCACGGGCTGCGAGGGACCTACAGTGCAGGGCGGTGCGGTCACGCTGGGGGTAGCGGTGAGCCGCAGGCCAACCAGGGATTAGCCTGGCCGCCCGGAGACGGGCGGCGGATGTATATAGTTTTAGTTTAAGTTTTGGTTATTGTTAAGTTTAATTATTTATCTTAAGTTTGGGTGTTTTAGTTTAAGTTAAATAAGGTGATGGGTAGTTTTAAGTAAGTAATCTGCTAAGAGTGTGTATGTTTGGGTCGAGGTTGCGGGACCCGACCATGCTTCACCAAGCCAGAGAATCTCTTGGGGACCTGGCTGCATGTTTTTGTATCTTTTTGCAGAAAGACTTTCAGGGTGGAGGGGATCGTGATCCTATTCGCCCTGATGACACTGAGCCTGGGAAGGCGGGGCGATGTAGATGTGGGAATCCTGTACAGGTGCTCGGGAGACAGGGCACCTATAGTGACCAACGGGAGCGGTGAGCGGGATGCGGAGGAGACCGCCGTCTACATCCACGAGGGAAGGTGGCCAGGATGGCTGGGGTCCAATTCGTCTCAGTACTCCAGCCAAACCGGATTCACGTACGGGGAGGCCTCCCTCCTGTGCCCCAGGGTACGGGTCGTTACCACTAGGGTCAGCGTCACCGTTGGAAAGCGAATATGTTTAACGTGTAAAGGACACATTCCTCTGGATAGGTGGTGGTGGCTCAGAAAGCTGAGCAAAGATATGAGGAACCCCAAAGTCGAGTGGGAACGGTTGGGGAACAACACCCACCGGACGATTACAGGGACTCAGAGGATTAAGTGTGTGTTGGGACAAGTGGTGGGAACCGGACCAAGGGATTTATATCTGTATGTGGGGGTCAGAGGAGGTCTGCCCCGTAGGCATGTCCATCGTTTTCCACCAGCAGTGGCAAGACACCGGGGAGGGGGATGACATGGGATGCCAGCCGGAAGGTGTGCGCAGTCCCATTCTCCCTGATCCCAGTCAATGCCACTGAGCTTGTAACCCGCCCCCATAAGCCCCTGCCCACGGCGCCGGCAGCAAGGTTACCCAGGGAAGGGTGCCCCACCACCACCACCAAGGGACCAGGGAATGGGTTGGTACTTGTCCCTACCGATCAGATGCTGTACCGGGGGGTACACTACGCGGTAGCCTCTGTGATTTTAAATCTCACAGAGGTACATTTACCGGAGTGGTGTCCCAAAGAAACAGAGCAGCTATACCAGGCCCTCTTAAAGGATATGTTCAAGAAGTTCTATGAGTTCGATTTCGCCCATGTCGACAAAACCAAACTGTACACCACAAACAGAGTTTTTGGGTAATGCAGGGAGGCAAAGAAGGGGAGTATGGAATGATGTTTTTACTGCATTTAACACTGGGTCCTCTTTCATCAACAGTCTGGATGACAGAGCTGCAGACCCAGATAAATGGTTTAAAAACACAATTAAAGAAAATATTACTGGATGAGAACAAGGTAGTGGGCTTGGAGTTGCATGAGGACCAGGCCATGACGGTCCATTTAAAAAGGAGATCATAGCGGAGTTGGAGAAGCACGCAAAGACAGTAAATGCCCTCATAAGGGAGGACAGAAATGCTTCTGACCAGGCTGCGCAGAATGAGGTGTGCGTGGTTGCTGGGCGAGGGCCGCAGTAATCTGGAGGATTTAAAACAGGGTTTAGTCCCCTCCTGGATTAGCAACAAGCACCTCGCAGCCCTCCACCCATTTGAGAATGCATTAAGCCCGTGCCAACTCCGGCTAGCTTCCGAAGCCTACCCAGTCCCCGTGGATTGTGGACAGTCCAACCACACAATCATGGGAGTAGTAGTTAGCCCGACCCGCACTGGTATAAAGGGTGGACAACATTGGAGTCATTCAAGAGGGTGCACACATTCGTTTCACAGCGGTCCCGCCTTATGTCATAAAGTGGGAGCACGTTATGACAGGTACTGACCGCTCAGGGTGCCGGAGCCGGGGAGCACACATAATCCTGTGTCCCCAGCACATGAATGCCTATTCAAAACCATAGTGTGGGTTCAGAGCTGCTGGCGCGAAGCCTATAAATTGCACCATGGAGGCAATGGCACAAGGCCATGTTCCCCCGCAGGTAGCATATATAAGAGGTGGGACATATTGTGTCACCACCGGCGTGTCCCACTACCAGCATGGACAGCATAGCTGGTGTCCGGTTAGTGACAGCAGTTTCTGTTTTAAACCCAAGGCAGAAGTTCAGGTGGCCCAGGAGCGAATTGCCCCCATTCCTGAACCCTCCACTTCACCTCACTATGAAGGAGAATTTTACGAATTTGCAAGAGTATGTAGCGCACTTTGGCTACAAAATTCCCCCTCTCCCTGAACACCTTTCCAAAATACTCAAAGCAATTATAGTTTTGCATTTTTACACTCTAGAGCAGAAAACAGTAGAGATAGGGACTAAGATATTGGATATTGTGATTCCACCCTGGTGGGACATTTTCAATAACAGAGGTCCCTTCGTGGATCAGACTGGCTTCCCACATTCTCGTGGTTTGTCAGTTAGGGATCTAGTTTGCATTCAGTGTAAGGGAAAGGGTCAGTTGTTAGAATTCCGAAACCAGAGGATCTGGAAGGAACATTATGTGAAGGTGGAGGGAGATACGCCTGTTTAAGTCTTTTTCCTTGTATTCTGATTAAAGATTGTTGTTTTTTGTGGTTGTTGTTTTTAATAAAGGTTTTTCTTTGCAACACGTTTAATAAAGATGTATGGGTACCAAGTGGTGCAGAGGCGTCGGACCCGTCCGTGCTTGGATGTGTATAAAAGTCTGTAATTTACTCTCTGTATGCTTATGTACACTACATTTTCGCGGAATGGGAAGTGCATGTGTCGTGGGTATATTAGATAGGTAATTACAGGGGAAGGTTGACTATGGAGGGTCAGAAAAATTTTGCTCACCTTGTAAGAATGATACTTCAAGCAAGTTTTAGTATCACAGGGGGGAGTGTAGGATTTGCAAAATTTCCACATTTCCCCAAAGGTTACTATTAATAAAAGGGATCCTGCGTGGACATTTTTTTAAAAAGGGTACCCAAAGATGGCGTCCGCACCTCGTGGCTGAAAGCCTGCAAGATTTAAAAGCTTGGACTCTGTGGCACAAGCAGCTTTTGGGGAAATCGAAACCTAAAATGCAGTTTCTGTGAAGAAGGACTTTTGTATTTTGAAAAGCAGACAGAACTCTGAATATGCAATAAGCCAGATCGAAGACAGATCAAAACCAGTTAGGCCTATACTTGAGGCCATCAAGCGGTTTGCATAAATAATTGGAAACAGCTTAAGGAAGCCATCGAGGCTGTACAGGCTGATTAAGATGCATTAATAACAATACAGCTCAGAAATCAGGCCAGTAGGTGCGATCACCGGCCATCTAAAAACAGTTAGTTTAGATTGCTACAATTATTTAAACTAGCCCGCCAAGATTGGGACAATTAACTAACCTGATTTGGCATGCAGATAAGGGCCATCCGAAGGAGTATAACTGAAGGCCCCGGGTAGCAATCTCTCTCTCTCCTCTTGCTCCCCACCCTCGTGGCTGCTGCTCTTTTCCCCGTCCCGCGCTTGCCGCCCGGCCACTGCCCGTGCCTTTCCCAGCCCGTCAGGAATGCCCGGCATTGCACCAGGCGGACACTGACAAACCAGGCGAGGCGAGACGAGACGAGGCGAGGCAATGAGACGAGACGAATCGGGAGAAGATTGAAGAACGCTTCGAATAATCGGGCCTTCAATCCAGCCGACCTTCGACTATCTTCATGCAAACTCCAACTGCCGCCCTAGAAAAAGGAACCATCATCCCTGCGCAGTAAAGTACCCAAGCAAAGACTTTAACCTTGGGGTACTTGTACCTGGACGACGCCCTTGCTGCGCCCAGAGACGATGGCAGGCCCCAGAGAGCACAAAGAGTGAACCCCAAGCCCCACCGCTGTTTGAATTCAGCACATTTTGGATTGGTGAACATGAATTCTGGCCCCTCATAGATTAATCTAGTTAGGTATAGGGGGTGGGATAAGAATAAGGGGATTGTTAAGATAGTTGTTTTCCCTCGATATGCCGTGTGTTCCCCATTCCCTGTATAAGTATAGTTATTTGTATTTGCCTGTAATTTTATACTACAGGTAGACTATCCTTTATCCGAAAACCTCGGGACCAGCCGAGTTTCGGATAAAGGAGAATATCGGATTTCGGAAGATGGGTCGGCGGGGGGGGTCGGCGGGGGTCCGCGGGGGGGTCGGCGGGGGGTCGTGCGCACGACTTACGCTGACGCTCAGCGTAAGTCAGTCGGGGTCGGCGGGGGTCGGGGCCGGCGGGGTCCGCGGGGGGGTCGGCGGTTGTCGGGGCTGGCGGGGTCGGCGGTTGTCGGGGCCGGCGGGGGGGGGTCGGCGGTTGTCGGGGTCGGCGGTTGTCGGGGCCCGCGGGGGGGTCGGCGGTTGTCGGGGCTGGCGGGGTCGGCGGTTGTCGGGGCCGGCGGGGTCCGCGAGGGGGGTCGGCGGTTGTCGGGGCTGGGGGGGGTCGGCGGTTGTCGGGGCCGGCGGGGTCCACGGGGGGGTCGGCGGGGGGGTCGTGCGCACGACTTACCCTTTATCCGAACTTCCGAAACCGGAACCCTCTAAAAACCGAAGGTTTTTTCGTTCGTACGCACGACTTACGCTGAACGAAAAAAACTTCGGTTTTTAGAGGGTTTCGGTTTTCGGAAGTCCAGATAAAGGGTAGTCTACCTGTAGTAACTTCTCATAAGATTGTGTTAATTTCGATTTCAATAAAATCTTGGTTTTCTTACATCCAAACCACCTGTCTACTCGAGTCTTTTCTGTATCGCCGCCTGTACCCAAGTCCGGTGTCTAGAACCCAGGGGCGTGGGAGCGATTCGAACCGCTCACAAACAGTCAGGGGCATAACTGATTGGGCGCACGCGCCACACCCACCACCACCCCCTACAGGTGAGAAAGCTTATTCCAAGGAGGCGACAGTGGAGACAGAGTTTAATCCAACACTTCCAAACTGCATACAGCTCAAGTGTCTTCCAAGTCCTGAAGGCTCAAGCTTCCGATATTGGAAAGTGACCAGCTGTGAAATGGTAGCTTTCATACCACTTTTGCAGCTGTCACCTATTCACAGCAAAGGGGAGACACAGAGAACCCGACCTACTTACCTGACATGATCTCCAATGACGTGAACCTCGTAAAAAAGTGGTAAAATAGAAATAGGCTGACAAAATAGTAGTTAACAACTGTTTAACAAGCATTTAACTATCTTAACTGCCTCCCGCACCGCTTGGTGTCAGGTCTGTTCTGAATTCACAGACCCAACACTTTGGAAACTTACATGAAGGCGGGTTCAGAGTGGGCGGCCAACCGGCTGTCAATCATTTTGATTTTGACAGCAGACCCGCTTCCAAACCCACACTTGTAGCGCCGGCTAAATTCAGCCCAATATGTCAAGACTTGGTCAAACACAATGGCCCAGAAATTCGGGTCCCAACGCACGAGTACGGACGGAGTACTCACACGTGGACCCGATGGAAGTGCCGGAATC
This sequence comes from Somniosus microcephalus, assembly GCF_052327205.1. Lineage (NCBI taxonomy): Eukaryota > Metazoa > Chordata > Chondrichthyes > Squaliformes > Somniosidae > Somniosus > Somniosus microcephalus. The sequence goes on along the minus strand of NC_140994.1, from coordinate 149,589,583 downwards.
TTGCATGCACTACGCATGCGCGGGAAACCGGCACTTCCGATCCTCTGAACCTAGGGGTTCAGAGGTCAAACGCGTGCGCACGGGAGTCTGCGCGTGGAACTTCCTTTTTTTTTTAAAAAACAGGTTTTAACATGCGGGCAAGTCTGTACATTTTAGAAATGTAAAAATCAGCCGTAAGGACTTCATTTTCAAAGGTAAGTGGGCAATTATTTAAAATTAAAACATTTTTTCCACAGGTTTTTTACTTTTAAATACTTTAAAGCAAGATAAGTTTATTTTTAGCCCCTTTTTTTATAAAATTATTTTTTTCAAAAATTTAAATTTTTGTTTAAAGAGTTATTTAATGTCATTTATAGTTTATTTACAAAGTGTGATTTTTTTAAAAATTTATTTGAAGGTAAAGTACAGTTTTACAGCCTCAGCATTTATACATTTTGACAGGTCTATCTGTCAAGACTTATGAATGGAGCATTCCCTGTTCCAATTGGCTGCCTGTTGCTCACGTGATCCCAGGGGACACATCGCACTAACTACGCCCCTGGGACACGCCAGCATAGCGCGCCGGCCTCTGGGACAGGCCTCGGAGAGGAATTCCACGCAGGCCAAGAGGTCAACTGCCGGCACGCTAGGTAAGTGTAGGTCGGGGGCTTGCACCCGCGGGAAGCCCCCGGCCCGAATTTCTAGGCCATTAAAACGTTTAAGTTGCAAACCATATTTGGTGTCAGAAATTCTCTTGCACCATATACCCATAAATAATGGCGAGCGCCATTAGCCTTACTGTTGTTTTGGCAGCAAATTCTGGCCAATATACAAATAGAAACAATGGTAACCAATATCCTGAGTAAACATTGCATGGCAATCAATTGAGGAGCCATACACTAACAGGCTCAATAACGCCACCAATCCTTCATGGTCAAATTATCGCTTCAACCGGCAATAAATATTTTTTTAAGTGAGAAACACACTTTTTAAAAAAAGATAAAGTTAAGTCACAACCATTTCTAATATATTGATTCCTAGAATGGTACTGATGAGCAAGGTCACTCCCTGGTGAATCAGAAATGGAACTACAAGGGAGTACACAAGTGGCGAAAAAGGAAAGTAAGGAAGCACAGTAAAAGGTTGAGATAAAAGGTACTTTTGTTATCCCAAGGACCCCTATATTTGGGCTGGATGATGTAGAACCATTTCCGGTTCCTAGTAATCCTGCAATGATGCACGATATTCCTTCAGTGAAGATTCCTCTGGAAGACAAAAGGATGTTTCCAGATTACCATCAGTCCTGTTCATACACAGGGGTGTAGTTTTTCTCTTTAAAGAAAGTTTCAAGTATTAAACAGAATTTGGTAACCGATTGAAGACTTTTACAGCTCAGTTACATCAACTGTGATTGAGCACTAACAAATGCCTGCCTCCATTTCTGGTAAGTGTTCTCAATACTTAAAAATTACCGGCCTAGAAATTCAGTATAGCCACTTTTGGGGCGGTAAAGTCGGGCGGGCGCTAAAGTTTGCGCCTGGCTCAAAGTTGATGGCACTTCGCCGATATTCAGTAGCTTCGCCCTAAGAGGTTGCTTGAGCGCTAAAACTGGCGATGCACGCCTATCTTTAGGCGCGAAGCCGGCGGTGCTGAGGGATAGCGCCGAGGCCGGGCGCAGCGCAGGTGCGGTCATTTCTTGATTGACAGCAGACACCGTGGCGCCGGCCAGCTCTTAAAAGGGGAAGGGTCGACTTGCTCTGCTGCAACGGCCGGCACACTGCAGCCTTCCAGCTAGGCCTGAACACTGCTGGTGATCAGAAGGAGCCATGGCAACGGTACAGAAGGCCCGTGAGCGTGCCCTGCGCTTCTCAGCCCATGACTTGAAGGTGATGGTGAGGGCCTTGGAGAAGAGACAGCACATCTTGTTCCCGGACACTGGCAGGAAGCCTCCCACCAGCGTCTATAGGAAAGCCTGGAGGGAGGTCACCCGCTGGGTGTCGGCCACCGGCGATGCCCACAGGGACAATGTCCAATGCCGGAAGAAGTTTAATGACCTGACCAGGATTGTCAGGGTGAGTACCCTTTCCAGTCTCCTCCTCATCCTTGCATGTACACCTGACATGATGGGCAAAGGGACCTGAAAGCCCTAATGACCAGCCCTCAGCCAGCAGCTATGGGACAGTCATAAACATCAATTGCACATTCTGCACTTTACACCATGGGAGGCAGTGCACACCACATCAGGGCTACACACTGGCCAAGCTATTCCACCATGGGAGGCAGCGCACACCACATCAGGGCTACACACTGGCCAAGCTATTCCACCATGGGAGGCAGCGCACACCACATCAGGGCTACACACTGGCCAAGCTATTCCACCATGGGAGGCAGCGCACACCACATCAGGGCTACACACTGGCCAAGCTATTCCACCATGGGAGGCAGTGCACACCACATCAGGGCTACACACTGGCCAAGCTATTCCACCATGGGAGGCAGCGCACACCACATCAGGGCTACACACTGGCCAAGCTATTCCACCATGGGAGGCAGTGCACACCACATCAGGGCTACACACCGTACTTACAGACCGTCCTTTCTCTTGCAGGCAAAACTTGCCAACAACCGAAGGCACCAGGAGCAGACCGGGGGAGGCCGCCCCCAGATCCAGGAGCTCACTCCCCTGGAGGAGCGCATGAGTCGCCTCATGGGACCCCGGGTGATTGGGCCCGTCGCCTGTGGAGATGCCGACCCTCTTCTGGGCCACAATGGTATGGACATCACCTTTTGGACCTCTCTCGTCGCACTTGCGCATCCGATCTACCTCCTTTGCCATTGTCCGACCAATGCGCTGAATGCCACCAGTCATGCCTCCCTCGCTGACGCCCTCTCCTCACTCTAAAGCTACTCTTGTGCCTTCCTGCTTTCAGCTGGTGACGAGGAGCTCCCTGAAGCTGCCAGTGACAGCCCCTCCGAGGAGGAGGAGGAGGAGGAGGAGGAGGAACAGGAAGGCGGACCATCAGGCCAGCAGTCAGGTGCGGCTGCAGATGCCGAAGTAGTGGACACGTCTTCCCTGGAGGAGAGCCTGGAGGAAGTGTCGGAGGGGAGTGTAGCTGCTGGGACCAGTGGCGTCCAGCAACCCAGGAGGGCTGCGGTTGGTCCGCGGCCTTCGGAGGGGAGTGCAGTTGCTGGGCCCAGTCGCCGCCGGCAACGTGGCAAGGGTCGGCCAGCTCTGCCCCCTGCTCCCCAGCGGGAGAGTCCAGACTCCAGTCCGGCCACGTTCAACTCAGAGGAGGTGCGCCACCTCGATCAAATGGCCCAGGATTCGGATCGCCGGCACACCGAGCTGATGGGGGTAGTGGCACGGATGCCTGAGGCCATCGAGTCCCTGGCTAGTAGTGTGCGCGAGTTCGGGGCCTCACATGCCGCGAGTGGCCGGCTGATCAGTGATGCCGTCCAGACAGTGGCTGCTCTGTTGCGGTCGCAGACCAGGGCAACAGGGGCACTGACTGCTGCCACACGCGCTGCGTCAGCCAGGCATCGCCTGGACACCCGCCGCGCTGCAGCAGCACAGCGGGCTGCCCTTCGGCAGATTGGTGCGCATGCTGCAGTGCGGGCCCGTGCGAGTGCCAGAGTGGCACATCACCAGCCAGGGCCGACCATCCGCCAGATTGCACACATTCCTCCAGCCGTCACCGCCACTCCCCCAGTGGTGCCTCAACGGCAAGCGGCTGCGAATGATGTTGGCCAGGCACAGCTGCGCCAATCACCAGCCGGCCCCTCGAGGGGCAAACCCCGTCTAGGCCGCCCCCCAAGGGCATCTGCCGGAAGGACATCTAACCCTCAGGAGCCTTTCCCCAGCCTCGCAGCAGCCACTGGGCAGAGCTTGCGGAGGAGCAGCAGGCCGGGCAGGGGCCCCAAAAGGCTCGACAAGGTCTCGCCCTCGCGGCCCAATAAGTAGACGGTGTGGCCAAGTGTTATTTTATATAGCGGTGCCTATGTTTCTTTTGGGGATGGTGGTTTTGTTTCTGGGGATGTTTTTTGGGTTAAGGCCGAGGATGAAGGCCATTTTTGAACAAATGTTCAGTTATTCCTCCCCAGGTTGTGGGAGTGAGTCACTTGATGTACTGTTTTTTGGGGCCGTTGAATGTTTCTGGGTTTCATGTGTGAAGGGGTTTCATTGGTCTAAAATAAAGATTTCTCTTTATTCAGAGTGTCCATGTTTGTTGCTGTAAGTGTTTGTTGCCTTCGCCAGCTGAGGGCTTGCGGAGCGGTTGCGTTCATGTTCCTTCATGGCCACAAGGCATTCCCTGACAGGGGGCTTAGAAGTGACGTTCAATAAGCCGCCGACGGACGGCCCTTGGACCTTCTCGCTCCCTCCTGGGATGGTACTCCTCCTCCTCCTGCTCCTCCTCCTGAGGTGGTGGTCCAACGTGAGGTGGCAATGCCCGAGTCCTGCGGAGAGCCAGGTTGTGCAGCATGCAGCAAACAACGACGAATTGGGACACTCGGTCCGGGGAATACTGCAGAGATCCGCCGGAACGATCCAGGCAGCGGAACCGCTGCTTGAGGACGCCAATTGTTTGCTCGATTATGTTCCTGCTCGCTTGATGACTCTCGTTGTATGCCTCTTCAGCAGGGGTCCTGGGCGCGCGGAGCGGGATCATGAGCCAGGTACACAAAGGATAGCCTTTGTCCCCGAGAAGCCATCCTCTTGGGGGAGGCTGTGCCTCGAACATGTCACGCACAGTTGTCTGCCGCAGGATAAAGGCACCGTGGCTGCTGCCTGGAAAGCGGGCATTGACAGCTAGGATGCGCTGCTTAGGGTCACACACCAGCTGCACATTGAGGGAATGGTAGCCCTTCCGGTTGCGGTAATCCTCGGCATGCTCCACAGGTGCCCGCAAAGCCACATGCGTACAGTCAATGGCGCCCTGCACCAAGGGGAAGGCCACAAATCTTGCAAATCCCAGTGCACGCTGATGCTGCCTCTCCAGGGCCATGGGGAAGGAGATGAATTGGCGTCTCCTTCTGAAAAGGGCATTGGTCACCTGGCGGATGCAGCAATGCATGGCGAACTGGGATATGTTAGCAATGTCCCCAGCAGCGGATTGGAAGGAGCCGGTGGCATAGAAGTTCAAGGCCACCGTCACCTTCGCCTCCACCGACAGAGACGTCCTGCTCCTGAGCTTTGGACGCAGGTCTCTGCGAAGCAGATGGCAGATCTCTCCAACCACCTCCTTTCGGAATCTCAGCCTTTTTGCACATCGCGCGCCACTCATGTTGAGGTAGGTGCGCTGCTGGCGGTATGCCCTGACTGGGTAAGGCCTATGTTGCCGACGCCTGTTGCCCCCTCTGCGTCTAGCCAGGGCTGCCCCTCTCACACCGCGTCTGCGAGCCCTACGGACATGACGCTGAAACTCAGCGTTGGCACCCCATGCAGCCCCCATAATATGCTGCCAAACAGTCAAATATACAAGAGGCCACTTGCAACGCTCTGGCCTGAAGCCAAAAATACCTGAGCTAGTGTTGGCCCAAACCAGAAAGCTGTCTTCCTTGGTCTCTCTCCAGAAATCCGTTGCACAAGTGTTTGCTGCAAAATGCCTGCCCTTTATAGTGCAGGGTAAGTGCCCTTTAATTTACGCTCCCCGGGTCCCGCGTCGGCTCTGTTGCGTTCCACTAAACAAGCGTACGGGCCGCCGGCCGCACAATGGGGCGGTCCCACTGAAGTTCTGGATCGGGGCGCGCAAAGGGCGTTGCACAAGGATATGACGTCATTTTCTGCGCGCGCAGGTGAGCGCGCGCTAAACTTTGCGCCGGCGCTAAATGTCTACTTAATTTGGGGCAAGGCGCAGATCGCGCTGCGCCCGGACGCTACACGCATAGCGCCAGAAATTCACTTCTCTTAAGGCGCTAACGGCTGGCGCAAGCAACTGAATTTCTAGGCCACCATGCCCACACTAAATGGGTTAGTTAACTAGGTTACTACCATGTAGGAGACTGCTCAATATTTTACTGGTCTGAGGTTAGTAACCTAGCTTAAATTCAACCAAATTTTATACAAAACACAAATGAGTCTGTTCACAGAACGTACTGTAGAAGAGAGGTGTACCTGTTTAAGGCATGGATAGGTGGAGGTGGAGCCCCAGCCAACCTAGCACAGGCATAATAATCACCTATAGATTCAATTATACCAGCTAGTGTCGCACTGAACATTCCTAGCACTCCAGCTACTGTGATCGTTGGTAGACCCCACTGACCTGCAAAAATCAAAACAACCTTTTGAAAAACATTTAAAGAGCATTCCTACCTTTAAACAAAAGGAATGCATTCTTAAAAAAAAATGTTGCTTTCCAGGTTACTGAAGTTTAAATTCAAAGCACATGTTTACCTTTAACCAAATTAATATCCAATTTTAAAATAAAAGCAACAGCTCATGTTTGATCTTTCACCTTTCCTATAAACGCGCAAAACAGGCTCACAGCAAAAAATCGGCAGCCCGTTTTATACCACGTTAAATATGGACTTCAAAAGGAAAATAATACCTGTAGTGTTGTGTAAAACAAGCTGTCGATTTTGCTATGAGCCCCTTTCATGTCCTTGGCGTAAAGCAATTTCATCCAGAGTTCAGTTATAAAAAAGTCATTTGAGGAGTTACTATGCATGTTCCTTTTGTCCAGCACCTTAAAATCAGATTTTATATAAGCCATTCCTTTTCTCTGTCACTTACATGGATATGGCATACGAAACCAGGGCGCAGTTGACATTATTTCACCTCTGGCATCAGTTCGAGCTTTGAATCCGTACTGATCAGGATTTTTTGGAAATACATCAGTGAGAGTTAAAAGATAGCAAATTAGCCAGACAACCATGATGGCTATTATAATCTAGAAAAGAAAATACAAGAGACAATTATTGCAGGTGAAAGTCCCTACCCCAGGATTTATTTATAATACAGGAGTAAATTTATAAAGGTTCCCAGAAAAAAATGACATGGCAAGGCCCAGCAATGTGTGTTTAGATTCACCAGAGTGCTTTCCTCAGTGCATTATAGACCAGGTAAATGGAATATTCCAAACTGTCAAGTCTTACACCCATTTTGGATTAAAAATGTAACCTATTTTGAGGAGTATGGCTCCTTGTGCTTAATTGTGACCTGTCTCCCTTTTTGATCATAAATCTCAACAAATTTCCTTGCTGTTGACAGCTTTTGGTGTTCCAGTGAAGAGGTTTGCATTAAATATCTAAATATTTAAAAAAAAGACTCCCGAAACATTTTACTCATTTCCTCTGAAATCTAAAATTATATTAAAATGCTCATCATCTTGAAAGAAACTGTCAGGAACCTTTGATTAAAAAAAAATTGCTGATTTTTTTTGTACTCAACCTAAAGACTTACTTGGTCCTAGGCACAGCATAAAATTCTGGTGGTCCCCTGTATTCAGTTAGAAAGAAACATTGGGCCAGAATTACTGTAGCCAGTGAACAAATGGCACTGTAAGTTAGACGAGCCTTTACCCATTTAATTTCCATGAGACTTTGCACTGGAAGGAAGGGAGATATCAAAACGACACGGCACACTCAACAGGGGACCTGGGACCTGCGTGAACCGGGCAAGCAACTGTGTATCTCCTTAACCAATCAGATTGAAATATTGTGAAATGAACAGCACAGAGTCAGAAGCAGGAAGTGCAAGTTTGAATTCATTGTTCGGTGTCAAATCAGGTAGAGAAATTGAAAGAGAGAGAGAAAGAAAAACTGGATTGAGAAAAAGGAATATATTTTAAATCTCCAACAACAATTAAAAGCTGAAGGAATGAGACTCCACACTTGCAAGAATTAATTTTCAGTGCCAGAGAGGGTGTTTATGCAGTAATTAAGACTTAGCACACTGTTAAAAAAAAGGGTACTTAGACTGAAATGGACAAGCACCAACTTTGTGGCGAGTTCAGCTCATATCTACCATGCAAGTACAGGAACTTCACGCCATTCAATGCATTTGAATGACGAGTCAGACAACGAGATGCCATTTTTGTGAAGCTAATGGCGGAGTGGTGCATCTCACACTGCAACTTCTGGAACTTGGGGGGGGGGGGGCGGGTGGGGAGAAAGAGAGTAATTCATTATAGCCCCGTTTGGGCCGCTAGCTTTTAAAAGTTGAGAAAATTAGCGCCAGGCGCTAATGTTTCTAAACTTTTGAAAAATTCGCTTTTGCGCTCCAAGATGGAAGTGAAACGCTAACTCAAATGCTCCACTTCCTTTTTGGAGCGCAATTGGCAGCAGGCGGGGCAGAGGCTTCAGCAGCGCGGCACGCTGGGCCGTGCAGCGCTGCCGCATTCAAAGGCACCTCCCCCCCCCTCCTTAAAAGGAAAGGCCATTGCTGCAGGCTCTGAAATTTAAAAAGTACCTACCTGGGCCACCAAGGCAGCCACGACCCCACGCAATCAACCTGGCACTCAAGCAGAGTGCCGGGCTAATCGATCGCGAGCAGGAACCCATGAAAAAAACTGGAAGAAAAGTAAGGTTTTTTTTTATACTTACCTCGGCCACCTCGACTTTAATCAGTGCCCCCGAAGCAGCCGGCCACCTGATGCATGCCCCCTGCAGCTGGCGAAGCTTACGCCTGGCACTGCTGCAGGGGGCGGAAGTCAATTTCAGGTCCGGGGCACTATCGGGCGATGCATACAGCAATGACATCACGATCTCCGGACAAAGAAGATCGGGGGGGCAACACCTTAGTGCTGCAGCAAAATTCCCACCGAATATGGCGGGAGTCGACATCAGCGCCACGTCCAGTCGTAAAGCCATTTGTGCCCAGTTAGTGCCCCCTGGTGGCGCAAAGGCATCCAATTTCGCCCTCTGTGTTTAACATCACTTGAAGTTATTTATGTGCGATTCGCACATAAATAACGGTGAGCATCACTTTGGCAGTTATTTCTGGCCCATTGTTTTTAATATGCCTACATCCATTTGTATGATAAATTCCTTAAAATGTTACAATTCATAAGGGCCTCCATGATAGCCATTATTGATTTACCAGATATGCTCAGTACTGAATGAATGTCAAGCCAAAAGGGTATTTAAGTCTTGATAAAGCAGGTGAGTAGGGCCTTGCCTTTAGAGTGATGACTTGTCAAAAGCATGGGTATTGGTCTCCGGTAATGTGAGTGATGAACAGTTATATAGCTAGCATGGAGCAATTAAATCTACCTAATGGACAACAATGTCGGAAATCTTTATATGGATACTGATCGATGAATTATTCCATCATCATTTTTTTTTGCACAAGTATCTTTACATATTCTGCCCTCTGGATCATCCCAGATTATAAATTCTGCCCTCTTGATCATCCCAGATTATAATCGCTCAACCATCGGTGGCTGTGCCTTCAGCTGCCTAGGCCCTAAGCTCTGGAACTCCCTCCCTAAACCTCTCCACCTCCCTTTCCTCCTTTAAGACACTCTTTAAAACCTACCTCTTTGACCAAGCTTTTGGTCATCTGCCCTAATTTCTTATGTGGCTCGGTGTCAATTTCTTGTCTTATAACACTCTTGTGAAGTGCCTTGGGATGTTTTATTATGTTAAACACGCTATATAAATACAAGCTGTGTTGTTGTATATTCTGAATGCCTAATAGAATATAAATACAAAATATATCATAAAATAACCAAAAGACAACTATATAAATTCCCCCAAAATGTTAATTCAATATCATAACTGCAAACTACCCAGAAGAGAGCAGAGTTAAAAAGTGTTCTGAAGGTATGGAGCAAACCATTGGCAGGATCTCGGTCTGTTCAGTGGCGCAGAGACTTAGTCCATTTTCGTAGAGGGGAGCAGAGACGGCCAGTCTGCGAGTACAGATGCCAGCATGAAGTTTGGGGCAATCAGATAAGAAAATGAGAGCAAGTCTTGTATCCAAGGTGGAGAATGGCAGCTCGGACTGTTAAGCTAGATTAATCCCATACTGCTGTACCAATGCCTCGCAAGGCATGATGGACTACTTGACATGGGTGAATGGTTTAAATGTAAAAAACTGATGCAGGACTGTGGGAATGCAGTACAAATAGATAAGAAAGAACAGAAACAGAATGTTTATAGAACAGAGTAGAGACAGTCTCAGGGCTGAATTTTGTTGAAAGCTAAAGTGAATTTTAAACAGAACTCTGTAAAAAGAAACAAATGACTTGTGTAGCGTGTGATCGCCTAGTTTTCTGTATTCTCATGACGACTTGCAAGTTTATGAAAATGTATAAATATTGTAGCCCCGTGAGTCTAGGGGCGCACTCTAGAGGATGCTTCCCTGTGGGCAAACACAAAGGCCTAGAAATTGAGTGGGCTTAGCGCTCATTTTGCGGCGCTAGAGGGCATTGCGCTGGACTTACAGCCGGTTTTGAAATTGACTAGGGCCCAACATCGGCATTACACCGGTAGCGCTGCGCCGGCACTGATGACGTCATCGGTGTGCGCAGCGTCCCGGTTGCCGTGGTGACGGGCCCCAGCGCCGAAATTCAGTTGCGGCCGCCTTGCCCGTGGCAGCCGCAACTAAGACTCTGGCAACAGAGTCTTACACGACTTTGCGCCAGCGCATAAAGGTGGAGCGGCGGCCGGCCGCTTTCCCGCCGGCCCGCACCTCCCTCCCCGGACTCCCCCACCCCCCCCCCCCCGCGGAACAGATGCTTCTCGGCTGCGAGCCCGGCACTTCCGAGGTGCCGGGCTCATTTTTGTGGCGATTTAACCGGCCCGCGGGCGGGTGCAGGCAGCTCCTCCTTAACTGAAGGAGGAGGCCTGCACTTCCCGAGCCTGCCGCACCGCATCGGGCGCCGCAGCGCCGGAATAGCGCCGCAATGCGGCGCGTAGCGCCAGTTTTCAGGCGCAAACAGCCTTCAGTAGCGCCAGCAGCCGTTTGGGCGCGGCGCTACTGAATTTTTGGCACGCGCAGCGCGACTTAGCACCGGCGCTAAATTTCCGGCGTTAAGCCCCGGCGCAGCGCAAACTCAATTTCTAGGCCAAAGGGTTTCTCAGAGTGAAGTCCAGTACCGGTGGCCGGAATAAAACTTTACTTATTTTACAGTTTCTGACTTTGTGTATTACTGAGAAAGTGACAGACTGACCGGCGTGTTTAGTCTCCTAAAGCAGCGAACACTGATCCCCCAAGTTAGGGGTAGATCCTCCTCACAGAAGCGAGGGGTTAACAGGACTGGCGAGATGGAAACAGAAGTACAGCCTGGGGCTCATGATGATTACGAGTGGAGGTGGAATCAGAACACTGTTGGCATGCTGAGGTGTCTTTTTTTCTTTTCTTGCATTAGGTGCAAAACAAGGCCAGAGGAAAGTGTGTGCCTGGGGTTAAAAGATACTGTTGAGGCTTCTCAGGTTCATCCAACCATGCAGAAATGGCAGTGAGAGAAAAAATTAGTGCTGTTGGAATGACTGGATAGTGCTGTTGGAATGACTGGATAATGTGATGGGTATGTTTGATTCACTGAATGTTTTATGCATATTATGTATTGATTTTTTTTTTACAAGTACATAGCAGGGAGGTGAGTAAATATAATTGAAATTGGGGAGACAAGGGAATAAAACCTAACAAAAGTAGAAAGGGAGGAAGAAGTGTTATACAGAATGAGGAAGAAGACCACCATTGTTCAAGAAAGAGTGCAAGGACAATCCTAGTAACTACAGGCTGGTTAGTTTAACATCAGTTGTGGGTAAAGTTTTAGAAACAATAATCAAGGGAAAAATTAACAGGCAATTGGAGAGGTTAAGCTGATTAAAGAGAGCCAACATGGATTTGTAAAAGGCAGATCGTGTATGACTAATCTAATTGAATTTTTTGATGAAATAACAGAGAGGATTGATGAAGGGAATGCAATGGATGTTGTCTACATGGATTTTAAGAAGGCGTTTGAAAAAGTACCACATAGAAGGCTGGTTAACAAAATTGAGGCTCATGGAATAGAAGGGTCAGTGGCAGCTTGGATAAGGAACTGGCTTAGGGACAGAAAACAGCAAGTTGTGGTAAATGGCTGTTTTGGAGGGGGGGGGTGTGGAGGTGGTAAACAGTGAGGATGATACCAATCGACTGCAACAGGACATAGAAAGGCTAGCAGAATGGGCAGACAAGTGGCAGATGGAATTTAATAGAGAAGTGTGAGGTAATGCATTTTGGCAGAAGGAACGGGGAATGGCAATATACACTTAATGGCACAGTTTTAAAGAGTGTGCAGGGACAGAGGGACCTGGGAGTTAATGTGCATAGGTCCCTGAAGGTGGCAGGACATATTGAGAGAGTGGTTAACAAAGCATATGGAATTTTGGGCTTCATAAATATAGAGGTATTAAATACAAAAGTAGAGAAATTATGCTGAACCTTTATAAAGTGCTGGTTAGGCCACAACTGGAGTATTGCATCCAGTTCTGGTCACCACACTTTAGGAAGGATGTGAAAGCCCTCGAGAGGGTGCAGAGGAGATTTACCAGAATGGTTCCGGGGATGGGGGATCTTAGCTACAAGGACAGGTTGGAGAAGCTGAATTTGTTTTCATTAGAGCAAAGAAGGTTGAGGGGTGTTTTGATGGAGTACCACCAGATTATAACGGGTTTGAATAGGCTAGACGGGGAAAGGCTGTTCCCACTCATTGATGGTACAAGGACTAGGGGACACAGATTTAAGGTTTTGGGCAAGAGATACAGGGGGGGCATGAGGAAAAACATTTTTACGCAGCGAGTGGTGAGGAGCTGGAACTTGCTGATGACGGAAGTGGTGGAAGCGACACACTCAATATTTTCATGGGGAGACTGGATAGGCACTTGAGGAAAATAAACTTGCAGGGCTATGGGGATAGAGTGGGGGAATGGGACTGACTGGATTGTTCTACAGAGAGCCGGCACGGACTCGATGGGCCGAAAGGCCTCCTTCTGTGCCGTTATGACTCTAAGAACATTGACAGAGAAACAAAGTAAACGCAACAACATATGTATAAATGATTTAAGTTTCACTAACATTTGAAGCTTTTTTCAAGTTGTATTGCTTCGATATACCCTTAGTGTGTGTGGATAGTATAATTAGAGACGTAACTTGGTAGGATCTGCAATTAGAAGCATTCATTATACATTTCATGATTCCACTTACCTGTCCTTTCATGCCCTGAGCAGTGTTAAATAATCTAGGGTTAGATGAATATCTAAGTAGTTTCTGCAGGCTATATCAAAATCAATTGATGCAGTCACAAGTGTCTGTTTTTATAAAGAGTTGAACAGCAGGTCATGATGAAGGTCATCAGTACCAGCATAGATAACATGGTGACTTCTGCATGCTGAACATATGTTCCCCAGGAACTATCAGCAAGTGGACCATTATCCCCTCCTGTAATGAGGGGACAATGCTCCTAAACCAATGAAAATCACCCTGCCAAGATAGTGTGCTAATTTGTTACACATAATAGGCAAGAAAACTTCCCTGAAAAATATTTCTTTACTAGCCCCCACCAATGATACCCTGGGTTCCTTGTGCATTATCCTTGCTTTAAGCATTCCCAGATCAGGTACAGCAAAGTGAGATGCAGAGCAAGTCTCTCTTGTAAGGCAGGGGGGAGGTAAGAGGAAGAATCCAGGTAGGGTTCCTAAACCTGACTGCTGCTGATTACTGCTGAAAAGTCTGCCTGTATGCGGATATCAGGCAAAGAAAGAATCAGCCTTGGGCGTTATGCTTCCTGTAGTAAAATAGCCTGCTGATACTTGCTGCTTAAGTATCAACAATGGGCAATTGGGTGAGCTAACCAGAGAACAGCTAGTGCTTGCGGAATTATCCCTGCACATGTCCGTGTTGAGGAGAGAGGGTGGAGGGCTCTAGTCAGTTCTGTAGTAGCCAAGACAGTTATTAACATCTAATATAGGGTGGAACTTTCAGCTTTTGGCAAGGATGTAAAACAGGCCATAGTGAGTCAGCTATCCGTTATACACCCTGCCATATTTTCCTTTCCACTGATGTCAACTGAAGGAAGGTTAGATTGGTGTTTAACAGATATCTGGTCTGCCTCTTGCCCTTTTACAATGCTGAAGTTGTAATTTACACCCACACAGTGTCAAACCAATGTAAAAGTAACACTTGTAACCATTACACTGGTCATCAGGAGTGCAATCAGAAGTCAACTCGTGTATGATATTGCACAGCAATTGAAACAGCTCCAAAGTCCAGACATTTGATTTTCCTATGGCAGGTGGAACCTATTTTGAAGAATTTGCATTTTTTTCAGACTTTGTGGAGTCTGAAAATAAGTAGCCATGTGTTACATAGAAACATAGAAGATAGGAGCAGGAGTAGGCCATTTGGCCCCTCGAGCCTGCTCTGCCATTCAGTGAGATCATGGCTGATCATCCAAATTCAGTACCCTGTCCCTGCCTTCTCCCCATATCCCTTGATCACTTTAGCCTGAAGAAATATACCCAACACCTTCTTGAATATATTTAATGAATTGGCCTCAACTGCCTTCTGTGGTAGAGAATTCCACAGGTTCACCACTCTCTGGGTGAAGAAATCCCTCCTCATCTCTGTCCTAAATGGCTTACCCCTTATCCTTAGACTGTGACCCCTGGTTCTGCACTCCCCGGCCATCGGGAACATCCTTCCTGCATCTAGTCTGTCCAATCCTGTCAGAATTTTATAATTTTCAATGAGATCCCCTCTCATTCTTCTAAACTCCAGCGAATATAAGCCTAATCAACCCAATCTCTCCTCATAGGTCATTCCTGCCATTCCAGGTATCAGCCTGGTGAATCTTCGCTGAACTCCTTCCATTGCAAAAACATCCTTCCTCAGATAAGGCGACCAAAACTGCACACAATACTCCAGCAAGACATCTGCAGCAAGACATCCTTGTTCCCGTACGCAAACCCTCTCGCTACGAAGGCCAACATACCATTTGCCGTCTTAACCGCCTGTTGCACCTGCATGCTTACCTTCAGCGACTGGTGCACAAGGACACCCAGGTCTCGTTGCACTTCCCCTTCTCCCAATCTATTGCCATTCAGATTAGATTTCAGCCCCAAATGCCTCTGTATGCATATTGATATAATAATCACATTTGCTGCTGTTGGAAAGCTAATTTGAGACTTATTTACATAATTTAAAATGCCTGTAAAGCAAAAAGCTTTCAAATTGATTTTGGGTACATCTATAGAAGTGAATAATCTAAATTATATTTGAACAGTTCACAGTTGGGTTTTTTCCCCAACCTATTATCTAAAAGATCCAATTATTTAGATATATTTAGATGTTTGGTTTGTGGCAAACTCCAATTTATATATTCCAACATTGGAAAATAAATCAAACTGGAAGTAGAATTCTCCTTAGATTTCAGAGCAGAGAGAGGTACAATTGGAATCAGATGAGAAGTTCTGTTTAGTTACTGTTGGAGTTAGGTATCATCATTTTTACCGGAAACATTTTGAATATTTGTATCTTCACTGTTGTGCATCCACTTCCACGTTTAAAGCCAGGCATTAAGAAATTCACGTTGCGCAGGTACTGGGCAAATAGTACAATCAAAATAATAGTTCTAAGAAAGGAGGGAAAAAATACATGTTTTTAATAAATGTGGTGAGCATATTGACATTACCTGAAAACATTATTAACTTATTCATTGCCTGATGTGCTACTGAATAGCAGGTACTTTGTACTGCAATAGTATATGACCGGCATTCAAACCTATATTTACTTAAAACCAAAATGCATTCAAATCTAACTTGTACATACACGTCTGCATTGGAGGGAATGTTAATTAGTGACATATTTGCTGGTTTTACTGCTAATAATGTGTAATTCTATATTAATATTTTGAAGTGAAAAATGAATTGCCTATTTTGGCATATGGAAGAAATGTGAAGGAGGACACTTCTGCATCTCTGCAAGACGCACAATTTTATATCATGATGGTACTGGATAGTATCCTGGTCCCACTTCCCTGACAGTCCCTGCATCATGCACTGAGGCAATATGTTTACTGTATATCAACATTTGATGCTGGTGGGGCTGTACAATTATATGTAGAGGAAATACATGACTCATATTTTAAAAGAATTAGGAAACAAAGAATATATTGGGCCCATCAGATACATTGTTTTGGACTTCATTTATGCATGTGCAGGACCAAATATATTCCAAGCTGATTCCTGCATGGATATCAGGCAAGGTCAGGAGTAGGTTCTGCTGTGGTGTCACTGCTGAAAAACCTGCCAGGTTCACAAACAAACAATGGTCATTTGGGAAAGACAACAAAAGTTGAGTATATCTCTGCAAAGGGTTAATACTTCTGTTAGGGAAACGGGTATGGAAGAAAGGCAACAAATAAAGGTTGGCTGCAAAAATTCAGTTCCTCTGCAGTCCTCGTCGATGTGTGCTTGTTGGGATGGTACTGCTGGTAATGGCATATTTTCTGTTCTGCAGTCAGTGCTGGCAGCTCATGACATGGGTCAGATGCAGTTTAGAGCCATTCTATTGTGTTTTAAATAAAACTATAGAATGGCATCTCTTGCTGTGCCAGTGTGACATTACATTTCACATGCCCTCTAGTTTCAGGACCTCTGGGGACAGGATTAGCCAACTCTAGTGCCAATCAGTGAATTCTCAGGATAGGTTCATGATATGGATCTTCATTTTCCTTAGTCCAAGGACTAGAGGTTTTTTTTTTTAAATAAATGTTTCAGACGCTGAATGCTTTAGATTATTGCAATTACTTTGGTTAGGGTATTATTGCTACGTAAAAAGTGAATCAAATCCTGTACTTACAACATGGAAATGCCCCAGTGCGACCCAGCTCTTTCCCCAGCTGCTTGAAATACAGACAATCCGATCAGGGAGACTGTAGGGGTGACAGTGAGTGGTCCAATGTAACCAAGCAGAGCTCCTGGAAGACCCACAAAGCCAATCACCACTTCAGCCAAGCTGGATATTATAATTGCACCTTGTATCTGTATTGTTGAGAGAAATGCCTGCAATAAACTAACACTGCACAGAAATTAAGTTGGATAGCAAAATACTGCGGATGTTGGAAATCCGAAATAACAACAGAAAATGCTGGAAAAACTCAGCAGGTCAGGCAACATCCGTGGACAGAAATTAGAGTTGACGTTTCGGGTCGAACCCTTCTTCAAAACTGGAAAGAAAAGATAGATCGGAGGCAGGGCTGCGATCGGACAAAAGAATAAAAGAAACAAAAGTAGTAAAAAAGAGACAATAAAAGGTGTTAGAAGCTAGAGGAGATGGTAATAGGCTGAGATTGGGTGTAAAGTGTACTGGCAGGGCAAGGGATAGCTGCCAGGTGAGAGAGCGAAACAAAAGGAAAGGGGGAGGGGGGAAAGGAGTGGAAAAATTACAAGAAAAAATGAAATAGGGGCCGAGGTTATGATCTGAAATTGTTGAACTCGATATTGAGTCTGGAAGGCTGCAGAGTGCCTAATCAGAAGATGAGGTGCTGTTCCTCGAGTTTACGTTGAGCTTCCGTGGAACAATACAAGAGGCCAAGGACGGTGAGGTCCGAGTGGGAATGGAGCGTTGAATTAAAATGACAGGCGACCGGAAGCTCGGGGTCACCCTTATGGACTGAACGGAGGTGTTCTGCAAAGCGGCCACCCAATCTGTGTTTGGTCTCCCCAATGTAGAGGAGACCGCATCGTGAGCAGCGAATACAGTATACTGTCAGGATATTGGAGTATTGTTTTTGCATATGACAGTAGACAGTGTTGATCACTGCTGATAGGGATGTTTATCTGAATAGTTACTACAAAAACATTCAAGGAACTATAATGCACCCAAATAGGAATCTGTTGTCTTCATTAAAATTAATCCTCATCATGCACAGTGTCTGCCGTCCTTTTAAATCAATGAAATGAAACAGAAACCTATTCTACAAAAGTGATGCTGCTAATTGGCACTTAACACCGCCACTTCTGCACCTGACAAAAAAAAAATTAGGTATCACTACATGGTGCTTACAAAACACAATGGGTAAAGGAAAAGATAAACCTATCCTGATGTACATATTCAAAAATTATATTTTAGTAGGACATGGCACAGCACGTGAAGCACCCATAATCCGCCACAGCCCGAGTTCGGAGACTCAGATTGCAAGGAGGTGTTGTGGAAGCCCTTAAAATAATCTTGATCACGTTATTCTAAAAACAATAATAAAAAAAATAATTTGGCTCAATATTTTGGACAGAAGGTACAAGTCACTTAAGTAGTCGTGTTCTATCAAATTACATGGGGGTTATATTTTCATTAGGTCACAATGAGAAAGCCATATTGTGAACATTTTATGTACCGATATAATCTACATGAACAGAAGCAGCGTCAAATCTTCACTACTGACATGCAAGTATTCCTTTAAAGGTTTACTTGTATAAGTTTGGAATTTTTCAATGAAACCCACAATGAAATGCAGACATTATTTTCTATCTGGTTTATTCTGGATCTGCATTACATTGTTGCAAGTGTGAAATGCAAGAGCCATTACAGCAAGTGAAATTGGATTCTGACTGATTAGGTTTTATACTCCACAGGGCCATTTGCACAATTGTACTTTTCATGCGTTGAGGTATTCATTGAAACCAATTACTAATAATAGGAGTCAAAACCAATTACTAATAATAGGAGTCAAAGTAACCCCAGCAACCTACATTGGTTTGTAGTTAGGATTTAAAAAATTATACAAAAGCCAGTTATTTACAAAAGAGAAGTACTTTCATTTAAAGTCCTCATCCACTTCCGTCTTTAAAAATATATAAAAAGAGACATATTATTCATTTTGAAATATCAGCTCAAATGGGAGCATTCAGTTCAAAGTGACCAGAGGCTGATCCACCAGAAATAGAGAAAAACAGGTTTTAAATGGCAAGTTTCCTTGAGGCTACCAAAAAGTATTTAATACTAAGTAAATACTATATATATTTAGATTACTTGTGTGTCTGTCTGGTTTAAAAAAAAAGAAAATGGGTGGGGAGGGGTAGTATTACTTTTAAACAGAAAATACTCCCCCTAGACCTCCGTCACTTTAATGTTTAAACTATTTAAAACTGTTAGACATATTGGCTTCTATTTTAACCCCCTCCCCAACCAGTGGGCAGTAAAGGGTCAGGCAAGGGGTTAAAATGCTAAAAATCAAGATGCTGCCTCAAAGCCACCACATTTCCAGGCCCTGGATGAGGCTCCCACTTAAATCAGGAGTGGACCTACATAAGATTCAAAAGTAGGGCAAAGGCTGGACTATAGGAGAAGACTAGGAGTTATATCCTATTGCACTAGCAGTCGATTTTCTTGTAGGCATTTAAAAAATGATTGCATTTCTAATGCTTTACTTCTCTCATCCTTGGGTACCATATATGGGTTGTGTTGAAAGGCAAGGTCCAATTTCCATAAATCTCCTCTGTAAAAATCAAGGATACAGCGACAGTTAAATTTCAACATGGATTAGAAATTAAGAGTGAATAACTAAAGAAATTCAAAAGCATCTCCTTGCATTGAAAAAGTTATCTGCTTGAGACAGTGACTCATCTGAAATCTGGAGTTAAATTGTGCAGTTACTCATTTTTAAAGACAGCTTGGTTTTAACTTTCTGATTTAGCAAATCTGATAGTTACTGAAGTGATTTGCAGGTATATCTTTTTAAACTTGAAATATTAGGAGTCTGATGTCCCTCATATGGGGGGTGGGGGGAGAGAAAGAAAGAAAGAGAGGGGAAAAACTCTGGAATGCACTGCCTGAAAGGGTGATGGAAGCAGATTCAATAGCAACTTTCAAAAGGGAATTGGAAAGGAAAAATTTGTAGGGCTATTGGGAAAGAGCAGGGGAGTGGGACTAATTAGTTTGTTTTTTCAAAGAGCCGGCATAGACACAATGGGCCGAACTCACCCTGCAACAGTTTGTATAGCTTTATATCATGTGGATGCCAATCTCACTGGCTCATGGTACCTTACTTTGTGTGACATCATAGTTCACACTAACATGTAATTTAACTTTAGGAATAGAATACCAAGGAAGTCTGATTTGCTGGTGACAACACTCACCTTAAGATACATGCAGTATGGTGCAATTGTTACATTAAGATTTTCAAATAGCTCATAATAGCACAACTGTGATGCAAGGATCCCAATATAAGACACTGGATTAAATTATTTGATTGGAGGGGGGTGGCAGGCAGTTATGAAAATTTCTAAAAGGTGCAAAGCTTCCTGAATAGTCAACAAACTCAAAATTCTGCTCTAAATGTATTTGCATAATCAGCACATCCTGGCATCCTGGACATCCATTTTACATGAATGATATACTACTGTTAACAGAGAGGAAATTGCATGGACATCTAAAGGACAATCCTTGGGCCCTAATTTTAATACAATTAACTGCAAACTGCAAACTGGCAAGCCTTTCTGGCATCAGGACAATACCTGTAGGTTAAATGGGATCCAACTGGGCAGAAATCTGGTGCAATAGATCACTGCCCATTTTACAGGCATATATTATAAAATATACCCCACTGAACATTAAAAAATGTCCAATTTTACTGATGCCAAGACTTACCAATGGCACCTGCCCAGTCTAACACCAGGACTGAACAACCACTCCAATGGAATACACAGCATGACAAGGCAATATCAAGTCATGCATTGAAGGCATCATTTGTAAAACTTAAATAACAATCTAATTCCACTGGCCAAGAGGTGTGCAACCAGTTCATATCTAGTACACACATTGAGTGGTCAGGCTTGGCTTCTTCTGCAACTTAAGAGCTCACTGCAGTGCTACATGTCCATATATACACACAATGCAATGGCAAGTTTCGGAAGAAGCTGGAATGCCCAAATATGCGCAGTCAGTAGAAGTTGACTAGCACAGCTGAGGCTGTATTATTCAATGTCCCTCATTCATGCCAATTAGATAGAACAAGAGTGGAAAACGATTACAGTTCCAGTCATTGAGAGACAGACAGGAGCCTAGAACTGAGCCTTTGAGGAGTCAAGTTAAAAATATGCACATAACAAGGAGATGATCTCATAACTGAAAGGCATTTCCACAAACAAAATAAGACAAAGTACTGACTTTATGTGACAGTCTTTCTTAATACTGAAATGAAAGCAAAGTGCACTGCCAATCATGTATTAATATCTATACATTAATCATAGAACACAAATCAAATCCAAAAGGTAACAATGACGACCATACACAAGCTTATTATACTAACTGATTGGAAATCCTCCAATGCTGATTTGCATATATTGGAAGAAGAACCACCAGGTCTTTGAATGTTTTGCTCAGGTATCTCTTATACTTAGTTTTAAATACCTTCAGTTGGGCACTGCCACTTGTCTAGGGCAAGGATAGCTCTGGCGGGAATAAGAAATGCAAAGGCACTTGCTTGAAATAGGGGAAGCCTAAGAAAATCAAAATTTAGAAACATTAGCATAATCAAACAAGATGGAATTAAAAAGAGCCATGATTTTGGTGATCTTGATCAGTAACATTATTGTGTGCTTT
Organism: Somniosus microcephalus; assembly: GCF_052327205.1. Lineage (NCBI taxonomy): Eukaryota > Metazoa > Chordata > Chondrichthyes > Squaliformes > Somniosidae > Somniosus > Somniosus microcephalus. The sequence goes on along the minus strand of NC_140994.1, from coordinate 149,568,075 downwards.
GTGGCACAGATCAATTACTTACATTTTCAATTCAACTTGAAATAATTGCTTTTTGTAACCGAGTTTAATTAGCAAAGTAATTCTAAATTAAGGATCTAATCCATTTTTAAAGATTAGATAGTGAGCTCCAGTACGATTTGGACAGGTTGGGTGATTGGGCAGAAACATGGCAAATGCACTATAATGTGGATAAATGTGAGGTTATCCACTTTGGTGGCAAAAACAGGAAGGCAGATTATTTGAATGGCAATAGATTGGGAGAAGGGGAAGTGCAAAGAGACCTGGGTGTTCTTGTGCACCAGTCACTGAAGGTAAGCATGCAGGTGCAGCAGGCGGTTAAGGCGGCAAATGGTATGTTGGCCTTCGTAGCGAGAGGGTTCGAGTACAGGAACAAGGATGTCTTGCTGCAGTTGTACAGGGCCTTGGTGAGACCACACCTCGAGTATTGTGTGCAGTTTTGGTCGCCTTATCGGAGGGAGGACGTTCTTGCCATGGAAGGAGTGCAGCGAAGATTCACCAGGCTGATACCTGGGATGGCAGGAATGACGTATGAGGAGAGATTGTGTCGATTGGGCTTATACTCACTGGAGTTTAGAAGATTGAGAGGGGATCTCATCGAAACCTATAAAATTCTGACAGGCCTGGACAGACTAGATGCAGGAAGGATGTTTTCAATGGCCGGGGAGTCCAGAACCAGGGGTCATAGTCTAAGGATAAGGGGTAGGACATTTAGGACTGAGATGAGGAGGAATTTCTTCACCCAGAGTGGTGAACCTGGGGAATTCTCTACCACAGGAGGCAGTAGAGGCCAGTTCATTAAATATATTCAAGAAGGAATTGGATATATTTCTTAAAGCTAAAGGGATCAAGGGATATGGGGAGAAGGCAGGAACAGGGTACTGAATTTGGATGATCAGCCATGATCGCATTGAATGGCGGAGCAGGCTCAAAGGGCCGAATGGCCTACTCCTGCTCCTATCTTCTATGTTTCTATTAGCAGTGACATTTAGCCCAATTTTACAAAATGTGTTACCAGAGGGGCCTCTTGCCTCCTTTTGTAAAAAATCATTCCAAAGATTACAAATCTTAGTTATATTACTGCTGTAGAAGGCATCGCCATAACTCCATCGAGTACTGCTCACCATTCTTGGCAACTGGTTACAAGGAGGATAATATTGCTTTTAGCGTTTACAGGGACTAGAGTGACAATTCTGAGCATCAGGAATTTAAGTTATGAGAAAGAATCGTAAGTGGGAGTGTGAGGAATGAGTGAAAGAAGTGATTAGGCACAATTCCACCATGAAGGATTTAAACACCAGGGGGCAAGGAGTTAAAAATGAAAAAAAGTTAGGAAAAAAAGGGCATTAAAGCAGAATTTTACAGCAAAAGGGCAAAAAGAGACTTGTGGAATAGCAGACAGTACGAGTTGTGGCCAAAGAATTATGTTGGAGAGAGTAGAGTTTGATGGATTTAGAAAGAATTCAAGTGGTGGAGTTGAACTTATATAAAGTAGGGATGAGTGTGTTAAGCCTAAAGTTTTCCTCCATTCGGTAATATTTAAAAATGCAAGAAAAGTTTATTGTCACCTCATTTTTTTGTGAAAGAAGGTTGACATACAACTCAAAAGAAAAATACTTGCATTATGTAATGCTTTTCACAACCTCAGGACATCCCAAAATGGTTTACAGCCAATACTAATACGACAAAGTGCACCATCCTTCCCTAAATTTGTAGGCTCACCAAGGTCACAAGGATATTGGTGCAGGTAATGGGAAAGTAACAGTGAGGTTGTAGAGTATTCTTCTCATATTGGTGTAATTCTACAGGGAGCTTAGCCCTGGACACAATGCATGGAATAGTGCTTGGTGGCAACATTGGGAGTATAATGCTTTCAGACTTTTGGGAAACTAAAAAGGAAAAGAGAGAGATAATCTAGTAGCTTTAATGAAAAGGTTGATGTCCAAAAAGAACCCTTACAATTCCTAAAGCTTTATGCAATACAATGGGGTAGAGCTGCGGAGTAATTAGTACCAGCCAGCAGGTTCAGTTTCAACATCCAGTTTGGAGACAACTTTTCTTTTGGGGGTGAATTTCCTCAGGGCTTCTCCCACTCCCTCACCATAACTTGGTGGAAATGGGTTTCAAAGCACGTATTAGCTTTGGCTCAGTGGTAGCATGGAGTTGGGAGGTTGTGAATTCATCTCAAAAGGTAATAATCTCTGGATTGTTACCGGAGCCACGTGCAAATAGGCATAGGGACAAACAGGTTAGAGGTTTTAGTGCGTGGCTCAAAGAGTGGTGTGGGAGGAAGGGGTTTCAATTCATGGGGCACTGGAACCAGTAATGGGGAAAGAGGGAGCTGTTCCATTGGGATGGTGCAGGAGGGAGGGCTTTAGATTCCTGAGGAATTGGAACCATTTCTGGGAGAGGTGGGACCTCTACAAGCTAGACAGGTTGCACCTCAATGGGAATAGGACCAATATCCTCACGGGAGGATTTGATAGTGCTGTTGGGGAGGGTTTAAACTTGCTTGGCAGGGGGATGGGAGTTAAGTAGAGTCAATAGAGAGGGAAGAAAAACTGGAATTGGAAAACAAAAATATAGAAAAGTAAATTGGAAGGACAGAGGAAGCAAGGGCTAGATAGTAGTCAACAAGGAGGTTTGCCTGTACTAAATGGTATATCATTCAATACAAGGAGTATAGCAAACAAGGCAGATGAGCTGAGGGCACAGGTAGACACTTGGGACAATGATGTTATAGCTATTAGAGACGTGACTGAAAGAGGGGCAGGTATGGCAGCTCAACATTCCTGGTTACAGGGTTGAGAGGGAGGTAAAATGGGAGGGGGGGGTCACGGTATTTATTAAAGAAACTATTACAGCTGTGAGGAGGGATGATATGTTGGAGGGATCATCAAACGAGGCCATATGGGTCAAATTGAAAAATAAAAAAGGGGCAATCACACTGCTGGGAGTGTACTACAGGCCCCCAAACAGTGAGGGGGAGATAGAAGAGCAAATATGTAGACTAATTTCTGAGAAGTGCGAAAACTATAGGGCAGTAATAGTAGGGGATTTCAACTACCCCAATATTAACTGGGATAAAATTAGTGTGAAGGGTATAGAGGGTTGCGGAATTCCTAAAATGCATCCAGGAGAACTTTTTTAGCTAGTTTGTAGCAAGCCCAACAAGGGAGGGGGCAGTTCTGGACTTAGTTTTAGGGAATGAAGCTGGGCAGGTAGAAGGCGTATCAGTGGGGGAGCATTTTGGTGCTAGTGACCATAATTCTGTTAGATTTAAGGTAGTTATGGAAAATTCTAAATTAGGGAAAAGCAAATTTTGCCAAGCTCGAGGGGATTTAGCCATAGTGGACTGGAAACAGCTATTGAAGGTAAATCAGTGTCAGAGCAGTGGGAGGCATTCAAGGACGAGATCTGGAGGGTTCAGACCAAACATGTGCTCTTAAAGAAAAAAGGTGGGATTAACAAATCTAGAGCCCCCTGGATGTCTAGAGACATGCAGGGTAGGATAAAGAAAAAAAGGGAGGCGTATGACAGATATGGAGGGCTAAATACTGCAGAATCTGTAGAGGAGTACAGAAAGTGCAGGGATGCAATTAAAAATGATTAGGAAAGCAAAGAGAGAGCGCGAAAAATCAAGGAAAACCCAAAGATGTTTTATAAATATATTAAGAGTAAGAGCATAACTAATGAAAAGGTAGGGCCTATTAGAGATCATGAGGGTAATGAGGGCAATGTGTGTGTGGAGGAGGGCGATGTTGGTAGGGTTCTTAATGAATACATTGCTTCTGTTTTCACAAAGGAGAGGGGCGAAACAGACATTGCTATCGGGGGGGGGGGGGAGGAGTGTGAAATATTCAGAGACAGAGAGACAGAGAATTAAGGGGTTTAGCAGCTTTAAAAGTGGATAAATCCCCAGGCCCAGATGAAATATATCCCAGGCTGTTAAGTGAAGCAAAAAAGAGGAAGTAGCAGAGGTCCTGACCATCATTTTTCAATCCTCTCTGGCTTCAGGTGTGGTGCCGGAGGACTGCTAATGTGGTACCCTTGTTTAAAAAGGGATAAAAGGATAGACTGAGTAATTACAGGCCAGTCAGCCTATCCTCGGTGGTGGGAAAATTACTGGAAAGAATTCTGAAAGACAGAATAAATCTTCATTTAGAAAGACACGGATTAATCAAGGATAGTCAGCACAGATTTGTTAAGGGAAGGTCGTGTCTGACGAACTTGATTGAATTTTTTGAGGTGGTAACAAGGAGGGTAGTGAGATTGATGTAGTGTATATGGACTTTAGCAAGGCTTTTGATAAGGTTCCACATGGCAGACTGGTCACAAAGTTAAAAGCCCATGGGATCCAGGACAAAGTGTCAAATTGGATTCAAAACTGGCTCGGAGACAGGAAAGAGGATGATTGTTGATGGGTGTTTTTATGACTGGAAGGCTGTTTCCAGTGAGGTTCCACAGGGCTCAGTACTAGGTCCCTTGCTTTTTGTGGTATACATCAATGATCTAGACTTGAATATAGGGGCTATGATTAAGAAGTTTGCAGATGATACTAAAATCGGCTGTGTGGTTGATACTGAAGAAGGAAGCTGTAGACTGCAGGAAGATATCAATAAATTGGTCAGGTGGGCAGAACAGTGGCAAATGGAATTCAATCTGGAGAAGTGTGAGGTAATGCATTTGGGGAGGGCTAACAAGGAAGGGGAATACACATTAAATGGTAGGACACTGAGTAGTGTAGAGGAACAAAGGGACCTTGGAGTGCATGTCCACAGATCCCTGAAGATAGCAGACCAAGTAGATAAGGTGGTTAAGAAGGCATACGGAATGCTTGCCCTTATTAGCAATGGCATAGAATACAAGAGCAGGGAGGTTATGCTTCAACTGTATAAAACATTAGTTAGGCCTCAGCTAGAGTACTGCATCCAGTTCTGGTCACCACATTACAGGAAAGATGTGATTGCACTAGAGAGGGTACAGAGGAGATTTACAAGGATGTTGCCAGGAGTAGAGAATCTTAGTTATGAGGAAAGACTGGATTGGTTTTCCTTGGAACAGAGGAGGCTGAGGGGAGACCTTATTGAGGTGTATAAAATTATGAGGGGGCATAGATAAAGTGGATAGAAAGGACCTATTTCCCTTAGCAGAGTGGTCAAAAACCAGGGGACACAGATTTAAAGTAATGGGGGGAGGTTTAGAGGGGATTTGAGAGGAAATGTCTTCACCCAGAGGGTTGTGGAGGTCTGGAAATCACTGCCTGAAAAGGGTGGTAGAGGCAGGAACCCTAACCACATTTAAAAAGTACTTAGCTGTGCACTTGGGATGCTCTAACCTGCAGGGCTACGGACCAAGAGCTGGGAAGTGGAATTAGGCTGGATAGCTCTTTGTTGGCCGGCGCGGACATGGGCCGAAATGGCCTCCTTCAGTGCTGTAAATTTCTATGATTCTATGACGGGCTCCACTTAAACCGGGCTGGGACCATTGCCCTGGCAAATTGAATAACTCGGGCTGTAGATAAGGCTTTGAACTAAAAAGGTGGGGGAGGGAGCAGGTGAGGGATAATTTAGCAATCTAAAGAGAAAAGTCAAGGTAATAGAGCAGTGCAGTGAATTGAGTAAAAATAAACAGTGTGGGACACTAAGGGGCAGAGTTTAAAGGTAATAGTGCATCAGCAAATAAGGTTAATGCAGGGAATATTGGTAAAAAGTTAAAATTAAAAACCCTTTATCTGAATGCACAAAGCATCCATAACAAGATAGATGAATTAGTGGCATGAATAGAGATAAATGGCTTTTATATAATAGCCATTACAGGGACATGGTTGCAAGGTGACCAAGGTTGGGAATTAAATACTCCAGGGTACTTGACGTTTCAAAAAGACAGGCAAGCTAGAACAGGAGGTGGGGTAGCCCTGATAATTAAGGGTGACTTAAGGGCAGTAGCTAGAAAGGATATTGGCACAGAAGATCCGGAAGTAGAATCAGTATGGGTGGAGATAAGAAATAACACGGGGCAGAAAACAATGGTGGGAGTAGTTTATAGACCCCCCTAACAGTAGTTATACCATAGGACAGGGTATTAATCAAGAAACAATAGGAGCTTGTAACAATAATCATGGGGGACTTTAAACTTCATATAGATTGGTCAAATCAAATTGGCAAGGGTAGTCTGGAAGACGAGTTCATAGAATGCATGCGAGACAGTTTCTTAGAACAAATGCATCATGGAACCAACCAGGGAACAGGCTATTTTAGATCTGGTTTTGTGTAATGAGACAGGGTTAATAAGTAATATTATAGTAAAGGATCCTCTAGGGAAGAGAGATCATAATGTGATAAGAATGTCACTCTCAAACTTGATGTGAAATTCTAAGTCAGAAACTAGAGTCTTAAACTTAAATAAAGTCAATTACGTAGGTATGAGTTGGCCAAGGTAGATTGGGAAACTAGATTTAAGGGTATGATGATAGATAAGCAGAGGAAAACATTTAAAGAAATATTCCAATATTCTCAACAAATATACATTCCATTGAAAAATAAAAAATCCACAGGAAAAAAGTGATCCAACCATGGCTAACTAAAGAAGTTAAGGATAGTATTAGATTAAAAGAAGGGGCTTATAATGTTGCGAAGAATAGTAGCAAGCCTGAAGATTGGTAGAGCTTTAGAAACCAGCAAAGGATGACCAAAAAAACTGATTTAAAAAAGGGAGAAAATGCAATATGAGAGTAAATTAGCAAGAAATATAACAGATTGTAAGAGCATCTACAAGTATGTAAAAAGGAAGAGAGTAGCAAAAGCAAGCATTGGTCCCTTAGAGGCCGAGCCAGGAGAACTTATATTGGGGAATAAGGAAATGGCAAGTGACCTTAAATAAATATTTTGTATCTGTCTTCACAGTAGAGGAAACAAAATGTATACCAAAAATAGTGGGGAACCAAGGGCTAATGGGAGTGAGGAATTTAAAGTAATTAAGATCAGTAGAGAAAAAGTATTTTGAAACTAATGGGACTAAAAGCCAACAAATCCCCTGCACCTGATGGACTACATCCTAGGGTTCTAAAAAAAAAGGTGGCTGCAGAGATAGTGGATGGATTGGTTGTGATCTTCCAAAATTCCCTAGATTCTGGAAAGGTCCCAATGGATTGGGAGGTAGCTAATGTAACCCTGCTATTCAAGAAAGGAGAGAGAGAAAACAGGGAACTACAGGCCAGTTAGCCTGACAGTCAACAGAAAACTGCTGCAATCCATTATTAAGGAAGTGGTAACAGGGCACTTAGAAAATAATATGATTAGACAGCATCAACATTGTTTTATGAAAGGGAAATCGTGTTTGACAAATTTATTAGAGTTTTGAGGGTGTAACTAGCAGGGTAGATAAAAGGGAACCAGTGGATGTAGTATATTTGGATTCCAAAAAGCATTCGATAAGATGCCACATAAAAGGCTGTTACACAAGATAAGGGCTCATGGCATTGGAGGCAATGTATTAGCATGGATAGATGATTGGCTAATGGAGAGAAAGCAGAGAGTCTGGTTAAATGGGTCATTTTCAGATTGGAGAGCTGTAACTAGTGGGGTGCCGCAAGGATCAGTGCTTGGGCCTCAGCTATTTACAATCTATATTAATGACTTAGATGAAGGGGCAGAGTGTAATGTAGCCAAGTTTGCTGATGATACAAAGCTAGGTGGGAAAGCAAGCTGTGAGGCGGACACATAGGGCTAGAAATTCACTTTGGCCCCGCCAGCTGGCTAGCGCCCAAAAGTTAGCGCTGCACGCGGAGCCAGTTGCGCCCGTCAGAAATTCAGTTTTTGCGCCCCAAGTCAGAACCGGGCGCTATTCTAGGGTGTGCCCGCCCCCGCTTGGGGCGCTGAAACTGAATTTCAGCGCTGTAGGTGCCGCAGCACCACCCGCTGCGGAGCGGCAGGCTGCGGTACTGCAGGCCTCCTCCTTCTCTTAAGGGGGAGGTGCCTGCAACTCGGAGATCGCCGCTCGCTAGTGCCGGCAAATGAGCCCGGCACCACGGAGAAGTGCCGGGCTCTCGGAAAGCAGCCGGCAATGCCGCGGGGGGGGTGGTGGAGGAGGCCGGGGAAGGAGGTGCGGGCAGGCGGCCGCCGAAAAAGTGGCTGGCCGCACCTCCGCCTTAACTAGCGCCACTAAGGCTGCAGCACGGCCCGGTCTTCACATCGTTGTTTGCGGCCGCTGCGGAAGAGGCGGCCGCAACTAAATATGGGGGTCGGGCCGGTAGCGGGGCGGAACCGGGGCACTGTGCACACCGATGACGTCATCGGTGCCGGCGCAGCGCTACCGGCTACCGCTGCCATTACCGCAGCACTGAATATCAGCGCAAACTCTTCTACTGGCGCAGAAGCCCTCTTTGGGCGGTAACTGGGCGCAAAGCCCACTGAATTTCTGGCCCAAAGAGCCTGCAAAGGGATATAGGCAGGTTAAGTGAGTGGGCAATAAGGTGGCAGATGGAGGATAATGTGGGGAATTGTGAGGTTAGTCACGTTGGTAGGAAGAATAGAAATACAGAATTATTATTATTTTTTTTATTTTTTTTAAATGGTGAGAAATTATTAAATGTTGGTGTTCATTGAGATTTAGGTGTCCTTGTGCAAGAAACACAGAAAGCTAGCATGCAGGTACAGCAAGCAATAAGGAAGGCAAATGGCATGTTGGCCTTTATTGCAAGGGGGTTGGAGTATAAAAGAAAGACAGACTTACATTTATAAGAGTAAAAGAGTAAGGAAGTCTTGCTACAATTGTACAGGGCTTTGGTGAGACCACACCTGGAGTATGATGTACAGTTTTGATCTCCTTATCTCAGGAAGGATATATTTGCCTTAGAGGCAATTCAACAAAGATTCACTAGAATAATCCCTGGGATCAGAGGGTTTTCCTATAAGAAGAGATTGAGTAGATTAGGCCTATATGCTTTAGAATTTAGAAGAATGAGGTGATCTCATTGAAACATAAGATTCTGAGGGACATTGACAGGGTAGATGCCGAGAGATTGTTTCCCCAAGATTGTTTCCCCTGGCTGGAAAGTCCAGAACTAGGGGGCATAGACAAAGGGTAAGGGGTAGACCTTTTAAGACTGAGACGAGGAGGAACTTCTTCACTCAGAGGGTTGTGAATCTTTGGATTTCTCTGCCCCAAAGGGCTGTGGATGCTCAGTCGTTGAGTATATTCAAGGTGGCGATAGATTTTTGGACTCTAGTGGAATCAAGGGATATGGGGATTGGGCGGGAAAGTGGAGTTGAGGTCGTAGATCAGCCATGATCTTATTGAATGGCAGAGCAGGCTCGAGGGGCCGTATGGCCTACTCCTAATTCTTATGTAGAATTAAGCACATAATCTAGGCTGACTCTTCAGTGCAGTACTGAGGAAGTGCTGCACTGTCAGATGAGATTTTAAACAGAGCTCCTATCTGCCCTCCTAGGCGAATGTAAAAAAAAATTCATGGCATTATTTGAAGAGCGAGGAAGTTCTCCCAGTGTCCTGGCAAGTACTTATCCCTCAACCAAAAAACCCCAGATTATCTTGTCATTTATGGGACCTTGCTGTGTGCAAATTGGCTGCCTCATTTCTTTACAACAGTGACTGGGATTCCAGAAGTACTTCTTCAGCTGTGAAGTGGTTTAGCAAATCTTCAGGTTGTGAAAGGCACTATATAACTGAATGTTAATAAGTTTGCCCACCCTAACTGAAATGAATTCAAAGTGCTGTGTGTTTGTTCAACAGTGACCCTAGAACAACCATTCCTATTTCTATTCTATAAATAATTGTACACATTCTAGAACAGATGAGACTTCCTTGCATTCTGGGAAATGGGAATGAGGGGAAAAAGATTTCTAACTTGTATAGAGTTTCCAATCATCCAGGAATTAGTCACTTCCCACCTTAAAAAGTTGATTTTCTAGTCATTTTAAGTTAAGTAACCAACTTTGAAATATGCTGCTGACAAAACATATTTTGAAAGATTTAATGATCTCATGTCAAATGGATTGTCGAGAATATAAAATCCACAGAGAATGTCATAAGCAAAATAATTAGGATTGGTGAAAGCCTGCATGGTGAAGAAACTATTGTTATTTGTACTGCAATACAGCAGTGACTAAGGTGCTTGTCTTGTAATTAAACTTTAAAATTGGATTTCTAAAATGCATTCCAAATAAATGGCTGATTTGCAGGAAGATAGATATGTAAACAAATAAGTCAGCACACTGTCCTTGCACCTCTGATGGGCTGATAATCTTTCAATCCTACTGATGGAACAGGGCCCCCACAAGTGAAATAAGTTTGGGTCATCACAACGCAGTTCCTAATGGAAAGAGGCTCACAATACAAAACAGCTACTAGTGTGGCCGTCTCCTTCAGGTGAGCGCAGGCTCAGTCAACATTAATCATATACTCAAGTTGGAACAAGCCAATAGATACACCAGCCATCAACTTGTTTTCAACAACCCACAATTTCTTCCCATTACAAGCTCTGCATTTATTATAAAATAAAGTGAAAAAAATTACATCTGTTGGACTTTAAAATTAAATCTATTATTTGGACCGTAGATTTGTTTCCGTTTGTGTCATTTTACAGTGTTTGAACGCTAATTACAGTTGACGGCAGAAGACAAATAGAAAAATAAATGCAGGGAAACAGCCAACTGTGGACAGTGTGCGGTGAAGAGTTGTGCTTTAGTGACAACAAAAATGACATTAATATAAACCAATTCAGTAATTGGGTGTGCATGGTGCACGTGCATGAGTGATAGCCAATGGGTTTACTTTTGGAATGTAGTCACAATTGTTATGTACGTAAACACAATTTATTTTTGGCAGTGCTGATTAAAGGGAAGAACATTGACCAGAAGATAAGAAATGTCCTGGTCAATAGCCCTTCCTCTACCAAGAGCAGATTAAAATCCCAACTGGAAATTGATTGATACATTTGCCTCAAAGCAAAAGTATCTATACTTAAATTAATTTATTGTGCTCCAAGATATCCTGAAGATGTGATCAGGCCCAATATGAATGCAAGTTCTCTTATAAGACTTGTCAGGAAAAAAAATGACAGGGCACTACATCAATCAATTATTTTCTTGCAAGCATATCAGCAAACTGTCAAAAATGATAAAATATGGCACTTAATCAAGAAAACATAATGCAGATTACAATGCGGTGACTAGAGAACACTAGAAATATAAGCAGGAGTAGGCCATACAGCCCCTCGAGCCACCTCCACCATTCAATAAGATCATGGCTGACCCTAGACCTCAACTCCACTTTCCTGCATGATCCCCATATCCCTCGATTCCCTTACAGTCCAAGAATCTATCGATCTCAGCCTTGAATATGCTCAATGACTGAGCAACCACAGCCCTCTGGGGTAAAGAATTCCAAAGATTCACAACCGAGAGTGAAGAAATTTCTCCTCATCTCAGTCCTAAATAGCCAACCCCTTATCCCGAGACCGTGACCTCTAGTTCCAAACTCTCCAGCCAGGGGAAACAGCCTCTCAGCATCTACCCAGTCAAGCCCTCTCAGAATCTTATGTGGTTCAATGAGAAAAATAACTAGAACAAGGTCTCAGAACCAGTGCCAGGTAAACTAAATGACAGCTAACTAGCCTGTTAAAAAAAATCAAGTGAATAATTGCTTAAGCATCTGTTAAAGTTTATTCTTTCCATAACTTTCTCTAACTTTATAAATTAGGTGACTATTATAGAAAGAAAGACTTGTATTTATATACAGTAGCACCTTTCACGGCCACCGGACGTCTCAAAGCGCTTTACAGCCAATGAAGTACTTCTGAAGTGGAGTCACTGTTGTAATGTGGGAAACATGGCAACCAATTTGCGCACAGCAAGCTCCCACAAACAGCAATGTGAAAATGGCCAGATAAACTGTTATGTTGGTTGAAGAAGAAATATTGGTAGGATACCGGGGATAACTCCTCTACTCTTCTTCGAAATAGTGCCATGGGACCTTTATCATCCACCTGTGTAAGATTTTGCAATAATTTACAGCTCCGAAGATTAATTTTGAGTAAAGAATCCCTGGGTGATACGCCTTTATAAAAATTTCAGGGATCAAAAATGGCCGTCAGACCGCATGGCCGAAGACAAAGGACTTGGAAAACAGCTTTATGTGTGTCTGTGAAGAAAGGTTCAATGGCAGTCAAATCTGTCAAAGGGGAGTTTCCCCCGCCCTGCAGCAGGACAATCGATGCCTGTTTACAGAACGTTCTACAATGTTGACTCTAAGATCAAGTGCTTGAAACTGCCAGAATGAACAAGGGAACTTTGTTTGCTAAGCACTCAAGACTGTCAATCAATTGCGGTTTTAGATGACCACAGGGCAATGCTTTGTTTACAAAGAAATTGAATGCTATTAGCAATTGTTTGTATATCAAGTGGACACACCCAAACTGAGGAGAAAACATTTAAATGAATGGGAGAACACATTCAAACCCATTACTGGACAATGGGGCAGTTGGATCCCTTTTGTTTTAGCCCAGAAACATCCAGATCTGGGTGGACCCCAAAAGGGGGTATAAAAGATAGTACTCTCCCTCTCTGGCCTCGCCTCCGTGTCCCTCTACAGCATGGGAGTCTGCCTGTAGAAGCGAAACACCAGCAGTTTACTTTTAAAACACTGGGGTGTTTTTCACTTTGGGGCAGTGAAGATCCAAGTTCACAGGACACGGAGCAGGCATTTCCAATGGTGAGCATATATTTTTCTGGCCTTCCACAAGGCAACTTAGAATAGGCATAGGGGTGGGTGTAAATTGGGAATTTCATTAAATTTGTGATTTTAGTCGATTCCCTTCGTTGTGTCCGTTTCTCCTCCCCTATTTAAGCAAGACAGTGTTGCACCTAGCAGAGAAGTGCTATAGTGAACAGTTAATACAGTTTTAAATACCGAATTCAAGGAGTAGCTGTTAGAGTACTGTATTTGAAACTGTATTGAAAGGAGCGTTGCATCAAGCTGTAGTGCTGTGGTGAACGCTGTTAGCGGTTTTTAAAGTAACTGTATTAAAGCGCTGTTTTTAAGTAAAAGCCACTAAGCTAAGGTGCTGTAGTGCGCAAAGGGTTTCTAAGTAAAAAGTACTGTATTTAAAGTAAAGTAGTGTTGCACTGAGCAGGGAGCCCTCTAGTGGACACCAAGTGTACTGTGTTTAAGTAAAAGTGCTGTACCAGGCATAAGAGCCATATCAATTTTTCTTTCTTTTGTTTTCAATAAATACTGGTCTGTTTTGCACCCAAACCATGAGTCACGTTGTTTTCTGTCTATATCGCTACCGAATAAGTCCGGCGGTCAGAACTCAGGAATAGGGGAGCACTTCGAAACCGCAAAGGGGGTCCCTGGAGCAGCTCAGAGGCTTCTGATTGGCCAGAGACAAATAACCCCAACCCCGCTAGCGTGTGTGTGTGCTAATTCCTTACACCTGAGAGTAGACAGGACCTTGGTTTAACATCTCATCTGAAAGACAGCACCTCAAACAGTGCAGCACTCCCTCAGCACTGCACTGGAGTGTCAGCCTAGCTTTATGTGCTCAAGCCCCTGGAGTGGGACTTGAACCCACAACCTTCTGACTCAGGAGAGTGTGCTACCAACTGAGCCACACATACATTATCAAAGATCTCAAAAGGAAAAAGTAATTCACATTATTCAGATGGTTATAAACATTACAAACCTGCATCCAAATGTTGTCTGAATGAGAGTGGTAATTCCCACACAGGTGAAGATGGTACCAATCAGCTGACTAACTGTGTGCTGATCTTTTCCAACACAGAGTGATTCAGCCAGCAGGAAAGGCACAGCTATGGTTCCACTAAAGCAAGTCAAATAGTGCTGGAAAACCAAAATTAAAGATTTTTAACAATGTTTGTCAATAGGCAATTCTACCGAGTGTTTGTACAGAAAAATAAACTATTACATGCTTCAGAAATTAATGAAAAAAATTGAGATGAAACTTAAAGCAAGTTAGACACTCAGAAAAATACCAGTAACACATCACAATTTTCTCTTCTTTAGGCCTCTTTAAAACAAAAACTGTGGCAATTCAATCATAAGGAAATGTGGCTGCTGAAAGTGGATACATACAAAGAGCCTGTGTTGCTGCTGCCAATGGATGTTGTACCAACAGTACTTCACTCATGCAACAGTAATATGACATGCTCATATCGAAGAAAAATGGGCTGCCAAGTCTATCGGTATCACACTAAGCCTACAAGTAGATGTGGCTAAATAAATTCACTTCCAATATCCCTTGTGATAAAGTAGCTCACCTCAAGTTACTATCTATCTCGAAGGGTCCAAGAGAAATGAGGAAGCTATCAGGAATTGGGTCAACCTGCAACTTCCTACGCCACAGGGCAGTGTATTAATACGTTGGCATGCAGCACCATCACACCACAAATCTAAAAAGAATTCCAGTAGCTGCTCCATCTGGGCAGAATCACTTCCACCTTCTGTCCTGGCAAACAGATGATGCTAGTGATATTTCTCCTAGGGGATGTTCTAAATAGTTTCATTCCTTCAACCCCCTTGAGAATTCTTCAGCAAAAAGCTTACAGCAAGGGCATCGCAGGATAAAGTGTCAGGCAAGGGAACGAGCTGGAGAACAGTCACGAAAGACATCTGACAAATCCAGTGGGGGACATAGCATTAAAAAAAAAAAGCACTTGCTGAAATTTTAATGAGACTGAAATATTATGATTTGTATTTCCACTGACATCAACATATGGATGTTCTAAAAATAAAGCACACATCAAAGCTAAAAGCAGCATTCAGTACACAAGCTAAATTATAGACCATGACAAAGATTCCTTGTGCCTTTTGTGATAAAGATTTTAGTTTGTAATTTTTAAAAAAAGTATAAGTGTTACGCACAACTAGCATGCAAGTAAAATAAAAGGAAAATACCTGAAATCCAAGCAAAATGCAAAGATACCAGGGAGGAATATCTTCTATTCTGTAGATCATATCAAAACCTCTACTTGTCGGAAGTATGGATTGTTCTGGACCATTTACATTTGTTATTTCATCCTGAGAAACACATCATATGAAGCAGAGTAGCTACAATGTAATAGCTTGCGAGTAGAAACCATGTTATTGTACGACAATTGCAATTCATATCAAACGTTATAGTATGATCACTATCCAGCTCCAAGTGTTTTTCACAACTAAAGTAAAAGTCAAATTACAAAAAGCTGAATTTCCAAGAGGATTTCTCTTAGGGATGGAACTGTATTAGCAGAACATGTATGACTATTTGAAGTTTACTGATATTTTGTTTACCCCCCTACCCCTCCAGAAGGCAGCATCTTATGCTGGGGTAGAATTCTAATGCATTGCCAGCAATCCAGTTCTTTGCCCACATGGTCATTCTTCAAGTGTGAGCCTAGACGACAAGAGTAAGTAGCCCATTCAACTGGGGTGGGGCGACAGGATAAGCCAGCCAATTCGGTCCTCCCGAGGCATCAACACATAAGCACTCAACAGGGATCACTGGGTGCCAATCTAGGGTAGGATTGTGGTCATTTTCCCCCCATCCCAAGGATTCTGAAACCAACTATATAGTGCCCCAACTGCCATCTCAATTAGTGACTCAGCTTAGACCTATTGCCTCCCGATTTGCAAGGGCCAACACAAAACCATTCTGTTACCCACTGAGCCACTGGGAGTACGAGTATTTCAGATATTTGTGAGAAGAGAGCAGCAAGATTGTGAAAGGTCACTGCAACCAAATATTGTGCAATTTCTAGCTGTTGGCAAATCTGAGTTAGCCATTTCAAAATGGTCACCAATGTGCATTAAATTTCTTCATTTCTTATAGCATTTTTATGAGTAACAGATAGGAGAGAAAAATCACAACTCATACTCATGGTCTTGGCCTCTTGTTGCATTATCCACATTTTGCCTACTCGCCCAGGTAGAGAGCTATCACATTCACAGGGACAGACAGGAAAGAGGTCAAAAAGTAATGTAATCACTTGCCTCTTCTACCACCCCCTACCCAACTAATTAATTCCCTTTGAACATCGACTGCACTGTATAATAAAATTGCTTTTACAAACAAGTGAAACAGTTAACTGCAATTTTGCAATACCCTATTATTATTGACCCTTGATATTCAAATGCCAAGACTAATGCTGTATTCTGATGCTGTAGTACAAAAATTCTGATTCTGGCTCCTTTTAGGTTGCAGTTTGTATGGGTATGAAATTGGCTAAGCAATAGGAGAGAGAGTAGTGGTGAATGGCTGTTTTTCTGACTGGAGAGAAGTATGCAGTTGGATCCCCCATGGGCCGGTATCAGGACCATTGATTTTCTTGTTGTTAACAACATAGGAACAAGAATAGGCCAATCAGCCCCTCAAACCTGTTCCACCATTCAATTAGATCATCGCGGATCTGTATCTCAACCCCATTCACCTGCCTTGGCATCATATCCTTTTATACCTTGCCTAGCAAAATATTTTTGCTGTCAGATTTAAAATTATTAACTGAGCTAGCATATACTCCTTTTTGTGGGAGAGTTCCATACTCTACCACCCTTTGTGCAAAGAGGAGTTTCCTAACCTCTCCTTGGAATGTCCTGGCTCTGATTTTAAAGTTATGTCCCCTTGTCCTCAACTCCCCCACCAGCAAAAAAAGTTTGTCTATCAATTCCTTTCAAAATCCTAAAAACTTCAATCAAATCACCCCTTAACCTTTTATATTCCAGAGAATACAAGCCATATTTATGTAATCTCTCCTGATAATCTAACCATTGGAGCCCTGGTCACATTCTGATGAATCTGCTCTGCACTCCTTCCAAGGCCAATATATACTTTCTAAGGCGTGGTTCCCAGAACTGTACACAGTACTCCAGATGTGTTTTATCCAGGGCTTTGTGTAGCTGTAGCAAAACTTCCTCCCCTTTATATTCTAGCCCTCTAGTTATAAAAGCTAACCATCCATTACCCTTTTTGATTACCTTTGTACCTAATTACTACATTTTAGTGTTTTGTGTACATGTCTAAATCTCTTTAGACCTCCACTGTTCCTAGCTTTTCACCATTTAAATACACAGATCTATCCTTTTTTGGTCCAAAATGGATGGCCACACACTTACCTGCATTGAAATCCATCTGCCACAGTTTTACCCATTCACTTAATCTATCAATGTCTCTTATTTTATGCTCCAGTCTACACAAATTACTATACCACCAATCTTTTGTCATCAGCAAACTTGGATATATGGCTCCAAGTCATTAATATGGCTCCAAGTCATTAATAAATATAATGAATAGTTGAGGTATCAGCACAGATCCTTGTGGGACACCACTAGTCACTTCTTTCCAATTGGAGTACATACCCTTTACCATTACTCTGTCTTCTGCCACAGAACCAATCTCCTAACCAGGTCAAGAACTATATAGAGTAGTGATAATGAGAGACTTTAACTACCCCAATATTGAATGGGGCAGTGATTGTGAGAAGGGGAAGAATTTTTGAATTGTGTTCGAGAATTTTCTTGATCAGTATGTTTCCTGCCCAAAGAGGAAGGAGGCATTGCTGAATCTAGTCCTGGGGGATGAAGGAGGACAAGTGGAGAATGTCAGTCAGGGAGCACCTTGGGAATAGTGAGAATAGTATCACAAGGTTTAGATTAGTTATGGAGAAGGACAAGGAGCAATCTAGAATAAAAATACTTAACTGGAGGAGAGGAGAGGGCTAATCTCATCGAATTGAGGAGGTACCTGGCCTAGGTAAACTGGAGTCAAAAACTGGCAGGCAGAAATGCAACGGGTCAATAGGCAGCCTTTAAAGGAGAGATGGTTCGGGTACAGTCTAGGTATATTCCCACAAGGGGGAAAAGGGAAGGCAACCAAAGTCAGAGCTCCCTGGATGACAAAGGAGTTAGAGAGTAGGATGAAGCAGAAAAAGGGGACATTGACAGATGTTAGCTTGATAATACAAGGGAGAATCAGGCTGAATATAAAAAGTACAGAAGTGAAAAAGGAAATACAGGAAACTTTCTGGTATCTGGCACTGACGGGACCGAGCTGGTGCCGTTAGATCAAAACTACCATATAAACCAGTGGCAATGTTAAAACATAGAGCTTTTCAGCTCCGTATGAATCAACAAACCCTGTTAGCAACAGCTTCAAAACAGTCGGCTGCAGCTGCAAGCGTCTCTAGCTGAAGCTGTTGCTTAGCTACAGACCTTGCAGAGCCTGACTGGGGGAAAAAAAAGCAACGAGAAGTAAAAAAACTTATAGAAAATGGCTCCTGAATTTTGCCGGTAGATAGAGCTTTCTGGACTTTTAACCTCCGGTTAAACGAAAGTTTCCTGTAAGAGGAAACAGTAAGAGAATAGATTGGTGGCCAACATAAAAGGAAATTGGGCCACGAATGTAATTCAACTAAGGGGGCGGGTCGGCAGCGAAAAATCGGAAAAACTGCCGGCGGGATGCGAACCCGCCTCCACGCTACTTTCGCAAGTGTTGGGTCAGCCGCTCCCGAACTGACCGACACCAAACAGCGGGGAAGGCACTCAAGGCAATTAACAGCTGGTTAACTACTTTTCTAATCCTATTTTAATAGGAGTTTCTGATTTTGGTACATTTTTTTAATGTGTTTCCCATCTTCTGAGAAACACACCAGCTGCAATGAGTCAGGTTTCTCCAGGTCATGAATTGGTGTCAGTTGCTGCAGCTGCTTAAAAGCGCTCCTGCAACATGGCTGACATTCAAATGCCACAACTTTGTTGTTGGAGGTTTTGGCAAAGATTTTGCAACTCTACTGAGCTTGAGTGTTCAAGCAGAGAGCCATCTGTAGTGTCACCTGTTTGGAATATCCTCAGGCCATTTTGACTGTGTGCTTCAAGCTTCTTTCCTCAATTCAAATCTATAGCAATGGTATGGGAACCATTTACACCCTCTCATCCTGGTCGTCAGATTCGGAGGAAGAGCAGCTACAGCAGCAGCACAACCAGTTACAACAGCAGCACCAGGAGCACCAACCTCCTCCTCAACCACCTGCTGCTGCACAGGGTCTCAGCGCAGGGCTGCACCTCACCGCAGGAGATACCCCCAACACAGGGTTTACAGGCAGAGGATCAGCTTCCTCAGCAAAACTGAGCAGCAGTGCCAAAGGAGGCCAAGACTTGAGAGAGACATAGTCACTGACATCTGCGCAATGCTGCACCAACACCTGGAGCCCAGAGAAGCGGGTGGACACTCCTTACCAGTGGCTGTCAAAGTCACCACCGCAATAAACTTCTTTGCTTCGGGCTTCTTCCAGGGATCAGCTGCAGACATCAGCAGCATCTCCCAGTCGGCCGCACACACCTGCATCACGCAGGTCACTGATGCCCTCTTTGCAAAGTCGCACAGTTACATCCACTTCTCCTCGGATGGCTCAAGTGTGACTGCGCATGCAGTTGGCTTTGCAAATAAGGCAGGCTTGCCAATGGTGCAGGGCATCATAGACTGTACACATGTAGTCATTAGGGCCCCCTATCACAACCCAACTGTATTTGTCAACTGCAAGGGATTCCACTCCCTGAACATCCAGCTGGTGTGTAACCACAAGAAGATCATAACGCATGTTTGCGCAAAGTACCCTGGCAGTTGCTGTGACGCCTTCATCCTGCGGCAGTCTACTGTGCCTCAACTCTTCCATCTGCCAAACCCAAATTTCCGGATGGCTACTTGGCGACAAGGGCTATCCCCTGAAAAAGTGGCTCATGACACCGATGAGGAGGCCATCAAACGAGGCTGAGGAGCACTACAATGTGAGCCACATTTCCACCAGAAGTATCATAGAGGAAACCATCGACTTGCTCAAAATGCGATTCCGATGCCTGGACAGATCTGGTGGAGCCCTGCAGTATGCACCAGCCAGGGTGTCCAGAATTATCGTGGTCTGCTGTGCCCTGCACAACATCGCACAGCAGTGCAGCTTAGTGCTGCCGAATGAAATGGCTCAGCACACACATCCCTCAGAAGATGAGGAGGAGGACAACGAGCCACGCCTTGCAGGACCGGATGTGGCCAATGTAGCAGCACGCGACCACATTGCTGGTTGTCAGGCAAGGGATGCACTCATCCATGCCAGATTCGCGTAAGCTTATGCTTCAAACACAGGTGGCTGGCAGATGGAGAAAAATATATAGGCGGCGATTTTGCCAGCCCTGGGGAGACGGGTATGGAGGTGGGACTGCCGGGAAAATGGCAGAATTTGGGGCGGGTGCCCAACCCGCCTCCATGCCACCTTGCCAGGAGGCAGGTAGCCATCCCGTGCCGGGTCCCGTCTCCTTGGAGGCGGGAAGGGATTAAAGCCTATTAACTACCTGTTAACAGGCAGAAAATAGGATTACCCCCTTTTTGCCCTCACAAGTGCGGGCTTCCCGAAGGCTCCAAAACCTGCCAAGTCAGCGAAGCGAGTACTGGGTCTCGGGGAGGGGGAGGTGCAAAGGTGTGCTGTGAAGGTAAGTGATGGGTGCAAGAGTGGAGAGGTGAGTATCTGAGGTAAGTGCAAAGTGTTAGCAAAAAAGTGTACTTACCTTTGTTTCTCCCTGCAGGCTTCAGTCGGCGTGTATGCGGAGAGTCTCGGACTTCAGTGTTGCAGATGACAGATGGCCGTTGCATTCTCAGATGCAACAACCATCTCATTTCTGTAAAAGAAAGAAGTTTGATGAGGTTTTGAATTCAAGACCTCATCAAACTACAGAGAATGTCACTGACAGCTTCACAGAGCTGTCAAACTATGACAATTCATCTGTCAAAAATTTGACAGCTGAAACATCATACGTTGACATTCTCTGCAACCGGCTTTCCCTTAATTAGTCTGCTGGGTGGGCTTAACAAGGTCAATCAAGGGAAAATAGCGTGGGCTGGCCACAAATCGCTGGAGGCGGGACATTGAGCCACCAAGCAGCAGTCCCGCCTCCAACGTGCCCCCATTAACAAAATCACCCCCATTATGTCGAGATTCTTAACACACGATACATCATCTGTACAATAAACACTGCTTGCCGATCACGGTCACCATCATCATCATTATAAATGGAATTAGCCCTGAGCCCTTACTGTGCAACTTCCAGTTCCTAGAACACATAGACCAGAACCTCAACTCTTTACCATCACACTTGTTTAATGACATCACAAAAGGAGGACACTCGATACTTTACAGCACAATAAAACACCCAAGTGACTACCCTTGTGACTATTTGTGTGTGCTTCTACATGCTGCTTCAGCAGATGTAGAGGCATCTTGCTCAATTTGGTGCTGCGCCTGCTTGGACGCCTTTGGCAGGCATCCTCTGGGTTTGGGAGCCTGTGAGGGCTCTTCCACAGTCTGCTCTTCCTGCAGCTGTGCAGGGGCTGAGACGGCCATCTCAGTTTGGTGTGCTGACCGAGGGCTCTGCGGTGGCATGGTTGTATGAGCACTTGGAGAGGAACCCACACTTACTTATTGTCTGCCACCAACATCCCTCTCATGGGTCAGCGCAATTCAGTGCTAGCAAGTGGCTGGCGAGCACCTTGCTGCACATCAGTGGAGTCATGAGGACTCGTCTCTGCACTGACAGTCCTCATAACATGGACATTCATGAACTTCTGGTGTCTCTCCTCAATAGATGCCCATCTCTCCTCCATTGTAGACAATCTATTTCGTGAGTCTGGCGACCCTGCCACCCTCTCCATGGTGGAATGTTCATGCACCATTGCCTCCACAAAGGCAGTGCTCATGTTAGAGATGGACTCCTCCATTCTCTGCACACTCGCAGTTACCCTGGACACAAACCCTGTCAGAGACTCCTGCACTTGTTCCTGGAGTTCCAGCACCGCTCTCTTTCTGGATGGCCCAGAGGCACAGCGTCTACATGCAGCTGAGCACAGCTAGCAGAGTCCTGCAACCTCCGACGAGAACTCTCCACTGCTGTCGCTGTCTCCACCATCTGCTGATGCTCACTTGTGAGCTGTGATGCTCCAGGTGACAACACTACTCTATGTCGCGAAGGACCCGCTGAGGTGTGCGTTTCTGCGCTGGTGCTGGGTGCGGAGTCCTGGTGACACTGCTTCCTCAGAGGCTCCAGGTTCCTCCGAGGAGTTGTCCGGCTCTTCCTCCTGAACAGTGGGGAGGGGGGCTCTCGATGGTCCTGTGGGAGAGTAAAGGCATGAGTTAGACATCAGCTTTTCAGGTAGCAGACACATCCTTTTGTGCAGATGATCCGTCCCCCACTTCCAGCTCCTCGCCATCTCCCACGATGTAGTGAGCAGCCTCCTCAGTGTTTGTTAATGTGGCCAGGGATGGTGTGCCTCCTCCTGTCTTTGTTCTCTCCTCCTTATTGTGGACTAGCATTTCCTGCAAGAAGGGACACAAGTGGAGTTTCAGCCAGAGAGTGATGGAGTGAGTGTGAAGAATCCAAAACCTAGAAGCTTAGAGGGAGACCAAGATGGAGTGAGGTGGAAAGAGGAAACAGCCTCCCTGTGTGTTGTTAGTTGTTGTCATTGCATAACAGTGAGAGCGAGTGCGAGGGCTGCATAGCAGGATGGTGAAGTGATTCGAGACAGAGACAGAGACAAGGGAAGTAAGGGTAAGGTGGGATGTGGAGGAGCAGGCTTACAAAGCAGAGTGCTGGTGATGAGAAGGGGGAAATCAGATTGAAGGCAAGTGTGATGTGATACTCACTTTTCATGTTTGCAGAAGATCATTGAAGCATTTTCGGCACTGCAGCCAGGTGCATGCACATAGCGACCCTGTGCTTACCTTCTTGGCAATCTCCAGCCAGTCTGCCTTTGTCTGCGGAGGAGGTTTCCTCCAGCCATCGGGGAACAGAATCTCCCTGCGACCTCTTACTCCCTGCACAAGAGTTTGCAGGGACTCCTCAGTGAAATGGGGAGCAGCCATGGATTTTGCAGCACTCATGGTCTCCTTGGCCATTCAAGCTGCAGCAGGAATGAGAAATGAGAGGCTGAGGCTACTTGGAGCCCTTAAAAACCAAGTGTAGCAATGACCTCATCAGTGCAGACCAACAGACCCGCTCCCAGGCAATGCAGCAGGCAGCGCGCACGACTGGACTAATTGGTCCAATTAAACCAAAATGGGACATCGGGAGCGGCTGAAACCAGCAGCGGGTCTGAAACCCGCCCACCAGGCAACCCGACTCCATCCCGCCTCCTCCATTAAAATCAAGGCCCAAATGTCTTCTACAGGCATATTAACAGTAAAAAGGTTGTCAGAAGAGCGGGGGTGGTGGTGGTGGCGGGGGGGGGGGGGGGGGATGCAATTAGGGACCAAGATGGAGATCTATTGGTGGAGACAGAAGGCATGGCTGGAGGTACTAAAAGGAGAACTTTTGTATCTGTGATTACCAAGAAGAGGGCTTTGCCAAAGCTATGGTAAATGAGGAGTTTGCAGAGATACTGGATGAGATAAAAATAGATAGAGGTGGTACTAGAAAGGCTGGCAGTACTTAAAATAGGTAAGTCACCCAGTCCATATGGGATGCATCCTAGGTTGCTGAGGGAAATAAGGGTAGAAATTATGGAGGTGCTGGCCACAATTTTCCAATCCTTCTTAGATACAGGTTGGTTGGTCAGATGGGCGGAACAGTGGCAAATGGAATTTAACCCGGAAAAGTGCGAGGTGATGCACTTTGGGGGGGTCTAACAAGGCAAGGGAATACACAATGAATGGTAAGACCCTAGGCAAGACGGAGGGTCAGAGGGATCTGGGTGTGCAGGTACACAGATCCCTGAAGGCGGCGGAACAGGTGGATAAGGTGGTAAAAAAGGCATATGGGATACTTGCCTTCATTAGCCGAGGCATAGAATATAAGAGCAAGGAGGTTATGATGGAGCTGTATAAAACACTGGTTAGGCCACAGCTGGAATACTGTGTGCAGTTCTGGTCGCCACACTACAGGAAAGATGTGATCGCGTTAGAGAGGGTGCAGAGGAGGTTCACCAGGATGTTACCAGGGCTGGAGCGCTTCAGCTATGAAGAGAGACTGGGCAGATTGGGTTTGTTTTCCTTGGAGCAGAGGAGGCTGAGGGGGGACATGATTGAGGTGTACAAAATTGTGAGGGGCATAGATAGGATGGATGCTGAGGAGCTTTTCCCCTTAGTAGAGGGGTCAATAACTAGGGGGCATAGATTCAAGGTAAAGGGAGGGAGGTTTAGAGGGGATTTGAGAAAGAACTTTTTCCACCCAGAGGGTGGTTGGAGTCTGGAACTCACTGCCTGAAAGGGTTGTGGAGGCAGAAACCCTCACAACATTTAAGAAGCATTTGGATGAGCATTTGAAATGCCATAGCATACAAGGCTACGGGCCAAATGCTGGAATATGGGATTAGATTAGACAGGGCTTGATGGCCGGCATGGACACGATGGGCCGAAGGGCCTCTATCTGTGCTGTATTACTCTATGACTCTATGACTCTATGACAGGTGTGGTGCCAAAGGACTGGAGGATTGCAAATATTACACCTTGGTTCAAAAAAGGGGAGAAGGATAAACCTGGCAATTACAGGCGAGTCAGTTTAAAGTCAGTAATAAAAACAGAAAATGCTGAAGAAACTCAGCAGGTCAGGCAGCATCTGTGAAGAGAGAAACAGAGTTAATGTTTCAGATCGATGACCTTTCGTCAGAACTGGTAGTTTAAAGTCAGTCAGTGGTGGGGAAGCTTTTAGAAACAATAATCCAGGAGAAAGTTAACAACCACTTGGACAAGCATGGACTAAAAGAAGGAGAGCCAGCACAGGTTTGTTAAGGGCAACTTGTGTTTGGCCAACTTGATTGAGTTTTTTGATGAGGTAACAGAGGGTGGATAAGGACAGTGCAGTTGATGTGTATATGGACTTTCAAAAGGCATTTGATAAAAGAACCACATATTAGGCTTGTTAGCAAAATTGAAGCCCATGGGATAAAAAGGACAGTAGCAGCTTGGATACAAAATTGGTTACGGGACAGAAAACAATTGTGGTGAATGGCTGTTTTTTGGACTGGAGGGAGATGTGCACTGGAGTTCCCCAAGGTTCAGTACTAGGACCACTGCTTTTTTTGGTATACATTAATGACTTGGACTTGAGGATACAGGGCAGAATTCAAAGTTTGCAGATGCCACGGAACTTGGAAGTGTAGTAAACAGTGAATTTAGAAGAATGAGAGGTGATCTCATTGAAACATACAAAATTCTTACAGGGCTCGACAGGGTAGATGCAGGGAGGATGTTTGCCCTGCCTGGGGAGTCTAGAACCAGAGGTCACAGTTTCAGAATAAGGGGTCAGCCATTTAGGACTGAGAGAAGGAGAAATTTCTTCACTCAGAGGATGGTGAATCTCTGGAATTCTCTACCCCATAGAGCTGTGGAGGCTCAGTCGTAGAGTATATTCAAGATAGAGATCGATAGATTTTTGAATGTTAAGTGAATCAAGGGATAGTGCAGCAAAGTGGAGATGAGGTAGAAGATCAGCCATGATCTTATTGAATGGCAGAGCAGGCTCAAGGGGCCAAATGACCTATTCCTGCTCCTATTTCTTATGTTCTTATGTTCTCCCTGATGCCCCACAATGTCTGCACCTGAGACTCCAGCTTAAAAACTCTGAGCTGAAGTTGATCAAGATGCAGGCACTTACTGCAAACCTGGTTGTCCGGGATCACAATGCTCTCCACAAACTCCCACATGCTGAAGTTGCAGCATACTGCCTGCACTGCCATCCCTAGATGACCACCTTCTATTTAATTAAATAACTTAGTTTACAGTTTAGTTTCTTGGCTTGATCTAGATTAAGTTTTGGGTTATGAAATTAAGGCCTAGAAATTCATTAAGGCACTGCCAGCTTTGCGGCCAGTTACCGCCTAAAGAGGGCTTCTGCGCCAAAAATGAGTTTGCGCTGATATTCAGTGCAGCGGTATTGGCGGCAGTAGCCGTTAGCGCTGCGCCGGCACTGATGACGTCATCGGTGTGCGCAGTGCCCCGGTTCCGCCCCGAAACTGGCCCGATCCCCATATTTAGTTGCGGCCGCCTCCTCCGCAAACAGCGACCAGAAAACAGGGCCGTACTCTAGCCTTAGTGGGGCGCTTTAAGGTGGAGGTGCGGCCGGCCGCTTTTTCGGCGGCCACCTGCCCGCACCTCCTTCCCCGGCCTCCTCCACCCCCCCCCGCGGCATTGCCGGCTGCTTTCCGCGAACCCGGAACTTCTCCGAGGTGCCGGGCTCATTTGCCGGCACTCTCCAGCGGCGATCTCCCCGTTGCAGGCAGCTCCCCCTTAAGAGAAGGAGGAGGCCTGCAGTACCGCAGCCTGCCGCTCCGCAGCGGCGCCAAGAGCGCTGAAATTCAGTTTCAGCGCCCCAAGCGGAGGCGGGCACACCCTGGAATAGCGCCCGGTTCCGGATTGGGGCGCTGAAGCCGAGTATCTGACGATCGCTAATGGCTCCGCGCCCAGCGCTAACTTTTGGGTGCTAGCCAGCTGGGCGCCCCTAACTGAATTTCTAGGCCTAAATATCTTGTGGCGGAGCCACTAAAGGACTCAGACTGTTTTTATATAATTCCCTTTAACAACATGTTAGCTACAGCCTGAGTCTGTATCTTTATGTATACTGTTTACTTGTATAGAGCATGATTACTTCAACAGCGCGGGTAAACGCGATGACATCACGCCGTACATCACATGATCCCCCACTGGCGGGAAGAACGCGATGACATCATGACATCAACCACGGGACCAGCGAGCAGTCCTCGTGGAGCCTCCGAACTGAATAGAGCTACACTTGATGTTCTCCTGCAATTACTTGTTTAAACCTGTTAGTTTCCATTAAACTTCATTTTGTTTAAGCGCCCGAGTGGCCCTCAGTCTTTGGATAGGAACTAGACATTCCTACAATCTATCTTTAAAACAAAGCACTACACGTAGTGTAGGCAAAAAGCAGCAACTCCTTCCCCTTCTTCTCTGAATTCTTCCCAAATAAAACACTGTTTATGTGCAGTCGGTTTAATGCCGCTCTGTGCAGACCGCTCGGTCAGAAGAGATTTACTAGAATGGTTCCAGGGATGAGCGATTACAATTACATGGATAGACTGAAGAAGCCGAGGTCATTCTCCTTCGAGCAGAGATGGCAAAGAGGATTTTTGATAGAGGTGTGTAAAATAGAGTCAAGAAAGAGAAACTGTTTCCAATGGCTGAAGCACTGATAACCAGAGGGCACAGATTTAAGGTGATTGGCAAAAGAACCAGTGGTTAGAATTTGGAATGCAGTCTGATAGGGTGGTGGATATAGATTCAATACTAGCCTTCAAAAAGGGAATTGGAAAAATATTTGATGGAGAAATAATTCCAGGAATATGGGGAAAAAGAGTGGAGGAATGGGGCTAACTGGATTACTCTATGAAAGAGCTGGTGCAGATTCAATGGGCTGAATGGCCTCCTTCTGTGCTGTACTATACTATGATTCTATGAATAATTTGCCGTTGAATTCCATGATCTTTAATTTTAGCTAACAGTTTCTTATATGGAGCCTCCTGCTGGAAGTCCATATAAACTACATCCATAGGCATTCTCCTATCTACTACTTTAGATACTGCCTCAAAATTCAATTAGGTTCGTTAGATGTGACCTACCCTTTACAAATCTATGTGGGCTCTCTCTAATCAGCTCAAATTTCTCTAAGTGCTCAGTCACTCTGTCCTTAATTATAGATTCCAATAACTTCCCCATAACAGATGTTAGACTAACAGGTGACCAACAGGCAGAGTAGTAGGTGCAGGCAGGTAGTGCAGGAGTCCCCTGTGGCCATCCCCTTCTCAAACAGATATACCACTTTGGATACTGATGGGGGGGGATGGCTTAACAGGGGAAGGCAGCAGCAGCCAACTTCCTGGCACCAGGGGTGGTTCTGCTGCACAGGACGGGAGGAAAAAAAGAGGGGGAGAGCTATAGTAATAGGGGATTCTATTGTAAGGGGAATAGATAGGTGTTTCTGCGGCCGCAAACGAGACTCCAGAATGGTATGTTGCCTCCCTGGTGCAAGGGTCAAGGATGTCTCGGAGCAGCTGCAGGGCATTCTGGAGGGGGAGGGTGAACAGCCAGTTGTCGTGGTGCATATAGGTACCAACGATATAGGAAAAAACCGGATGAGGTCCTAAAAGCTGAATATAGGGAGTTAGGAGGCAAATTAAAAAACAGGACCTCAAAAGGTGGTAATCTCAGGATTGCTACCAGTGCCACGTGCTAGTCAGAGAAGAAATAGAAGGATATTTCAGATGAATACGTGGCTAGAGGAATGGTGCCAGGGGGAGGGATTCAAATTCCTGGGACATTGGAACCGGTTCTGGGGGAGGTGGGACCAGTTCAAACCAGACGGTTTGCACCTGGGCAGGGCCGGGACCGATGTCCTAGGGGGGAGTGTTTGCTAGTGCTCTGGGGGAGGGTTTAAACTAAAATGGCAGGGGGTTGGGAACCTGAGCGGGGAAACAAAGAAAAGGGAAACAAGGATAAAAGCAAAAGATAGGAAGGAGAACAAAAGTGACAGGCAGAGAAATCAAGGGTTTAAATCAAACATGGCCACAGTAAATAATTATTCTAAAAGATCTAAGAGCATTAAAAAAACAAGCCTGAAGGCTTTGTGTCTTAACAAGAGGAGCATTCGTAATAAGGTGGATGAATTACTGCGCAAATAGAAGTAAACGAATATGATATGCTTGGGATTGCGGAAACATGGCTCCAGGGTGGCCAAGGCTGGGAACTCAACATCCAGGGGTATTCAATATTCAGGAAAGATAGGCAGAAAGGAAAAGGAGGTGGGGTAGCATTGCTGGTTCAAGAGGGGATTAACACAATTGGATATTAGCTCTGATGATGTGGAATCTGCATGGGTAGAACTGAGAAATACCAAGGGGCAGAAAACGTTAGTGGGAGTGGTATATAGACCTCCAAACAGTAATGCGGAGGTCGGGGATGGCATTAAACGAGAAATTAGAGAAGCGTGCAATAAGGGCACAGTAGTTATCATGGGTGACTTTAATCTACATATAGTTTGGGCTTACCAAATTAGTAACAATACTGTGGAGGAGGAATTCTTGGAGTGTATACGGGATGGTTTCCTGGACCAATATGTTGAGGAACCAACTGGAGATCAGGCCATCTTAGACTGGGTATTATGTAATGAGAAAGGATTAATTAGCAATCTTGTTGTCCGAGGCCCCTTTGGTCGGAGCAATCATAATATGATATAATTCAGTGAGTGAAATAGTTGACTCAGAGACTAGGGTCCTGAATTTAAATAAAGGAGACTACGATGGTATGAGATGCGACTTGGGTAGGATTGATTGGGGAATGTCACTCAAAGGGTTGACGGTGAATGGGCAATGGCAAATATTCAAAGATCGGATGGATGAACTACAGAATTTGTTCATCCCAGTTTGGCATAAAAATAAAACAAAAAAAGGTGACTCAACCATGGCTAACAAGGGAAATTAGGGATAGCACACGATCCAAGGAGAGGACATATAAATTGGCCAGAAAAAGCAGTAAACCTGAGGATTGGGAGCAGTTTAGGGTTCAAAGGAGGACAAAGGGATTAATTAAGAGGGGGGAAATAGAGTATGAGAATAAGCTTTCAGGGAACATAAAAACTGACTGTAAAAGCTTTTATAGATATGTGAAGAGAAAAAGATTGGTGAAGTCAAGCGTAGGTCCCTTGCAGTCAGAATCAGGGGAATTTATAATGGGGAACAAAGAACTGGCGGACCAATTAAATACATACTTTAGTTCTGTCTTCACAAAGGAGGACACAAATAACCTCCCAAAGATATCGGGGAACATAGGGTCTAATGAAAGGGAGGAACTGAGAGAAATCAGTATTTGTAGGGAAATGGTGTTAGGAAAATTGAAAGTATTGAGGGCCGATAAATCCCCAGGGCCTGATAATCTATATCCTAGGGTACTTAAGGAAGTGGCCCTAGAAATAGTAGATGCATTGATGGTCATCTTCCAAAATTCGATAGATTCTGGAACAGTAACCATGGATTGGAGGGTAGCTAATGTTACCCCACTGTTCAAAAAGGGTGGTAGAAAGAAAACGGGGAATTACAGAAGCCCAACATCGGTAGTGGGGAAAATGTCCATTATAAAGGATGTAATAGCAGAGCACTTGGAAAGTGACCGGATCGGACAAAGTCAACATGGCTTTACGAAAGGTAAATCGTGCTTGACTAATCTGCTGGAATTTTTTTGAGGATGTAACTGGTAAAATAGATAAGGGAGAACCAGTGGATGTGGTGCATTTGGATTTTCAAAAGGCTTTCGATAAGGTCCCGCATAAGAGATTAGTGTGTAAAATTAAGGCACATGGGATTGGGGGCAAGGTATTGACTTGGATAGAGAACTGGTTGGCAGACAGAAAGCAAAGAGTTGGAATAAACGGGTCTTTTTCCGAGTGGCAGGCAGTGACTAGTGGGGTACCGCAGGGATTGGTCCTTGGACCCCAGCTATTCACAATATATATTAATGATCTGGACTAGGGAACTAGATGCAATGTCTCCAAGTTTGCAGACGACACAAAGCTGGGTGGGCGTGTGTGCTATGAGGAGCATGCCGAGAAACTCCAGTATGATTTGGACAGGTTGGGTGATTGGTCAGAAGCATGGCAGATGCAATATAACGTGGATAAATGCGAGGTTATCCACTTTGGTGTCAAAAACAGGAAGGCAGATTATCTAAATGGCAATAGATTGGGAGAAGGGGAAGTGCAAGGAGACCTGGGCGTCCTTGTGCACCAGTCGCTGAAGGTAAGCATGCAGGCAGTTAAGGCGGCAAATGGTATGTTGGCCTTCTTAGCGAGAGGGTTTGAGTACAGGAACAAGGATGTCTTGCTGCAGTTGTACAGGGCCTTGGTGAGGCCACATATTGAGTATTGTGTGCAGTTTTGGTCACCTTATCTGAGGAAGGATGTTCTTGCCATGGAAGTAGTGCAGCTAAGATTCACCAGGCTGATACCTGGGATGGCAGGAATGACGTATGAGGCGAAATTGGGTCGATTGGGCTTATACTCGCTGGAGTTTAGAAGAATGAGAGGGGATCTCATCAAAACTTATAAAATTCTAACAGGACTAGACACTGGAAGGATGTTCCTGATGGTCAGGGAGTCCAGAACCAGGGGTCACAGTCTAAGGATAAGGGGTAAGCCAATTAGGACAGAAATGGAGGAGGAGTTTCTTCACCCAGAGTGGTGAACCTATGGAATTCTCTGCCAAAGAAGGCAGTAGAGGCCAATTCATTAAATATATTCAAGGAGTTGGATATATTTCTTAAGGCTAAAGGGATCCAGGAATATGGAGAGAAGGCAGGAACAGGGTACTGAATTAGGATGATCAGCAATGATCTCATTGAATGGCGGAGCAGGCTCGAGGGGCCAAATGGCCTACTCCTGCTCCTATCTTCTATGTTTCTATGTCTATAATTTCCTGATTTCTCTCACCTTCTTAAATAATGGAGTTATATTGCAATTTTCCAATTTTAAAAAAAGGGACAATTCCTGAATTGAGACCATTTTGGAAGATTATAGCTAAAGCATCTGCAATTTCCTCAGCTACTTCCTTTAAAACTCTGGGCTGGAAACAATCAGGTCCTGGGGCTTTGTCAGTCTTTAGTGTCATTATTTTTTCTAATACGGTTTTCTTGCTTACATTAACTTTAAGACGTTCCAGTCCTGGATCCATTATTAATTTCCCTGGAGTGTCAGTTATATTATCATCCTCTTCTGTGAAGACCTACACAAAATAATTCAACAAGTCTGTCACTTCCTTATTTTTATTTGCTATATTACCCCATCTGTTTTAAAAGGCCCACATTACCCTTTTTCTTCAATAATCGTAAAAACTTGTGTTAATCTTGATATCCCTCAAGTTTCTTTTTGTATCTCTTACTATTGTTTTTGTCTTGCTTTGCTGTTCTCCCCATCCCCTAAATTTACACTATTCTTTGCACTATTATATGCTCTTCCTTTAGTTTTAGGTTCTCTCATCTCTTGTCAACCATGGCTATTTTATTTGGCAAGTGGAGCTCTTTCCCTTTCGGGGTATTTATATTGATCCTGTATGAAGCCAGATTCTTTTTTGAACACCTCCCACTGTTCCTCTGTACTTTTACCAGATAACAGTCTTGACCAGTTTGTCCTCATCAGTTTCTGTCTCATTACATTAAAGTTAGCGTTACCAAACTCTAGAATCTCAGTAACTGTTAAGTTTTTCCCTTTTCAAGCTTTTTCCTTTTCAAGCCCAATATTGAATTTAATCATATTATGATCACTGGTAGATAAATATTCTTTAGCCTGGCTAATTACTCAATCTAGTATGGCCTGCCCTCTTGTTGGATCTAGAACATATTGCTCCAGAAAACTATCTTGAATACACTTGAAATTCACTACCTTTCTGACTTGAGCTACTCTGCTCATATATATATTATATATATAAATGGCCTGTACTTGGGTATAAGAGTACAATTTTGAAGTTTGCAAATGATACAAAACCTGCCAACGTAGTAAATAGTTAGCAGGATAGTCACAGACTTCAGGAGGACATAGACAGACTGGTGAAATGGGCAGACACATGCAAATACAATTTAATGCAGATAAGTGGGAAGTGATGCACTTTGGGAGAAACAACATGGAGAGGCAGTATAATCCAAATGGTACTATATTGCCAGGGGGAGGCAAGAGCAGAGGGTCCTAGGGATGCATATTCACAAATCTTTGAAGGTGGTAGGACAAGTTGATAAGGTGGTTAAGAACGTGTTTGGGATACTTGGCTTCGTAAATAGGGGGATTGAATACAAAAACAAGGAAGTAATGCTAAACCTTTACAAATCACTCTTTAGGCCTCAGCTGGGATTTTACATACAATTCTGGGCGCCACACTTTAGGAGGATGTCAAGGCCTTGGAGAGGGTACAGAGAAGGTTTACTAGGGATAAGGGCCTTCAGTTACTTTGAGAGATTGGAGAAGCCGAGACTGTTCGCCTTAGAGCAGTGAAGGTTAAGGAGAGACCTAATAGAGGTATTCAAAATTATGAGGATTTTGATAGAGCAAGTAGGGAGAAACTGTTTCCTCTGGCAAGTGGATTGGTAACCAAAGGTCATAGATTTAAAATAATTGGCAAAAGAACTAGAGGGGAATTTTTTTCCACACAGAGAGTTGTTAGAATCTGGAACACACTACTTGAAAGGGTGGTAGAATCAGATTCCATAGAAACTTTGAAAAGACAATTGGACAAGTACTCAAGAACTAATTTGCAGGGTAATGGGGTAAAAGCTGTGGTGTGGGGCTAAATTGAACGGCTCTTTCAAAGAGCTGGCACATGCACAATGGACCGAATATCCTCATTCTGTGCTGTAAGATTCTATGATTACCAGAGCATCATTAAATATTAAATCAAGTTTGCATCTTACCACATCACTTTTATTTTGAATTCTTTCATCAACAGGCATGCTGATTTCAGGCATCTCTTCATAAGCAAGGCCGGGAATCCCATTCTGGTTCAGAGAATTTAAACAGGATATAGATATAGATTCAGCAAAGAAAGTATATATAAATACAACGCAAAACAGCTTTCAATATGCAGGTTTTTTGTATCATGTGACTGCTGTGCAATAAATGGCCTCCACAATTTTTCTACATTAAAAAAAAAATATGACCCTTGTTTATAATTTGCCCACGAAAGAATCTTCAATAGCAATTCATTGCAATGGTACATGTAGTAACTAAATCCTAAAAGGATGAGCCATCATTACAAGCTTTGGGACATCCCCACTCACATTTCTACAAGTGTATTCTAAATTAGATAGATGTGGTCCCCAGATAAACTACCCCAACATCAAATATCAATTGGGTAGATTTTGTGGTGGATATAATGGCGTACTCAGAGTATGGGATTTCTGCATGCGCATGTGCTAAATCCCAAACTTGCAATCTGTCAAGGTACGCCTGGACAGATGATCTGCACCGACAGGGAAATACTAATTACTGGCGCAGAGTTGGGCTAACTACCCACCAATTACGGCCGAAAATTTTACAGTTGGTAAAAAGATCGATGTATGCATATTGTGTACATTTTGGTGGTGGAAACATTTTTTGTCGGTCGAGTTTCATTTTAATTACATGGGAAGTTGAATACGAAAGTTAAATAAAGTGAACGTCTATCAGGTTTCAGTGAACAATTCTGTCCTTTCAACTCAAAAAATGAACAAACAATATAATACATTTATAACAAGGAAAATAGATTTATCTATTACCAGTCAAAATGAGGTCTGAATAATATTATAATCCTGAAAATTAACATTAAATATATGGCTGCAAATTTCTTTTTGAATTTCAACAAAGTTACTTATAGGAGATATAAAACATTGTTAGACCTTTACTGAGTATCAAAACAGGAAGTTGTATACATAGGACTAATAAATTGAGAGTTTGGATGAAAAAAAAAGAAAATGCTGATATGAAATAAGTCCAAGTACCAGTTTAATGAAAAGTATTTAAAATGTAATTTCAATGGAAGAGACAGAGAAGTTTCTGTGGGCGTATCTTCCTTTACGCACAGGCTGTACGCTGCGCTCCCGGCCGTCGTGATGTCATACGCTACGCACAACTCTGCAGTGCTGAAGAGGAAGTCTCTGCTCTGGGCCTCGCACGAGATAAGTTCGTATTTTTTTCGTAGGTCAGTGGCGTACTCCTCAGCTACGCCGCCGACCGCAATTTTTGAGCCATTATGTTTAACATAGGCACCCAATTTTAGAGCAGTGCTAGTGAATCAATATATGACACTGGCATCGTCACACAATTTTATAACCAAAGGAAAGCAGCGATCTATGCAAGCATTGTTTGAAAATAAACTACTCATGAGCTTTTACTTACTGATCAAATTCCTGCCATAAAAGAGTCGATGGGACGTTCGGCTCTTTTCCA
This sequence comes from Somniosus microcephalus, assembly GCF_052327205.1. Classification (NCBI taxonomy): domain Eukaryota; kingdom Metazoa; phylum Chordata; class Chondrichthyes; order Squaliformes; family Somniosidae; genus Somniosus; species Somniosus microcephalus. The sequence continues at coordinate 149,533,095 of NC_140994.1, read as the reverse complement.
ATATTAGAAACTTACTTGTGGTTCAAGTCACCTGGGGGGAAAAAATTGGGCATCACCCATTTTAGGGCACCAATATTGGCCAGATGCAAATTTTAGCGCTCGGCGCTAATTATCGCCTCCGACTGCAAAATTTGCCTCTATCCCCCCTGCAGGTGATTTGAGCGCTGTAAGGGGACAAAAATTACTTTAGAATTAAAGTTAGAAGAAACTATAACTTCTTAAAATTAAAATTAGTGGAAACTAGAAGCTGATAAGTTTGTCTCCTATCCTTGCTTAGGAATGTAGGACCTAGACAAAACAGGAACTGTAAAGCTAATAAGCTGGTCTTTTGTCCTTGCTTAAGACAGGACATACAGATTCTCAAAGCATGATTCTGTAGACCAATCAATGAGCATAGAAGGGGGTGCACGCCTCAAGTTAGGGTATAATTGCTGTACGTATTTGATACTCGGGGGAAGAATCCTTTCTCTGGGATGAGACTGAGATTTTACCCCTGCATATGCATGAATAAAGATCGTGAAACTTATCAAAGGTGTCCGTCTGGTGAATTTGTGGTTGCTATAGGGCAAGAGTCGACCCCTTATCTCAGGGGGTCCGCTTGAGAGGAGGGAAGACTTCTCTTTTACCCCAACAAGCGCTAAATCATGCGCTACACACCTCTCACAAGGCGCAAACGTTGGGGAGCGAGGCGCTACCTCAGAACGCTAACGAAGCTCATGCAATATCAGTTACCATGGAAGCCAGACACACTGACACTCCAGTTCTTAAGGGGAGCAGCCATCTTGCTGGCCAGCCACACCCTGCTCATTGCAGCCTTGAATCTCTGCCTGGAGAGACCTCAAAAGCAATTGTGTTGGATGCACTAATGGATAGGCCCAGGGAAAGAGCTCGGCGCTTAGGAACCTCAAAAGTGGTGCTGAGGGCCAAAACTCCTTAGGCTGTCTCTCCCTCTCAACCTGCGTGTACCAAAAATTTTGCCGACAAGAAAAGGCAGGAAGCGCCCGCCTTTAAATAGCACTCCCCCAGCCCCTTCCCGACTTGAAAACGTTCCCCTTTATCTGTCATTTCTAGTAGCAGATGCCAAGGAAGGGGGCGCAACTCAATATCCGGTCCGGGGCACTACACGCTCGACTAACATCATGTTCTGCGGGTGCAGGAGATCTTGGCGGTAGTGTTTAACACCGCTGCAAAATGACTGGTCAATTTCGCGAGCGGCAATAAAATCGCCGCGCTCGGGTGCTGAGTTCCTAGCACCCACTGGAGGTGCTAAACAACCAAATTTCACTACCCCCCCCCCACACACCCCCAGCTCTTATAAAAGCTTTAAAGCTTTTAGACTTGCGCCGGTTGTGATCTTACAGCCAAAGGGTGCAAGACTTTTGCAGTTCAAAACTGAAATGGTGTAAGACTCTCTCAAGATGGAGACACCCAGTTCCAAATGCCAAACTGATGCCAGTTTTCACTGCAGAAAAAGCAGTAAACCTGAGGATTGGGAGCAGTTTAGGATTCAACAAAGGAGGACAAAGGGATTAATTAAGAAGGGGAAAATAGAATGAGAATAAGCTTGCAGGGAACATAAAAACTGACTGTAAAAGCTTTTATAGATATGTGAAGAGAAAAAGATTGGTGAAGTCAAGCGTAGGTCCCTTGCAGTCAGAATCAGGGGAAATTATAATGGGGAACGAAGAAATGGCAGACCAATTAAATATATATTTTGGTTCTGTCTTCACAAAGGAGGACACAAATAACCTCCCAGAGATGTCGAGGAACATAGGGTCTGATGAAAGGGAGAAACTGAAAGAAATCAGTATTTGTAGGGAAATGGTGTTAAGGAAATTGATGGGATTGAAGGCTGATAAATCCCCAGGGCCTGATAATCTACATCCTAGGGTACTTAAGGAAGTGGCCCTAGAAATAGTAGATGCATTGCTGGTCATCTTCCAGATTCCATCGAATGTTGGAACAGTACCCATGGATTGGAGGGTAGCTAATGTTACCCCATTATTCAAAAAAGGTGGTAGAGAGAAAACGGGGAATTACAGACCGGTAAGCCTGACATCGGTAGTGGGGAAAATGCTAGAGTCCATTTTAAAAGATGCAATAGCAGAGCACTTGGAAAACAGTGACAGGATCGGACAAAGTCAACATGGATTTACAAAGGGTAAATCGTGCTTGACTAATATACTGGAATTTTTTGAGGATGTATAAAATAGATAAGGGAGAACCAGTGGATGTGGTGCATTTGGACTTTCAGAAGGCTTTCGATAAGGTCCCGCATAAGAGATTAGCATGTAAAATTAAGGCACATGGGATTGGGGGCAAGGTACTGACTTGGATAGAGAACTGGTTGACAGACAGAAAGCAAAGAGTTGGAATAAACGGGTCTTTTTCCGAGTGGCAGGCAGTGACTAGTGGGGTACCGCAGGGATTGGTCCTTGGACCCCAGCTATTCACAATATATATTCATGATCTAGACAAGGGAACTAGATGTAATATCTCCAAATTTGCAGGCGACACAAAGCTGGGTGGGCGTGTGTGCTGTGAGGAGGATGCCAAGAAACTCCAGGATGATTTTGACAGGTTGGGTGATTGGACAGAAGCATGGCAGATGCAATATAACGTGGATAAATGTGAGGTTATCCACTTTGGTAGCAAAAACAGGAAGGCAGATTATTATCTAAATGGCAATAGATTGGGAGAAGGGGGAAGTGCAATGAGACCTGGGTGTCCTTGTGCACCAGTCGCTGAAGGTAAGCATGCAGGTGCAGCAGACGGTTAAGAAGGCAAATGGTATGCTGGCCTTCGTAGCGAGAGGGTTTGAGTACATGAACAAGGATGTCTTGCTGCAGTTGTACAGGGCCTTAGCGAGACCACATCTTGAGTATTGTGTGCAGTTTTGGTCGCCTTATCTGAGGAAGGATGTTCTTGCCATGGAGAGAGTGCAGCAAAGATTCACCAGACTGATACCTGGGATGGCAGGAATGACGTATGAGGAGAGTTTGGGTCGATTGGGCTTATACTCGCTGGAGTTTAGAAGAATGAGAGGGGATCTCATTTAAACTTATAAAATTCTAACAGGACTAGACAGACTAGATGCTGGAAGGATGTTCCCGATGGTCGGGGAGTCCAGAACCAGGGGTCACAGTCTAAGGATTAGGGGTAGGCCATTTAGGATAGAAATGAGGAGGAATTTCTTCACCCAGAGTGGTGAACCTGTGGAATTCTCTACCACAGAAGGCAGTTGAGGCCAATTCGTTAAATATATTCAAGAAGGAGTTGGATATATTTCTCAAGGCTAAAGGGATCAAGGGGTATGGGGAGAAAGCAGGGACTGGGTACTGAATTTGGATGATCAGCCATGATCGCATTGAATGGCGGAGCAGGCTCGAGGGGCCGAATGGCCTACTCCTGCTCCTATCTTCTATGTTTCTATGTCACATTGCTGCAGCATAGAAATTGGTTCACAGTGGTGAAAAATGGGCAGTATAACTGTACAATAAGTGTACCTCCCACTTCAAGCTTTCCTTTCCTTCCCCCAAAAAACTGATCAACAACCCTCTCTCATCTTGGATCATTACTAGATGATTATTGTAAGATCAGGCTATCATTTGTGAATGAGCAGATGTGCCCCCAGTCGTCAGGTAGCAAGAAGGAAAAAGAGTGTTGAGATAGACCATGATTATATAACTGCCTGAGAGTTTTAGTTGTCTTCCTGCTAAATAACCAAGGAAAAGCTACTGCAACTGCTAACTTTTTCCACTTCTCTTTATTTACTTAGGTCTAAATGGGTGTTGTACCCCCCCCCCAAATACTGAATTTATTCAGGCATTTGTTAGACTTTTGTCTGTTCAGACCACATCTTAGTGGCTTTCTAACCACAGTTCTGCAAGTTTAAGGTGGTCCTGCAATGCAGTATTATGGAGCTATGTCAATTTCAGCTCCCAACATGTGCTAGCCTCGCACTCCACCATTTCCCAAAAACATCAGATTCTTGGGAAGCTCGTTAAGAGATGGAATTAGGTACCAACCAAACCACAACTCCTGCAGGAGTAAAATAAATTTGCACAACCGACTTCCAGGAACAAACCATCAATTACTCAAAAGACTGAGGTTAAGCGAGTAACAACCAGGCTTTTATTAACTAAAGAATGAAGGTCTTGTCTCGAGTGGTCGACCCGTCCAGAATACTAAGGGACTGGGAGGTAGTCACTTATATACCTGGAATAGTGGGAGGAGTCAGCCGAGGCATGTCCAGACCTGTACCTAGTGGAATACACATACACATACAGACAGGTATAACAGTGGTTTACCACATTCACCCCTTGTTTAAAAATGAGTCCGGCGGGGTGAAGTGTATTTAAAAGTTTGTGTATTGGAGTCTCTCCGGAGGGCTTGTCTGCCGCTGTGATCGACGTGGCGACGGCAGGGGTGGTGGAGCTTCCGGCGTCGCGTCCCGTCCCGTGTAGGCTGGGGCCCTGGAGTGTAGTCCTCGTGGGTGACGGTCCAAGGCGAGCCGGCTGCTGGGGTTGGATATCGGGTCGTGGGGGGGGGGGGGGGGGGTGGTAATGGGTAGTGGGTTACAGCGGTCCCCGAGGGTGCGAGGTCTCGTATGGAGACTGTGTCCTCCCGCCCGTCCGGGTACGCAATGTAAGCGTACTGGGGGTTGGCATGGAGGAGGTCGACCCTCTCGACCAGGGGGTCCATTTTATTGGCCCTCACGTGTCTTCTCAGTAGTACCGGCCCTGGGGACGTCAGCCATGGCGGTAACAATGTCCCCGATGTGGACTTCCTTGGGAAGACAAACATTTTCTCATGAGGGGTGGCATTGGTGGCAGTGCAGAGCAGTGACTGAATAGAGTGGAGCGCATCGGGGAGCACCTCCTGCCAGCGGGAGGTCGGAAGGCCCCTAGACTTTAAGGCTAGTAGGGCGGCCTTCCAAACTGTTGCATTCTCTCTTTCCATCTGTCCGTTCCCCCGGGGGTTGTAACTGGTGGTCCTGCTTGTGGCTATACCCCTAGCGAGCAGGTACTGGCAGAGTTCGTCGCTCATAAACGATGAGCCCCGGTCGCTATGGATATAGCTGGGGAAACCGAACAGGGTGAAGAGGCTGTTCAGAGATTTAATGACCGTGGCACTGGTCATGTCCAGGCAGGGGATAGCGAACGGGAAACGGGAGTACTCATCAATGATGTTGAGGAAGTACACATTGCGGTCGGAGGAGGGGAGAGGCCCTTTAAAATCGACGCTCAGGCGTTCGACTTTTATCAGGTGGGCTCTGTCTGGTCTATAAAAGTGCGGTTTGCACTCAGCGCAGACTTGGCAGTTCTTGGTCATGGTCCTGACCTCCTCGATGGAGTAAGGCAGGTTGCGGGCCTTGATGAAGTGGAAGAACCTGGTGACCCCTGGGTGGCAGAGGTCATTGTGGAGGGCCCTCAGCCTATCAATCTGCGTGCTGGCGCAGGTGCCACGCGATAGGGCATCTGGGGGTTCATTGAGCTTCCCAGGCCGGTACAAGATCTCGTAATTGTAGGTGGAAAGTTCGATTCTCCACCTCAAGATCTTGTCATTTTTGATTTTGCCCCTCTGCTTGTTGTTGAACATAAAAGCAACTGAACGCTGGTCAGTGAGCAGGGTAAATCGTTTTCCGGCCAGGTAGTGCCTCCAATGACGCACAGCCTCCACAATAGCCTGGGCCTCCTCGACCGCGGAGTGTCTGGTCTCCGGGCCCTGGAGGGTTCGTGAGAAGAATGCCACAGGTCTCCCCGCCTGATTAAGGGTGGCGGCCAGAGCGAAGTCGGACGCATCGCTTTCCACCTGGAAGGGGATGGATTTGTCCACTGCGTGCATGGTGGCTTTGGCAATGTCCTCCTTGATACGGTGGAAGGCCAAGCGGGCCTCTGCCATCAGGGGAAAAGAGGTGGTTTTGATCAGCGGACGGGCTTTGTCTGCATAGTAGGGGACCCACTGAGCGTAGTAGGAAAAAAACCCTAGGCACCTCTTCAGAGCTTTTAGGCAGTGGGGCAGTGGGAGTTCCATAAGGGGACGCATCCGGTCCGGGTCGGGACCGATGACCCCGTGTTCCACAACACAGCCAAGGATGGCGAGGCGGTCTGTGCGGAATATGCACTTCTCCTTGTTACATGTCAGGTTCAGGAGTTGGGCGGTGCGGAGGAATTTCTCGAGGTTTGCGTCATGGTCCTGCAAGTCATGGCGGCAGATGGTCACATTGTCTAGGTAAGGGAAAGTGGCCTGCAGCGCGTTTTGATCGACCATCCGGTCCATCTCCCTTTGGAAGATGGAGACCCCGTTGGTAACGCCGAAGGGAACCCTAAGGAAGTGATAGAGGCAGCCGTTTGCCTCAAAAGCAGTATACTGGCGGTCTTTAGGGCGGATGGGGAGCTGGTGGTACGCTGATTTCAGGTCAATGGTCGAAAAGACGCGGTACTGCGCGATCTGGTTGACCATGTCAGCTATGCGGGGGAGTGGGTAGGCGTCCAGCAGGGTGTAGCGGTTTATTGTTTGGCTGTAGTCGATGACCAGGCGTTGTTTCTCACCGGTCTTAACAACCACAACCTGGGCTCGCCAGGGGCTGGAGCTGCCCTCAATAATCCCCTCCTTCAGGAGCCGCTCCACTTCGGTTTTGATGAAAACCCTGTCCTCGGCACTGTATCGCCTGCTCTTTGTGGCGATGGGCTTACAGTCGGGGGTGAGGTTAGCAAACAGTGGTGGGGGTGGGAATCTGAGTGTGGAGAGGTTGCATCTGGTGCGCGGCGGGCAATTTGGAGGCTGCTGGCTGCGGACTGTGAGTGGGGGGAGGGGGCCACCGTACGCCAGCGTAACGCTTTTGAGGTGGCACTGGAAATCCAACCCCAGTAGGACGGCAGCGCAGAGGTCGGGCAGGACCAGGAATTTAATATTATTGAACACAGTCCCGTCTACTACTAGTGTCACCACGCAGTAGCCGCCAATGTCCGCTGACTGGGACTCGGAGGCCATAGAAATCCGCTGGTGCGTAGGCAGGACTGGGAGAGAGCAACGCCGCACCGTGTCGGGGTGGATGAAGCTCTCTGTGCTCCCGGAGTCAAAAAGGCAGTTTATTGCATGGCCGTTTACCTTAACGTCCATTTTGGACCGAGCTAGTTGGTGCGGTCTCGTTTGGTCCAGCGTAACAGAGGCCAGCGTAGGGGTCGGTGTGTCGCTGCGGGTATCAGATGGGGGGGGGGGGGGTTGGCGGTCTGCTGCGTCCCGGCTGGTGTCCAAGATGGCGGCGTCCATGATTCCCATGTGGCTGGAGTCGTCCAAGATGGCTGCTGCTGCGGTGGTTCGCACATGGCTGGGGAGGCCCAAGATGGCAGCCCGCACGGCCCACACGCGGCGCTGTTGGGGGCCCAAGATGGCGGCTCACATGGCCCACACGCGGCACTGCTGGCGTTCGGGGTGGCTTTGGCCTTGCAGACGCTGGCGTAGTGTCCCTTTTTCCCGCAGCCCGAGCAGGTCGCATTCTTCGCCGGGCAGCGCGCTCTGGGGTGTTTGGCCTGGCCACAGAAGTAGCATTTCTGGCCTCGGGATACTGCTGTCTGGCTTTGGGACACTGCTGCGGTAGTTGGGCCGTTGTTGGGCTGTGGCTGGGGTGGCACGGTGCTATGGGGCTGTCCTACCGTGTCCCAGGTTGTCGTTCCCCGCGGCGTCCACGGTGCAGAGGAGTAGGCTTCCATGCCCCGGTAGGCTGCGTCCAGCGTTGGTGCGATTTCGGAGGCTTTGTCGAGGGTGAGGTCACTCTGCTCCAGCAGTCGCTGTCGGGTGTAGTTGGACCTGTGGCCCGCTACGAAGGCATCCCGGATCAGTTCCTCCGTGTACTTAGCGGGCGTTACCACCTTACACCCACAGGCCCGGCCAAGCACGGACAGTGCTTGGAGGTATTCCTCAGTCGATTCCCCAGGTTGTTGCTTGCGACTCCCCAGAAGGTGCCTGGCGTATACTTCGTTCACAGGGTGCGTGTACTGGGTCTTGAGGAGCTGGAGGGCGGCTGTGTACGAGGTCGCGTCCCGGATGACTGAGTACACTCGGTGGTTCACCTTGGAGATCAGGACAGACAGTTTGTCCGCATCCATTACGACCGCAGTGGAGGCAGTCAGGAATGTCTCGAAGCACATGAGCCAGTGAGCAAACTTGGTGGAAGCGTCCGCTTCCCGACTGTCCAGGTCCAGGCATGCTAGTGTGAGGATCTTCTCCATTATAAAAAATTTAGTTAATAAAATTGATGCGCCATCAATTACTCAAAAGACTGAGGTTAAGCGAGTAACAACCAGGCTTTTATTAACTAAAGAATGAAGGTCTTGTCTCGAGTGGTCGACCCGTCCAGAATACTAAGGGACTGGGAGGTAGTCACTTATATACCTGAAATAGTGGGAGGAGTCAGCCGAGGCATGTCCAGACCTGTACCTAGTGGAATACACATACACATACAGACAGGTATAACAGTGGTTTACCACACCACAGTTCTGCAAGTTTAAGGTGGTCCTGCAATGCAGTATTATGTAGCTATGTCAATTTCAGCTCCCAACACGTGCTAGCCTCGCACTCCACCATTTCCCAAAAACATCAGATTCTTGGGAAGCTCGTTAGAGATGGAATTAGGTACCAACCAAACCACAACTCCTGCAGGAGTAAAATAAATTTGCACAACCGTCTTCCAGGAACAAACTAAACTAACAAGCATTATGGCGAAGCATTCAATAAAGTACTTGGTTTTCCTGAATACTTTGACAGAATTAATGAAGGAGTTAAATATCAAACATTGATCTTTGGTGTTCACTATAAACAAAAGTATTTGTATAAATAAAATTGAAATTGTGGATTAAAAGTCTCTGGTAAAATGATTAATGGTTATTATTCTTTATTGATAATGCATATTATAGCTAACTGCAGATACAGAAAATACAAAAATTGAGGATATTGCCCGATGATAAAATAAATAGAAAATTCAAATGTACTAGCAATATTTAAATATTCAAGCAAATCATTGAAAACATTTTTAAAAAAAACACTGCTGTTCTTTTTCTTAAATCTTTCTCTGAAATAGACTTAGCACTGTCCCAGAGGAATCCAGATAATGTGACCTGCAAGTTATAGATCAGGATTCCAATTCAAATTTCCAGAGTGCAGTGATCGACAGTGAAAGCAGAAAAGAAACAAAATTATTGCTTAGGTTCCACTTCATGACCTTTTCATTTCACTATTTCAAAACAAGATGGATTTCCTACAGCTACCTATTTTGGCAGGTATTACTTATTTCAATAAAAACAAATCCAGTTTCAATTGGTTGTTTAAAACAATGTACCCAAGAGATGAAGTATATTACCTTTAAAATGTCCTTCATTCTGGCATGCTCCGGACCACCACCTTATTGACACACTAGGTGCGTAAGAAACCCCAAAACAACAGTGCTACAAGAACCACTAATGTACTTCACTCCATGTTGAAAAAGGCATTTTTCTTTTGGTAAAAAATTAACTTCTCGGTTGAACCTCTGAACTTTAACCAGCAGTTCTTCATATATTAACTCAGACCAAGTCAGTGGTCATGAGAGTGTAAGGTTTACAGACTCAATGGAAAGGAGTTGATGTTGCCAACTGGTCTTCCATCTGTAACTAATTATTGTATTAACCCAGCCAGCATGAGTACGGTATGTTAAAATACACCATCTCACTTCAGCTGGTTAATTTATACTCACCATACACACTTCCACAATACGAATCACTTGATCATACCTAGTCTATGTGAAAGCAAACATAAATAATTGGGAAAGAAAACAACATTTTGAATGGTCTTGATTTTAACATGAGAAGATGTCAGAAAAGAGGAATAGGACAGGCAGAAAACAGACACACCCATAATTTGGTGGCATATATATTGTATACATCATTGTCAATTTAATAAATCAAAAAGATTAGACTTATGCTAGTAGGTAAATAAAAAACGCTTTCAAAAGCATGGCTGAGCACCAGATCAAAGAGCAACATGACCTCCATTCAGCCAAGTAAATGTCAAGCACTTACCCAAAAGGATGAGATAAAAATCAATGCGCAGGTTAACCTCGTCTGCAGCCATGTATCTTAGTGGCTATTTAGTGAAAAGGATAAGCAGACTCCTAAACCCTAGCCGCCTACCTTTTCTGTTATCTACTAGTTGAGGCACCTGCAGAGGTGTCAGAGAGTCCTCCCCCCACTGATAATTTCAGTGATTAAGTTTTCCTTTATTTAAAAAAGGAGAAAAAAAAATCTCCACTGCCAAATAAAGTGATCAAACCCTATCCTATTAGGACCCGGTTCTCCTCGATTTTCCTCTTTTCAGCCACCTGATTTCAGGTGCTTTTGAATTGCTGCAAGATGAAAGTGGAACGGGGAGGTGTTGCTCCAAAGCCTTACTCAAAAATCCTAGTGTAATTATCCTCCTGTTGAGCCGTCAGCAGCCCACAGTAGCTGCCATATGCAAATTATATTTAATACTCAACAAACCAGTGAAGTTCCCAGTGTCATTCTGGTCTGCCTCTCCAATTGAATGTCAGTATATGTAAAACAAAGTTGCTCACTGTTGCTAAGCAGCTGCCATCAGGTAGTTAAAGTTAACCATGTTGGGAATTATTTCCTGTAACTTTGCTGCTCAATACTCAGTGTTTTTTGTGCCTTTTCCAATTGAAAGTTAATGCAGGGTTTAGCATGGTTTCCTTTGCCATCTGGTTTCCTTGTTAGCACCTTTACATATTCAGCCCAGGACACAATGGTGCTTGTATAGGGAATTCCCCATGTCCATGTTATGAAGGGGAAGAGAAAGAATGCATCTAGAACAGGTTCATCAGGCCACCACACACCCACATCCAGTGAGCAAGGAACTCCTATCTCCACCTCAGCAATGAGTTACATTGCACTAGGGAGAGTATACAGGAATTGCGTCACATTCACGTCTTGGACCTGGGGCCAACTTCCACATTCTACAAGCCTCAACTTTTATGCCACAATGTCATTTAAGCCTTTATCAGAGGACATTTGCCAGATCAACCAACCAATCAGCTGTACAATGCTGCATTAAACAATTAATTGATGCACTGTTTGTTTGGCTAGTTCATAACCATCCCTCAAAACATTGTTCATCAGCATGAGAGGACTGTTGATTGAGATTTAAGAGTGACAGAATTTCCCCAAGTACAAGGACTCATTAACTGCACCCACATTCCAAAATGCCATCAGTTTACTGAACAGGAAAGGATTTCACTCAATGCTCAGCTAGTTCATGATCAACACGCAACATGTGATTTCTTGCTATCTGGATAGCTGCCATGGATTCCTTCATATTCTAGGCCCACTGCAGGAGGAGGCTGCACTGGGAAACCCTTTGCCAGCTGCAAGACAGAGGTCATCACCGAAATTTGCCACCCGCTACAGCCACAACTCCAATCTCACAGCAAGGCAAGGGCCGCATTGCCTGTGGCTGTCAAGGTGACTGTGGCTCTGAATGGGTGTGTGTCTGGCTCCTGCCAAGCTGCTGCTGGTGATAAGCTACATCTCAGTTTGCAGTGCACTGCTGCACAAGGGATGTCATTGAGGCTCTCTATGCAAAGGAAGACCACTTCAGCTCCTTCCCTCTTGCCAGGGAGGAGCAAGTGGAGCGATCACGAGGGTTTGCAAGGACTGCAGGCCTCCCCATGGCGCAGGGTGCTATTGGCTGCATGCACATTGCTTTGTATGTGCCTCATATCAACTCTATGTACCTAAACTGGAAAAGGGATTCCACTCACTCAACGTGCAGCTGGTGTGTGACCAATGTTTCCTCTAATTTTATTTTTGGCACACGCGGCCCCTTTAACGAGCTGCACGGGCCTTTCAAAATTCCACTGGAAATTCCGCTGGTTTGCGATTTAAAAGCCAGCTCACCGGCTGCACGGGACCTTCAAAGCGCTGTGCGGCCCTGCAGCTTAAAGGGAACATTGCGTGTGACCACAGGCAATGCATCATGCAGGTCACTGCCCCCTTTCCTAGCAGCAATCACGGGCATTCATTCTGTGGCAGTCCTCTGTGCCAGCTGTATTTCAACTACCACAGCAAACCAAAGGGTGGCTACTGGGCAACAAGGGTTTATCTGCGGATGACATGGCTCATGACTCGCGTCCGCAACCCACGCACACAACAGGCATACAACCAGAGCTATGCTGCCACAAGAAATCTGAGCGCAGACCAGACCAGACCATTGGCATCCCAAAGCAACGATTCCACTGCCTGGACCGCTCTGGAGAAGCCCTGCAGTATTCAGCTGAGCAGATCAAGATTTGTCGTGGTATGCTGTACAACCTTGCCATCATGAGGGAACAGTCTTTACTACCACCTATCAGGCAAGAAGCAGAGGAGCAGGAGCAGGGGGAGGAGGAAGAAAGGAGGCTACAGTGTAGACAGCCCCTTTCTGCCCAGGTTCTAAATGAAGAAATAATTAGGGAGCAATACCAGTAACTTCAACCCCAATTCCCATTCACCAACAGTCCCGCACTCCTTACCATCCCGGTCTCTGACCATCACATCGGCCCCTTTCCCACAATGCAAACATAAAATATATATTCCAATCCAAATTTATAAATTAAATCATGCCATAGTGCATACAAAAAAAAATCACCCTTGTGCATTCCCTTAGTATCGCTTCTGTGTCTCTTTGCATGCCCCAGTGTTCCTACAATGTGCTTCCTAGTGGCTACAGCATGGCTGGTGGAAGGCTGTTGACCTCAGTGGAGAGGTCTGCAGATGGCCTTGGAGGACGACCGAGCAGCTCTGGGCCTAGAAGGCCCAGCTGCAGACTGCACCATATTGGCCTGGACTGTAGCAGTCTGGGATGGCTGGCTAACGGGCAACAGCATGGGCACTGGCGGAGTGGCAGCACAAATGTTGTCATTCTGAAGGGACAGCAGGTTCATACTTAATAGAACCACTACCACTCTCCCAGTGTAGTGCTTTAGAATTCCTAGTATACAGTTGGAGAGCAGATTGCCAGAGTGGTGTGATGCCCTGGAAGCTCCTTTGAACAGTGGTTTCCAGCAGTGTGCGCTTCCATGGCAGCAAGCGGAGATTGCATGACTCCAGTCTCAGCTTCCACTATGGCACCCAGACGTTGGGTGGGTGCTGCTTGTGCTGCAATGGAAGCCGAGACATCAGCCATCAGATGCTGCATGATGGTGGGTTCCAGTGTGCTGATGGATGTGACCACCATTCCATGCTCTGTGCAAAGCCCTGTGCCAAGTCAGTGCCGGACTCCTCTATGCTCCTCGACATTGAGCCCAAGCCTTCTGGAAGACTTCCCATTGCACCAAGCATTTGGGTGCGTGCACCCATCAGCCTTCTTCTGTAGCCTGACCCATCGAAGTCATCATCAGCGTCCTCTGCAGCAGGACTAGTGTGCAACCTCTCCCTCCGGTGAGCTGGCAGCTGGGCTCTCCTTTCCCCCTTTCCTGGCTACAGTGCACTTGTGCCCAGTGTCTCACCACATGCAGATCCCACCGCTATCCTATCCTCTAAATTATGCACAGTGTCAATATCCCAGCTGGTGGCTGAGACGGTGAGATCGCGTGATGGTGTGTCTACACCTTCACTGTCTTTGCTCTTCCTCCACTGACTGGGCAGGTTGCAGTTCTTGGGTATCTGAAAGGAAAAAGGGACAAGTGTACAGTTGTGGTGAAGGGAGAGGAGAAAGTAAGAAGTGCATGCTTACACCATCAGCAGCTTGCAAGTCATAAGAGATTGTGAGCCGAGGGAGAAGTGGGATGAGAGAAGGAGGATTAGGTAAGCGGATAACCTCATCTTCAATGGCTTCAGCCCCGCCGGTGGTCCTTCCCATAAAGGCCAACACCATCTCCTCCATGGAGGTTAGAACATGCAGATGCACCTCCCCACCCTCTCTGGTAAGTTCCTGCTGCCTCTGGTTGTGCTCCTGTGTCAGTGAATGTCGTACAATATGTTTAGGTGATGTGGCTGTCATGGTTGAATAGCTGCCAGCGTGTGCAAGCTGAGAGATGTGGGTTTCAGACTTGCAACAGTGTTAAGCATGAGGGTGAGGTGAAGCATATGGATGTTAGGTATGAGTACTGATTGATAGAGATTGTTAGTAGGTGAGAGTGTTGGGAATGTGGTGAATTAAGCAATGGCTGAGGCTAGTGGTGCATTTAAAGGTGAAATCACTGAACTTGACCACTCGTGAGAGATCATTAAATTCTTTCTGCACTGCATCCATGTTCTTGGAGCTATACTCCTGACTTTGCAACCATCTCTCGTCACTGCCTCTGATCAAGTGCCTGGAGGGCCTCCTGCCCCAGAGGATACATGACATCTCTCCTCCGTTCCACCTCTTCAATCAAGGACACCAGTGTAGTGTCCAAATACCTTGGTGCCCACACTCTCCCATTCCAGATTCACTTGGAGAGTGATTCCCAGCACCTATACCAGTCATAATGAACCTCCCCTTTAAGAGGCGCAGGCCAGCTTTAAGTAGTACGAGTTGACAGGCCATTCGCTCTGCATCTGAAAACCTAATTCTCTGCTGGCACAGAGTTGGGCTATTTGCCCAGCAATTGATTACAGAAATTTTATGGCTGGTGCGAACAGACACAGGGCCTGTCTGCATCGGTACAAGGGGATACCCGAAATGAGGAAAAAAAAATTTTATTAAAACTTTTAATGAGAAGCAATCCTAGTGTATGTTAAAGCTGCAGGTTTTTTTTTTTTTAAATAAAGTTTAAATTTCATAACTTTCTGCACAGTGCACCATATTTGTTTAGAAGTGGGAATTCTGAGTAATGAATTGGATTCCCACAATAAAAGCTAAATCTGTATGTATTTTAAAGGCTGTAGTAATGAAGTAATGTAATAATTTAAATGAAAGAAAGACAATCTGTGTTCTGATTGGAGGACCAGGCCCACGTGATCCCAGGTACACTTCCGCACAGACTGTGCCCCTGGGATCCGTGGGCCAATACGCTGCCCTCCTACTCACAGCGTCAGTGCACAAGTTTACGCAGGAGGACCACCATCAGGCGGTTGTGTATTCTTTTCGCAGGTCGGCAGTGTACCCCGGAGGTACGATGCCAACCGCAATTTTTGGCCCATTAAATTTGACAGTCAACAAGCTGAACACAGGAAATTTCCACATACCTGTTGGCAATTGAATGGTTAATTAAAGCGATGGTTTACTAATGTCCTCAGAGTTACATCATTCATTAAAGTACTCATTTGTCCACCTTTACACAACCTGTTGTTTTGGTCTGTTACACTTCATTGAGCAGATGCTCCACAGCAGCATTCCCACACAACAGGCTGTCTCTGAACTCAAGCTGTACTGGTATTTCTGGATTTTTTAATTAATATTTCCCTGATGTAATGTCAATATTGGGCCAGATTTTGCATTAAATAACAGTGAGGCTAACAGCGCTTACGGTTATTAATTTGTAAATCGTACAATAACTTTCAGCGACCGCACACGTGCAGTTAAATTTTGTTAATCATGAAATTACTATCTTGGTTGCCCTGCTCCTCCAGAAGCTGCGTGCTAACAGTATTTCACGGAGAGACTCATCATTAAAATACATGGAACGACGTGAGGTTGATATACTTACCAGATACATGCACACTAAAACTTGTCAAAAAAGTTAGGGCTTGTCTATGCCAGTGTAAGTACTTTTTTTTTTAATGGCAGTGATAAGTCTTAATTACTGTCAAACAACCTCTCTGGAACTGAAAATTAATTTTAACAAGTGGAGTCTCATTCCATCAGATTTAATTATCTCTCGCAATCCAATCTGTCTTTCCCTCTTTTATTTTGCTTTCTGTACCCAATGTGACATTGAATTAAATATTCTAAATGACACTTCCCATTTCAGACTCTGCGCCGCTCATCAATGATTCTTCCATTTGATTGGTTCAGGAGATACACAGTTGCTTGGCCTGTTCACAGGTCCCAGATGCTCTGTAGAGGGCGTTGCACTTTTTGGCTCTCTAATTTACAGCAAGTTCCAGTGCAAAATCCCATAGAAATTCTATGGGCAAGTGCAATAAACGAATGGCGCCGTCTGTTCACCGCTGACCACAAAATATATAGCCCATTGTTCCATGGGCTGTGATTTCTCCTTTCTCTTTAAAAACTGTTGCAAATAAATGTTTGACCAGGTGATCACTAATCGGAGTCCCGATTGTGTCTGCTCTCTCTGTAATGTTGGTAACCATGCAGCAAGCAGTTTCCTCTGGACACATTCCTCCTCTGTGGATGTACAGCTTCGAAGTTTTTGGTATTTTTTGTTCCGAACAATCAATCAATCAGTGGGGGCTAAATTAGATAGCCCCCAAAAACGGGTGAAAATATCTCGTTTAGACCGCGTCAGTCGATTCCGAAGCAGGCAGGACATAAACTTCGTGCTGCCTGCTAATTTCAATGATAGTAGCGTGCAGCCTAGTGCTCACTGCGCTGTGTGGCTGTACATCTCAGCAGGGGCCCCAAGTTCATGCGAGGCGATCACGACTTAAAGCCAGCCTGCACCTCTTCAAGGGGAAGTGCATTCTGGCTGGAGCAGGTGCTGGGGAAGACATTCTGAGCAGGAAGACGACGTACTAAAAAGGCACAACAGGGGAGAGAGTGGTTTTCAAGATTCTGACTCAGCAATGGAGGCCTTGGTGCAGGCACTGGACAGGAAGAAAGGTGTCCTCTATCCATAGGGGGCCAGGGGGTCCTCCAGACAAACCGAGAAGGAAATTGGAGCAGATAGCGGTCATGGTCAATGCCAGCAGTGTAGCCCAGAGGACCTGCATGCAGTGCTGTAAGAAATTTAATGACCTCACAAGAGTGGTATGGGTCAGTGAATTAATCTTCAAATGCCATGTCCTTACAACTCAACCACTAGGCTCAGATACTGCTCAATTCACCACCCTCCCTTCACTCACCTACCAACAATCTCCATCAATCACGACTCATACCTTCACCTCACCCTTATACACTTAGCACTGCTGCAAGCCACATCGTGCACACACTGCCAGCTATTCAACCATCAGGCACATCACCCAAACACATTGCACCACATGCACTGACACACTTCCCTCTCTCTTGCAGGACAAGGTGGATACAAACTACTGCACCCATGTCTGGGAACAACTGGTCTGAGTAGAAGCCTTGAAGTAACCGGCTACACCACTCCCTGGAGACTTCAGCAACTTCAACTAAGACATCAAACCACCAAAAACTCAGCAACTAACCTAAAGCAGTTGATGATCCCTTTAAATAGCACTGGTAGGGCATCCTTCCTGCTGTTGAATGCATATTCAGCTGTGTGTCTTTAAGGGAGGGCATTAGCTGGAATGTTGGAGGGTGAAAATGGCAATGCAGGCGCCAAATCAGCAGAACACACTGACGTCACGATCTGGCTACTCTGCGTACTTCTGGCGCACACTCCCAACACCCATGCTAATGACCTCACCAAAATGCTGTCTGGCACAGCACGCACCAGAAGTGCACGCATGGTGCGGACACCATACGGCACCCGTAGCGCCAAAAAAGAGGCGCTACGGAGACCAATTTCGCGGCAAGTCTCTTGCAACTGTTGTCAAGTTACTTGAGATAGAAAGTGTGGTAAACCACCGTTAACCTGTACATGCCTGTGTGGTAAACCACTGTTAACCCTGTACAAGTCCAGGCATGTCTCAGCCCCTGGCTCCACCCCTAAGCCCGGGTATAAAGGTGACTCACCACCCTTCCCCCGAGAGCTCTTAGGATGGATTCACTAGCAGAGGCATGCTCTAGTTCTTAGTCAATAAAAGCCTACTTCATTTAAGTCCATCTCGTAGTCTTTGGTATTGTTGATAGCGCATCAATTTTATTGACTAATTTTCAACATGGAGCAAATCTTGAAGCCGGAACGTTTAGACCTGGATCCTCAAGCAGCAGATGCAGCCAATAACTTTGAACACTGGCTGAGCTGTTTCGAAGCCTTCCTGGAGGCCTCCAGCACTACTGTCACTACAGATGACGCGAAACGGCTTGTCTTGAACTCACAGGTGAGCCACCGAGTCTACTCGATCATCTGAGACGGCACTACTTACGCGGCCGCCATCGCGACGCTAAAGGAACAATACGTGAGGCCCGTTAACGAGGTCTACGCCAGACACCTCCTGGCTACCCGAAAACAGCGCCCCGGGGAATCGGGCGCTGAATATTTACTGACACTGAGAGTCCTCGGCCGGGACTGTAATTGCAAAGCGGTGACGGCCAAGGAATGCACGGAAGACCTGATCCGAGACGCCTACGTAGCCGGCATCAGGTCCAACTATACTCGGCAGAGGCTGCTGGAACAGAGGGGGCTCGACCTGCAGAAGACGGTGGCCCTCGCTAACTCGTTAGACGTGGCCCTCCAGAACATGGACGCCTACCCCCCTGACCGGATGGCCACGTGGATGCCACGGGAGCAGCCATCTTGGGACCCGGTAAGGCCACAAGCCGCCAGTAGCCCAACTACAGCTGCAATGACCAGAGGCCAGAAATGCTACTTCTGCGGCCAGGCCAAGCACCCCAGACAGCAATGCCCAGCAAAGGACGCGACCTGCTCCAAATGCGGCAAGAAAGGCCACTACGCGAGAGTGTGCAAGGTGAAATCGACCCCCAATTCCAGCAGCGCCGTGTGTGAACCGTACAGGCCGCCATTTTGGACCCCACCAGCTGAGGGGGAGCCGCCATCTTGGACACCATCTCGGGACCAGGCCCTCGGTGCGGGCGAATACTACAGCGACCCACCGACCTCGACGATGGCCTCCATCACCCTGGACCAATCTAGGCCCCATCAACTAGCCAGGTCCATGATGAACGTAAAGGTAAATGGCCATGCCACAAATTGCCTTTTCGACTGCGGAAGCACGGAGAGCTTCATCCACCCCGACACGGTGCGACGCTACTCCCTATCGGTTATGCGCACACGCCACCAGGTCTTTATGGCCTCAAAGCCCATACGGCGGACGTCGGCGGCTACTGTGTAGCGACTCTGACAGTGAACGGTGTGGAGTACAGAGAGTTTAAATTCCTCATCCTGCCACAGCTCTGCGCTCCCGTACTGCTAGGATTAGACTTCCAGTGCCATCTGGAGAGCGTCACGATGGCATATGGCGGGCCCCTGCCCCCACTTACAGTCTGCAGCCAGCAGAATTTAAACATGGCGCCGCACAAAGTATGCAGCCTGTCCACCTTGAAGGTCAAACCCCCCCCGTTGTTCGCTAACCTCGCCAAAGACTGCAAGCCAATTGCTACTAAAAGCAGGCGGTACAGTGCCGGGGATAGGAGCTTTATTAAATCAGAAGTACAAAGACTCCTGAGGGAAGGGATTATCGAGGGCAGCACCAGCCCATGGCGAGCCCAAGTGGTGGTAGTAAAGACCGGCGAAAAACAGCGCCTGGTTATTGATTACAGCCAGACGATCAATCGATCCACGCAATTAGACGCATACCCACTTCCCCGCATATCTGACATGGTCAACCAGATAGCATAATACCGGGTATTCTCGACGATTGATCTGAAGTCGGCATACCATCAGCTCCCCATCAGGCCTGAGGACCGCCAGTACACGGCCTTCGAGGCTGACGGTCGCCTCTACCACTTCCTCCGAGCCCCCTTCGGCGTCACCAACGGGGTCTCGGTCTTCCAAAGGGAGATGGACCGGATGGTTGACCAGAACGCGCTGCAGGCCACCTTCCCCTATCTAGACAACGTCACCATCTGCGGCCATGACCGGCAGGACCACGACGCCAACCTAGAAAAATTCCTCCGTACGGCCCAACGGCTGAATCTGACATACAACAGAGAAAAATGTATGTTCCGCACCGCACGCCTCGCTGTTCTTGGCTGCGTGGTGGAAAACGGAGTCATCGGCCCCGACCCCGACCGAATGTGCCCCCTCCTGGAACTACCCCCCCCCCCACTGCCTAAAAGCCCTGAAGAGATGCCTAGGATTCTTCTCTTACTACGCCCAGTGGGTGCCAAACTATGCGGACAAAGCCCGGCCCCTCATCAAGTCAACCTCCTTCCCCCTGACGGCAGAGGCCCGTGCGGCCTTCACCCTCATAAAAGAGGACATTGCGAAGGCCACAATGCACGCAGTGGATGAGTCCATCCCTTTCCAAGTGGAGAGCGATGCATCCGACTTCGCCCTAGCCGCAACCCTTAACCAGGCGGGGAGACCCGTGGCCTTCTTTTCACGGACCCTCCAGGGCCCCGAAATTCGACACTCCTCAGTCGAGAAGGAGGCCCAGGCGATAGTGGAGGCTGTACGGCACTGGAGACATTACCTGGCCGGTAAACATTTCACCCTGCTCACTGACCAACGGTCAGTAGCATTCATGTTTAACAACAGACAAAGGGGGAAAATCAAAAATGATAAGATATTGCGGTGGAGGATCGAGTTATCCACCTACAACTACGATATCTTATACCGGCCCGGGAAACTTAATGAGCCCCCAGACGCCCTATCCTGTGGGACATGTGCCAACGCACAAGTCGATAGGCTACGGACCCTCCACAATGATCTCTGCCACCCAGGGGTCACCAGGTTCTTCCACTTTATTAAAGCTCGCAACCTGCCTTACTCCATCGAGGAGGTCAGGACCATGACCAGGAACTGCCAGGTCTGCGCCGAATGCAAACCGCATTTTTATAGGCCAGACAGGGCACACCTGATTAAAGCCTTCGAACGTCTCAGCGTCGATTTCAAGGGGCCCCTTCCCTCCTCTGACCGCAACACGTACTTCCTCAATATTATTGACGAGTACTCCCGTTTCCCCTTCGCCATCCCCTGCCCGGACATGACCAGCGCCACAGTCATCAGGTGCCTCCACGACCTGTTCGCCATATTTGGCTTCCCCAATTACATCCACAGCGACAGGGGCTCGTCATTCATGAGCGACGAGCTGCGCCAGTACCTGCTCGAGAAGGGCATAGCCACGAGCAGGACTACCAGCTACAACCCCCGGGGTAACGGACAGGTAGAGAGGGAGAACGCAACGGTGTGGAAGACCGCCATGCTCGCCCTAAAATCCAAGGGCCTCCCAATCTTCCGCTGGCAAAATGTCCTCCCCGATGCGCTCCATTCCATACGATCACTGCTCTGTACTGCCACAAATGCCACCCCTCACGAGAAGATGTTCGTCTTCCCCAGGAAATCCACCTCGGGGACATCACTACCGCCATGGCTGACGTCTCCGGGACCCATCCTGCTCAGGAAACACGTGAGGAGCCATAAGATGGACCCCCTGGTCGAAAAGGTTCACCGCCTCCACGCCAACCCACAGTATGTCTACGTGGCGTATCCTGACGGGCGGGAGGACACAGTCTCAATTCGAGACCTCGCACCCTCAGGTACCACCCGAAACACCATCGATCACCATCCACTACCTCCACCCACCACCACTACCCACGATGCACCACCGGGGTGTCTACCACGAACTGACGACATGCCGGTGCCATCCCTACCCCGAGAGGACGACACGCCAGTGCTCCGTCCCACGCGAGAAGCGGCCGCGGGCAAAGAACCTCCGCAACCGGCACCACGAAGATCATTACGGCAGACAAGACCCCCGGAGAGACTTTCGTATACGACCTTTTGAAACACTTCACCCCGCCGGACTCTTTTTTTAAACGAGGGGTGAATGTGGTAAACCACTGTTAACCTGTACATGCCTGTGTGGTAAACCACTGTTAACCCTGTACAAGTCCAGGCATGTCTCAGCCCCTGGCTCCACCCCTAAGCCCGGGTATAAAGGTGACTCACCACCCTTCCCCCGAGAGCTCTTAGGATGGATTCACTAGCAGAGGCATGCTCTAGTTCTTAGTCAATAAAAGCCTACTTCATTTAAGTCCATCTCGTAGTCTTTGGTATTGTTGATAGCGCATCAGAAAGCAAACTACCCGATCCTCACCAATTACCTCATGCTGGCAAGACATCCATTTATAAATTCCTCTGCCAAGTGTTATGTTCCGGTGAAGCAAAACAAGGCGTAATTATTCACATATATCTCATTATTTACTCATTAGAAAACTGAAGATTTGAGCAGTAACATGCCATCTTTATAATTGTATGTGACTCAGGAATTCTAGTTACAGGGATTGCTAGTACCGCCACTTTTCTTTTTATATAGCTGTGAAAAGGCTACCCTATTAAAATAAAACATTCCAAGTTCTTCATCGCTGACCCAACCAGCTACAATGCAGCTCAAAACAACAAGGATGTGCATTAGGGATTATTCTGAAATGCAACATTACTACAAATGTTTTTGATGATGGGAAAAAAGCAAGACCTCACATGGCTTTCATAAAATGATTTCAAGATAGGACCCGCCACCATGAGCTTCTCAGCAAATTTTGCATGACTTCCAGATGCATGAATGGCACGAATATTAGTTTGTATATTTCTGTAGTATATAGGTGGTCTGACAAATCACAGTACAAATTCTAATGATGAACAGCAAGATGACTAAATTTACCATGAGTAAAACTGCACTGGCCCTGCCACCCATGAAAGGTAGTCTCCAATTTAAGTGTTAATATATTTTACAAGGTAGGTAATTGATCCACGAGGCTAGTCTAACCATAGCCCTCAAGGCAAAATAATCAAGCAGCATGAAAATTAAAGCGTCAGAACTTTTTTTTAAAAATCCACCCAGTAAAATGTCATCACCAGTCAAAATATTATACACCCATGGTTTCCTGCTTGATGTGGCAGGATTTACATTTACTGAGTTTTAAGTCTTTTTAATGCAGGTTTCAAGCAGCTGGAAAAGGACCAGAGGAGACAGTGAATTTGAATTGTTAGCAAATATTTAACACATGGGGCAGTTGATGTAAAAACAGGTTAGCATCATAGAAGTGTCTCTGTATCATTTGCATGGATGCCTGTTGCCAAAAAGAGGGATTTCTGTATTTTCTTTTCTCCCCCCCCCCCCACCCAAACAGTTTGGCAACAGTTATAGTTAAAATGCAACCAATTTTTCACCAGATTTCAAAAGGACAATGTCACAGTTCAGGATTCCCTGCCCCTTTTTTTGAAAAAAACCTGAAAGGACTGGGAAGCGAGTTGTGTTAGATATGTTTTTAGCAAAATGCTGGCATGTTCTATTTTTTGTAATAGTATACGAACAAAAGTAATACTGATTAAATCTCATCATATTCAGCATTTTGTATATTTCACCAAATGTGGAATAAAACAATTTACAGATCAAACCAAACATCATCTTGCCTAGTGTTAACTCAGTCTGCCTTCAGAGAGATTGAACGAGTACACATGTGTAAGGCAAGGAAATCTGGTCTGGAACACACGATGGTTTCATCGTTACACTCCTGTGTCCTGCTATGGTACAAAGTAGACACAGGGCAGTAAAAAGTACTTAAGGGATCAACTGACACCACTGTACCCGAGAAAATATCTACAGGAGTCACAAATCCATAAAAGGAAAAGTGTTCATAGCAATTGAGTCCACTCTGCAGTCTTGTGTCACATGCAGCCCAGGCAACAGAGACATTTGTATTTATATTTATGTGCCACTTTGTCTGGCTTTATATTTATGGGCCTGGAGGTCTGGCAAGGGCAATTTTTGGAACTGGTAACTCATCTGGTGGATGTCCCAAATCAGAACGCCAAAATCGGTTAGCAATTTAATTCTGCAAATTAACAGAACTTAAACCTGTGGAGCCTTTGTCTCCCTGCTATGTATCTATGCTTCCCCAAAGACAACAGCTTAGATACTTCTGGTCTATATTATTAATATTCTTGTCAGTAAAATCACCCATCTCCACCCCTGCCTCAGCTTATCCGTTACAGGATCCCTCATCCATGGTTTTGTTGCCTCCAAACTCAACTATTCCAATGGTCTCCTGGCCCATCTTCCACCCTCCATAAACTTGAGCGGATCCAAAACTCTGCTGCCCATAACCCGACTTGCACCAAGTCCCGTTCCCCCATCACTCCCGTGCTCGTTGATCAACATTGGCTCCCGGTCCACCAACACCTGGGTTTTAAAATTCTCATCCTTATGTTCAAATCGCTCCATGGCCTCTCCCCTCACCATCTGTAATCTCCCAACAACCTTTCAAGAACTCTGCATTCCTTCAACTCTGTGCATCCCTCACTCCCTTCTCCATCATCGGGAGCTGTGCCTTCAACCATTTAGACCCAAAGCTCTGGAACTTCCTCCCTAAACCTCTACCACTCTCTCTTTCGCTCCTGCTTTAAGACTCTCCATAAAACCTACCTCTTTAACCAAGAGTTTAGTCATATCTTTGGCTCTGTCAATTTTTGTCTGATTATGCTATGGTGAAGCACCTTGGGACCTTTTCCTATGTTAAAAGGTGCTATATAAATGCAAGTTGTTGTTGTACAAGGCCAGGTTGATGGATTGGAAATTTAATCCAAGTTGCTATTGGTTGGGGAATCAGTGATGAGGAATCATCAATTTAAAATTGTCAGTAAGACACAGGGTTGTTAGATCATGGAATATTTGAGGCAGAGGCCATTGCATTTTTTTTTAAAGTAAGAATAGATAAACAACTATGGGGAATGAGCAGGGCAGTGGCATTAGCTTTGGACTGCTCCAGCAAAGAGCCAGCACATACACAATGGGGCAATTTTAACCCAACCCGTCCATCAGGAACCTGACAAGATCAGGTGCAATGCTGATTTTACACCTCGCCCAGTTTTACTCTCCATTCAAGTAATGAATCACATGGGTTTCCCACCTGCCAAGCTAGGTTAAAATGATCCCCTCTGGGTCAAATGGCATCCTTCTGTGATATAACTTCTATGGTCCAAGTGAAGCTAATGCACAACTTGCACATAATGACTCGTAGGAACATTTACAAGGCTGCTGATTCTAGATCACAGGAAATTCAGTCAGATTCCGAAATCCCAATTTGTGCCAAGATTACAAACCAAAAAACTAGTGTTAATCCAAACATTATTTTGCTGTATACATGGCTACTTCAGGTCTTCATCTTCTTAGGAAGGCAATAATTCTTTAAATATCTCTTGCAAAAAAACATTTCAATATAAAACATCAAAACTTGTTAATCTTCTCTTAGGCAGTCCCTCAGAACCAAGGATGATTTGCTTCCACACTAAAAATCAGGTGACTGATGAGTCCAATGCGGGACCTACAGTCTGTGTCACAGGTGGGGTGCTTGGGTTGACGTGCGCTCCCTCCGCTGTTTGCACTTGGCTTCCGCTTGCTCCCGGCGAAGAGACGAGGTGTTCGGCGCCTTCCCGCATGCTTCTCCTCCACTTTGTGCGGTCTTGGGCCAGGGATTCCCAGGTGTTGGTGGGGATTGTTGTGTATGTCCCTTTAAGGGAATAACTGGTCTTAGACTGCAGTACCGGCAGTGACCACCCCTGTATAAAAGGCACTAGCAGGCTTCTGTAGTTTCAGTTTCAAGCTGCCTCGTGTTCAGTAAAGTACCTGTTAAACTGTTCTCCCGAAGTCCGTGTATTATTGAGGCGCAGAATTTACAGTGGCGACGAGTAAGTTCGAACTCACCTGCAGTGTGGCATCATCTCACGGGGATCTCGCCTGAAAGGAAGGTCCTGGAAGGTCGTAGTCTGAGCAACAGGCGTCGACCAAGGGCAACCGCCCAAAGAATCCATCGGTGTTTGGAGAATTGCGGGAGAGACTGTGGTTCCAGCGAATCGTGCTGGTAGCAGGTAGCGCGCTGACCCTTCCGGACTGCGGCGGGCTCAAGCTCGATCGAGCGGCTCTACAAATCGGGCCGCGCAGCGTCGCCGGGAAAAGAAAACAAGAGAGAGAGGGTGGAGCGCACAGGGCGCGGTCGGTGCTCGAGAACAGGACAGCGGAGAGAAACTAAACGGGGGGGGGGGGAAGGAAAGCGAGACATGCCGAAGCCGCGGGTCGCCGCCATTACCCCGTAGAATGCTAGGAGCAGCGTGGCAGTAAGGGGGAGAAGCAAAAGCACGGGGAGCTGTGGAAATGCAACAGAAACCACAAGAATACAGCGCTAACGAAATGGCGTATGGAGCCAAAAAGTGCTATTGCTGCGGCAGAACAACCCATGAGCAGAAGGACTGCTGGGTTAAAGACAAAATATGCAGGCAATGCGGGAAAATGGGACATATAGCAAGAGTCTGCAGGTCGGGAAAGAAGACCAACACGACAAGAACTACTAAGGAACAGTACAGGAAAGTAAAGAAACTGACAGATAGTAGTTCAGAAGATCAGGAGTGTGATAAGGACTCCGGGAGCAGGCGACTAAGTTGTTTAAAGTTACACAACGTGATCGCAAAAGAAGATCACCGAACCATTTGGGTCACCCTCATGATAGCAGGGTCCCCAGTGAAGATGGAATTGGACACAGGATCAGCCCTAACTGTCATGAATCGACGAGACTATGAGCGGCTTTTCTCACACATACCCTTAAAGGACACGTCCATTGTATTGAAGACATACACGGGGCAAAAGGTCTACCCCAGAGGAAAAATAAGGGTGCCAGTTGAATATAACGGAAAGGAAACACAGAAACTATACATGTATATACTAAGAGATGGAGGACCACCATTATTGGGATGTGAATGGATCCGAAGACTACAATTGGATTGGCATTCCATTCTGGCACTAACTGACTGACAAAAAAGATGATGACGTCGCACCTGGACATCTGTCACAAATTCTATCTGACGCGGAAGAGGTGTCCCAACAAGGACTTGGGACTCTAAAAGGAGTAAAGGCAACCATAAAGATTGAGGATAACGCAACCCCAAAATTTTTCAAGGCCAGACCGGTGCCATACGTGATACGCCCAGCTGTGGAAGCTGAACTGGAGAGTCTGGAGCGTTCGGGGGTGCCGTCTAAGGTGGACTGGAGCGAGTGGGCGACACCCGTCGTTCCTGTAATGAAGAAAGCATTGAGCAGCACGCCTGGGGAGCCAAGGAAGGTTCGCATCTGTGGGGACTTCAAGGTGACTGTGAACCCAGTCCTGCACACAGTACAGTATCCGCTTCTGCGGATAGAAGATATTTTCGCCTCGCTATCTGGAGGGAAACGTTTTACAAAGATTGACCTGGCTCAAGCGTATCTACAAATGGAGGTGGAAGAAGCATCTAGGAAATACCTCACGATAAACACTCACAAAGGCCTTTACTAGTACAATCGACTGGTATTTGGGGTAGCATCGGCCCCGGCTATGTGGCAGAGGGCAATGGAACAAGTCCTGCAAGGGATCCCGGGGGCCCAGTGTTATTTGGACAACATCCTGGTTATGGGCGAAAATGACAATGAACACCTTGCGAACCTGGATCAGGTGCTCACGAGATTGCAGGAATATGGGCTATGAGCCAACCGCCCCAAATGCGAGTTCTTCAGGAGACAAATCTCGTATTGTGGCCACATGATTGATGAGGAAGGGTTGCATAAGTCGCCGGACAAGATTGAGGCTGTAGTCAAGGCTCCAGCACCAGAAAATGTGTCGCAACTGAGGTCGTTCCTCGGGTTGGTGAACTACTACCATAAGTTCTTGCCGAATTTATCTACAATTCTGCACCCACTGAACGCCCTCCTTCAAACTGGTGTAACATGGAAATGGAGTGATGAGTGTAAGCATGCCTTTCAGGAATGTAAATGCCAAATCACTTCAAAAGAAGTATTGGCCCACTACAACCCAACACTACCGATTCGGTTGGCATGTGATGCGTCACCTTACGGCATTGGAGCGGTGCTGTCACACAAATTCCGTGACGGTTCAGAGAGGCCAATAGCCTTTGCATCGCGCTCGCTAACCTCAGCCGAGCGTAACTACGCCCAGGTTGACAGCCTGGTGTGGGGGTTGAAGAAGTTCAATCACTATCTGCACGGGCAGAAATTCACCCTACTGACTGATCATCAACCCCTGGTCTCAATTTTTAACCCAAAGAAGGGCGTTCCGGTGATGACGGCGCAACGGCTGCAAAGATGGTCACTTTTTCTAGGGGCACATCAGTATGGCATAGAGTACCCTGTGGAGATATTCCATGCGACTATAGTCGAATGTTTGCCTGTTACAAACGCAAGTATTGAGAAGGAAACCCGAAATGACCAGACACTCTCTCGGGTCTATGATTTGACGGTGAAGGGATGGCCAGCATATGCCGACTCACTGTTGCCAGCATTCTCGCCAAGGAGGGAACAGCTGTCAGTGTGCCGGGGAACCTTGATGTGTGGATCCCGAGTGGTAATTCCACCCAAGTTGAGAGATAGAGTGCTCAATGAGCTTCACGAGGGTCATCTGGGAGGGGTAAAAATGAAGAGCCTAGCCAGGGCGTTTGTGTGGTGGCCGGGAATCGATAAAGAAATTGAGGATATGACCAAGAGATGCACAGGATGCCAGAAGGTCCAAAACGCTCCACCACACGCCCCGTGACATCCATGGGAGTGGCCCACATCTCCATGGCAACGGGTACACATTGATTTCGCTGGTCCATTTATGGACTCAATGTTTCTAATCGCTGTGGACGCCCATTCGAAATGGCCAGAGGCCATTAAAATGTCCTCCACCACCACGGAGAAAACTATTGCAGTCCTAAGAACCATCTTCGCCAGGATTGGGTTGCCAGAACAGATCTGTTCCGACAATGGCCCACAGTTTGTGTCTGAGGATTTCCGGAGGTTCCTGAAGAATAATGGGGTGAAACATTACACATCTGCCCCATATCATCCAGCCACAAATGGATTGGCTGAGAGGTTTGTTCAGACCTTTAAAAAGGCCATAAAGGCAATGTATAATGACGACATACCACTGCAACACAAGGTGGATAACTTCCTGTTTGCTTACCGGAATGCAACACATGCAGTAACCAAACAAACTCCAGCCGTACTGTTTTTTAACTGGAGACTAAGATGTCGCTTGGATTTGCTCAAACCAAACATAAGACGAGATTGTTGAGGATAAGCAGTTCCAGCACATAAATGAGAAGCCAACCAGGAGCTTCAAGATAGGGCAACCAGCCTTGGCCCGCGACTACCGAACAGAAAAATGGCAGCCAGGCACGATATGCACACAGCAGGGACCACTAATGTACACCGTGGACGTTGGAGAGAGCATCGTGAGACGCCATGCTGACCAGATTCTAGAGTCACAGGAACAAGCCAAACCTGTACCACAAGCATGTGCACCTGGTAATGAGCCCGAAGTACAGATTGCATCTACCTCAGAAGCAGGGGTATTGGAAGCTGACGAACCAACCAATGACAATGAGCCAGAATTGACTCCACCGCCAGAACAGGATACTCGAGAAAGGCGCTATCCAGTCCGGATCAGGAAGCCTCCTCAAAGACTGAACTTATAAATGACTATTCCAGTTGATGTATATATTACTGAGAAAATTGTAATTGTAATTAGTTATTATTTAGTTGTTAAATGAATGTTATGTACTGTTTATCTAAAAGGGGAGGAATTGTTGTGTATGTCCCTTTAAGGGAATAACTGGTCTTGGACTGCAGTACCGGCAGTGACCACCCCTGTATAAAAGGCCCTAGCAGGCTTCTGTAGTTTCAGTTTCAAGCTGCCTCTTGTTCAGTAAAGTACCTGTTAAACTGTTCTCCCGAAGTCCGTGTATTATTGAGGCGTGGACTTTACAGGGATGTTGCAATTTTTCCAAGGAGGCTTTGAGGGTGTCCTTGAAGCGTTTCCTCTGCCCACCTGGGGCTCTCTTGCCATGTCAGAACTCCGAGTAGAGCGCTTGTTTTGGGAGTCTCATATCGGGCATGTTACTAGTTAGTAGTTACATGTTACTAGTTAGTGTCCTGCATACAATTGCATTATCTACAAGGCAAAATACTGCGGATGCTGGAAATCCAAAACAACAACAGAAAACGCTGGAAAAACTCAGCAGGCCAGGCAGCCATCCATGGAAAGAGACACAGAGTTTCAGATCGAAGACCTTTCGTCAGAACTGGGAAAAAAAAGCAGGAAATGGAAAGCAAGTTTAGGGGCTGGGAAAAGGGGGAGGGGATGAAAGAACAAAAGAGAAGGTCGGTGATAGGATAGAAAGCAGCAGCGATTAAGAGACATTGAGAGACATTAAGAGATATTCAAGGCAAGAAGAGGTGGTAATGGGACAGGTTAAGGAACAAAGGGTGGCTCTAGATGAATTGTGAATTGTGCTGGCAGAATGAAGGACAGCTGCCATGTGGGAGGGAAGAAAAAAGGGGCCAAACAAAAAGTGTGGATTAAAAAAAAGGGGAATATCTACAAGGCACTGCATACAATAGCATCAAATTACAAACTGTTTAATTCCTCAATGAGTTGCCTGACAAAGCCACAACATAATGACATTCTAGGACAATCACACAGAGGTTGCTGCAGACTCCCTGTTTTTAGTCTATTATGTAGACTGAAAAGTGCACAGCAAAGTGTCCCTAGGCTGTATTATTTTGGGGTCCCAGACACTTCTGCTGCTGACTCAGCTCATTGCATCAAACCCCCTCGGTGCACTATAGTCTGAAACAAACTCTTCAGTAAGTGCTCGTCATCTTGCTGGTTTGATTACAATGCTGCAGAGAAAGTTTGATGATAATCTAAGGCTAGGATTCAATCCTACTGGAGTGAATGCCTGCAAATAGGTTATTCTATACACATTTTTGCTGGGGATTCTTTTGAATAATATTAAAATAATAATAGGGAGCAAAATAACTTAAGTGAGAGTGCAAATGTTTTCACAGAACTTTCCCATGTCGTCAAAAGGTCCTGAAGTGCTTTACAACCAATGAATGACTTCTAATGGGGGGTCCCTTGTTTTATAGGCAAACATGGCAGCAGGATCCCGCAAACAGCAATGAAACAATGGAAAAGTGGATGCTGAGCCAAAAGGAAGAGATATTAGGAAGAGTTACCAAAAGCTTGGTCCAAGAAGTGGGTTTCAAGGAGGATCTGAAAGGAGGAGAGGGAGTTGGGGAAGCTTAGTGGGGGAATGTCAGAACGTTGGTCCTAGGCAGCTGAAGTGCATGTTAAAAGAATGTCTAAAAAAGTTAATTTGCCGCTTAATGCAAGGGCCACCTCTCGATACTACTTAGCTGTTCAACTATGCTGCGGACATGCGCAGCCAAACAGTGGAGCACGCCACATTGCCCACTTTTGGGTTGACAACTGCCTGTGGGCCATCATGGGATTGCGAACTTTGGATTTTGTAGCCATTTGGGAGCCAGCTCAAGTCAATCACTGCATTTTAATTTCATGTAGTTTCATAAAAATAACTTGGCTGATCTTCAAAATTGCTTTCGAATTATAAATCTCGTCAAAATTTAAGTGATCAGGCAACAGGTTTGTTCTCGTCAAAATTTAAAAGTTATCGGTCAACAGGTTTATTAGCCGATAGGGGAGAAGTTTCATATTAAGAGAGGGGAGAAGTTTCATATTAAGAGAGGTATATGAGTGGAAAGATTTCTCAGATGTGTATACAATAACAAAAAGGTTTGATACCACAGGTGTATGTTTATGTTGACTCACTGGCTTTGGCATGTAAATTAAGCAAACAAACAGAACAGAAATGCATTCGCTCAAACTTAAGTTAGCAGCAAGTCATTGCACTTTAAAACATAATTCACTGTGTAAAACACTTTCAGATGTTTGTGTACAAGACACTATATAAATGCAACTATTATAGCTAACTACACTAATAAACTAAGTGTTAAAACATCTCTCCCATCACTAACACTCAATAAATTTCTCAGATGCCAAAAGTAAATTCATTTCTCAACTACATCTAAATATTTTAATAGCATGTTTAATAATTTTGTAAAGTGTTATAACTATCAGAATTTAGGATGGCACACAACATAAAACAGAAATATAAATGTTCCAAATAACATAGCAAGTGGTTGCACACGACACAGGTCAGGCTTTAACATTGTTTTCCCACTCACACTATCTGACAATAGTTTTCATAAATAGACCATGCCCCTTACAATCAGAAATCGGCATCTTCCATTTTCTGCTTTGTTGAACTAACATAACCTGGATGTAAAATTAACCCTGATCATGGTATATTGCTTATTGTAATTTACATAGATATTATATATATTTACATAGATAGATCGACAAAAAAAATTGCTTGCTAAATCAGTTTTGTGGAAGAGAGACTAAAGCAATTATTCCAATTTGTTGGAATCATATAATCTAGAGTAACAGATGTTAGGTAAACACGATAAATCACAATAATTCTTGTATATAAATCTTGCATCTAGTCTACATTTGTCATTCTCTGTTACAGATGCAAAGCAATTTTATATTTAAAAAAACTTCTGCTAATGTCATAATCTAGTCAGTAAGACCTCCAGAGCCAATGCCAATTTCTGTTTTAAATCCCCCATGGAGTTGAGAAAATTGGAAAAATAAAGACAGATTCCCCTGTATGAACAAGCTGCTAGAAGGCAGATAATTGCTTCCAAAGCTCAACAGCCCTGAATGCATAATTTCCCTGCCCCACCCCCACACAAGAACCCCAGCCACATGCCCATGTAAGCTTTTTGCAGCTGCCTCAATCAGCCCACAATGTAATCCAACTAAATCAGCAAATGCCACGACAGCTGATGTGAGCTTTGAATGTCCCAACCCTCCTACACAAAATACCAGCTGAATCCCCAGCAATGTCAGCAGTACTGATCGAAACACTAATCCTACCTGCTAGCTCCAACTGCACTTCCCCAATACAACCCAAAATGGAAGCCCTGTAGTCAGAAGTGAGCACGGTTAGTGAAACTTGGATCGAGCCAGCATGTCCAGTGACTTCGACCAAATCTGACCTGCTGTCCCACTAGGCAACCAGGGACCCTCATGCCTAGGAAGCTGAGCATGCTCCCTACTCACTCAGAAGTGCTTTGAACAATTTTAACATGTCTCTCTTCCACCCCCCACCCACCGAAAGGACTAAGAGAAAGAAAGACTTGCATTTATATAGCGCCTTTCACAACCACCAGATGTCTCAAAGTGCTTTACAGCCAATGAAGTATTTTTTGAAGTGTAGCCACTGTTGTAATGTAGGAAATGTGGCAGCCAATTTGCACACAGCAAGCTCCCACAAACAGCAATGACCAGATAATCTGTTTTTGTTACGTTGATTGAGGGATAAATATTGGCCAGGACAATAGCTCCTACTCTACTTATTAATTGAGTTTGTCCAACCCCTCATGGGCATCCCTCTATACTTCAGAGAGTAGATCAGGACACTGCATCATGTCTATGGACCTTTTGTGCCCTTATTGGAATTTCAACTTCCGTTAGTTCTTAATGGCCTCAAGATGATTTTCACTGACCCCAATATCTAAGTTTTGGTAATGTGCCCAGGATAAGATATAAAGCCTCATTCCTTAAAATTTTCTTTGGCTGAGATTGATCCTGTGCTCCACAAGATCTGTTCCCTGTCTTTGCAAAGTGGCAGAGCATTGCAGCACAAGATTTTATTTTGAGAAAACAACAGAAAATGCTGGAAAAACTCAGCAGGTCAGGCAACATCCGTGGAGAGAATTTTGAGTTCACGTTTCGGGTCGAACCCTTCTTCAAAACTGGAAAGAAAAGAAACTAAATCAAAGGCAGGGTTGCGATCGGACAAAAGAAGTGAAAGAAACAAAAGAAGTAAAAGAGCTAGACGAGATGGTAATAGGCTGAGATTAGGTAGACCCGCATGGGTCCTAGCTATGCCTGCCTTTTCGTGGGCTATGTGGAACAATCTTTGTTCCAGTCCAACTCGGGTCCCCTCCCTCACCTCTTTTTCCAATACATTGATGACTGTATCGGTGCCATTTCCTGCTCTCGCCCCGAACTTGACAATTTCATTCACTTTGCCTCCAATTTCCACCCTTCCCCCACCTTCACATGGTCCATCTCTGACGCTTCCCTTCCCTTCCTCGACTCCTCCGTCTCCATCTCTGGGGATAGGTTATCGACCAATATTCACTACAAGCCCACTGACTCCCACAGCTACCTGGACTACATTTCCTCCCACCCCGCTTCCTGTAAGGACTCTATTCCATTCTCCCAGTTTCTCCGTCTCCGCCGTATCTACTCCGACAATGCCACCTTCCACACCAGTGCTTCAGACATGTCTTCCTTTTTCTGCAACCGAGGATTCCCCTCTACCGTGGTTGACACTGCCCTCGACCGTGTCCATTCTATCTCCCGCACTTCTGCCCTCACCCCTGCCCCTGCCTCCCGGAACCACAATAGAGTTCCCCTTGTCCTCACCTTTCACCCCACCAGCCTCCACATTCAACGGATCATCCTCCAGCATTTCCGCTACCTCCAAAGTGATCCCACCACCAAACGTATCTTCCCCTCCCCTCCCCTTTCAGCATTCCGTAGGGACCGCTCCCTCCGAGACACCCTAGTCCACTCCTTGATCACCCCTAACAGCCCTTCCCCTTCACCTGGCACCTTCCGGTGCAAGCGGAGATGTAACACCTGCCCCTATACCTCCCCCCTTCCCACTGTCCAGGGCCCCAAACACCCCTTCCAGGTGAAACAGCGATTTACTTGTACTTCTCGCAATCTAGTATACTGTATTCGCTGCTCACGATGCAGTCTCCTCTACATTGGGGAGACCAAACCCAGATTGGGTGACCGCTATGCGGAACACCTCCGTTCAGTCCGTAAGGGTGACCCCGAGCT
This sequence comes from Somniosus microcephalus, assembly GCF_052327205.1. Taxonomy (NCBI): domain Eukaryota; kingdom Metazoa; phylum Chordata; class Chondrichthyes; order Squaliformes; family Somniosidae; genus Somniosus; species Somniosus microcephalus. The sequence continues at coordinate 149,498,412 of NC_140994.1, read as the reverse complement.
TCCGGTCGCCTGTCATTTTAATTCACCGCTCCATTCCCACTTGGACCTCACCGTCCTTGGCCTCTTGTATTGTTCCACGGAAGCTCAACGTAAACTCGAGGAACAGCACCTCATCTTCCGATTAGGCACTCTGCAGCCTTTCGGACTCAATATCGAGTTCAACAATTTCAGATCATAACCTCGGCCCCTATTACACATTTTTTCTTGTAATTTTTCCACTCCTTTCCCGCGCCCCCCCCCCCCCCCCGCTTTCCTTTTGTTTCTCTCTTACACCTGGCAGCTATCTCTTGCCCTGCCAGTACACTTTACACCTAATCTCAGCCTATTACCATCTTGTCTAGCTCTTTTACTTCTTTTGTTTCTTTCACTTCTTTTGTCCGATCGCAGCCCTGCCTTCGATCTAGTTTCTTTTCTTTAAATTAAACCGCCCCTCCAAGTCCCAGTTGCACTTGAAAAACTGCAACCACCTCCCCGCATACCCCAATCCCTGACAAATTGATAGAGGATGGCGATTTGTATGCATCATGTTTATCCAAGACAACACAGAAAGCCTTAGACAAGCGAGATCTAGGCCGACAGTTATGAGGGGAAGAGAGATTAGTACAGAAGCAGGTTCCCACAACTACTACCTAAAGCAGAATGTGCAAGAGCCAGCTCATGATACAGCACCAAACATACTGCATCCCACATCTGGTCTACCTCTTCCTGAGAGATTGCTTCAGAGGAGTACAGTGCTGCACTTTCTGTTCCCGCCATCCTCTTTCACTGTTTTTCATAACAATCCCGAGGGCCACAGACAGTATGACAGGCTTCACAATTCCTACAGATCTATATGCATGTCTGCTGAGGCTAGCCACTAGAGAGAGTGAATATCCCCTGCAATACAGGCTAGTGTAACTGCCACTGCCATCAGCAAGACGATGCATTTTAATCGCTGTGGCTCGGCACTATCCTCTCCACATTTGAAAAACCAGTCAGAAAGGGCGATTTATGGACTCCGCCTGGAACTCTGGTAATACCAGGTAGTCTGGAATCCACACATTCCACCCAAGGAAGCCAGATAGAAGCAAAAAAAACTCTCCTAGTGCATCACAAATGACAATGCTCAAACCCTAAAAAAAGACCATTATATTTGTAAGACCATGAATACTGTCTAACCCAGCCAAATCCCAGAGATCATGCCCAATGTGTGCACAGCACACAGACGAACCAGCATATTCCTTTGCAAGTACCAAAGTAAATATGTGAAAAACTATTGACTTCATAAATTTGTGTTGTTGGTTTTAAATTTGTGCTGTTGTTTTTTTTAAAGTAAACTCAAAAGAAGAGTCTGGGTTTTCCAGACTTGGAATCTGAAATGTACAATCAATTCACTGACCTCTAGTTGACCCAAGCAAATTACAAGCAGTTACATACCTGGATTCCCACGGTGAATATTTAAGCAGGCAAGGTTGACAGCTAAACATTACAAGCAAAGCTGCAGGAGATCAGTGAGTGCACAGGAAAGGTCTACAATTTACTGTTTCAAGCTTCAGATTTTTTCTTGTTAAAAGCAGCAGCCCAGCAAACGTTTCATCCAGTAGTCTCTTTTAGGTCTTTCTTTGTGGCTTGCAGAGAGTTACATTCCTGTTACATTCTTGTAAATAAAATCAATGTTTCTTATGGGAAATATGTAAGCCAAACCAAGCTTCAGAAACTAACTTGCAATAATGACCCCAGAAAGTACTCTAGTTTAACTCTTAAATTCATAACAGAATTATGAATCCTCAATTTAAATAAAGGAAACTACGATGGTCTGAGGAGCGAGTTAGGTAGGATTGATTGGGGAATGGCACTCAAAGGGTTGACAGTGGATAGGCAATGGCAAACATTCAAAGACCGAATGGATGAGCTACAGAATTTGTTCATCCCAGTTTGGCATAAAAATAAAACAAAAAAGGTGACTCAACCGTGGCTAACAAGGGAAATTAGGGATAGCATAAGATCCAAGGAGAGGACATATAAATTGGCTAGAAAAAGCAATAATCATGAGGATTGGGAGCAGTTTAGGAGTCAACAAACGAGGACAAAGGGATTAATTAAGAAAGGGAAAATAGAATATGAGAGCAAGCTATCAGGGAACATAAAAACTGACTGTAAAAGCTTTTATAGATATGTGAAGAGAAAAAGATTAGTGAAGTCAAGCATAGGTCCCTTACAGTCAGAATCAGGGGAATCTATAATGGGAAACAAGGAAATGGCAGACCAACTAAATACATACTTTAGTTCTGTCTTCACAAAGGAGGACACAAATAACCTCCCTGAGATGTCGGGGAACATAGGGTCTGATGAAAGGGAGGAACTGAAAGAAATCAGTATTTGTAGGGAAATGGTGTTAGGAAAATTGATGGGACTGAAGGCCAATAAATCCCCAGGGCCTAATGGTCTACATCCCAGGGTACTTAAGGAAGTGGCCCTAGAGATAGTAGATGCATTGCTGGTCATCTTCCAGAACTTGATAGACTCTGGAACGGTACCCATGGATTGGAGGGTAGCTAATGTTACCCCACTATTCAAAAAAGGTGGTAGAGAAAAATCGGGGAATTATAGACCAGTAAGCCTGACATCGGTAGTGGGGGAAATGCTAGAGTCTATTTTAAAAGATGTAGTAGCAGAGCACTTGGAAAGCAGTGACAGGATCGGACAAAGTCAACATGGATTTACAAAAGGTAAATCATGCTTGACTAATCTACTGGAATTTTTTGAGGATGTAACTGGTAAAATAGATAAGGGAGAACCAGTGGATGTGGTGTATTTGGACTTTCAGAAGGCTTTCGATAAGGTCCCACATAAGAGATTAGCGTGCAAAATTAAGGCACATGGGATTGGAGGCACGGTATTGACTTGGATAGAGAACTGGTTGGCAGACAGAAAGCGAAGAGTTGGAATAAACGGGTCATTTTCCGAGTGGCAGGCAGTGATTAGTGGGGTACCGCAAGGATCGGTCCTAGGACCCCAACTGTTCACAATATATATTAATGATCTGGATGAGGGAATTGGATGTAATATCTGCAAATTTGCAGATGACACAAAGCTGGGTGGGAGGGTAAGCTGTGAGGAGGATGTCGTGAAACTCCAGTACGGTTTGGACAGGTTGGGTGATTGGGCAGAAACATGGCAAATGTACTATAATGTGGATAAATGTGAGGTTATCCACTTTGGTGGCAAAAACAGGAAGGCAGATTATTATTTCACTGGCAATAGATTGGGAGAAGGGGAAGTGCAAAGAGACCTGGGTGTTATTGTGCACCAGTCGCTGAAGGTAAGCATGCAGGTGCAGCAGGCGGTTAAGGCGGCAAATGGTATGTTGGCCTTCGTAGCAAGAGGATTCAAGTACAGGAACAAGGATGTCTTGCTACAGTTGTACAGGGCCTTGGTGAGACCGCACCTTGAGTATTGTGTGCAGTTTGGTCACCTTACCTGAGGAAGGACGTTCTTGCCATGGAGGGAGTGCAGCGAAGATTCACCAGGCTGATACCTGGGATGGCAGGAATGACATATGAGGAGAGATTGTGCCGATTGGGCTTATACTCACTGGAGTTCAGAAGATTGAGAGGGGATCTCATTGAAACCTATAAAATTCTGTCAGGTCTGGACAGACTAGATGCAGGATGTTTCGGATGGCCGGGGAATCCAGAACCAGGGGTCATAGTCTAAGGATAAGGGGTAAGCCATTTAGGGCTGAAATGAAGAGGAATTTCTTCACCCAGAGAGTGGTGAACCTGTGGAATTCTCTGCCACAGAGGGCGGTGGAGGCCAGTTCATTAAATATATTCAAGAAAGAGTTGGATATATTTCTTGAGGCTGAAGGGATATGGGGAGAAGGCAGGGACCGGGTGCTGAATTTGGATGATCAGCCATGATCTCATTGAATGGCGGAGCAGGCTCGAAGGGCCGAATGGCCGGCTCCTGCTCCTATCTTCTATGTTTCTATGTTTACATATAATATACAGCACAGAAACAGGCCATTTGGCCCAGCTAGTCCATGCCGGCATTTATGCTCCACTCGAGCCTCCTCCCGTCTTTCCTCATCTAACCATCCTCAGCATAACCCTCTATTCCCTTCTCTCTCTCTCTCTCATATGCTTATCTAACTTCCTCTTAAATGCTTCTATACGATTCAGCTCAACCACTCCCTGTGGTAGCAAGTTCCACATTCTCACCACTCTCTGGGTAGAGAAGGTTTTTCTGCATTCCCTAACATAAGTAAAAGGCAAAATGGCCCATTGTAAACATCCATCTAGTCAACTCACTGAGCTTAGCATCCAGCTGCACTGTGAACTCCTCTGACCTCCTTACTCCCACTACTTTAGCTAGTACATCATTCCAAATGGTGCATCACTCCTTGAGTAATAACATTTTCCAAGATCAGTTTTAAAAGTACTTTCCATCAATTTAAATTTACCATTAAAGATAGGGTTGATCACCCATGATCAAGGCAATAAATTATGTTTTGACATGTCAGTCGTGTAGATGTGCAAATTAAAGATTTAATTGCAATATCATGGGGATCATTGGAATGCTAATGAGAAAGTAAACACACATCATATGAAACTTTAGCTAGTTTAACTCTTGTATTTGCAGACAAGCCAATTACAATACCTGCTGATGAACAGATCAAAACAAGCTAAACATGATCCAAATGTACACCTCAGTCAAAGGATTATATATCTCCAGGTCAGACAAATCATTTGAACAGCCACTCTAAATTTCAACAAAACAGTGGAATTCATCTTAGATCTGGGTTACCAGAGTTTACACCTTCTAAGCCCAACGCAGAATGTCCATTTTACCCACAAAGAAAAGGGAATTTCAGGTGAACTAACAATAGCTTTGCTTTTGTATCAATAGTTTAGGTTAGCTCAATGATTTTAACCCTGGAAAGTTGGATAAGACAACACTATTGTTTTAAAGATTCATGCTCATCTAGTGGGCCCAGAAGTTTGTAACGATTAATTGAGCACAGCTTTGAATTTTTTGCATCGGCAAAGGGGACTTCAGGAAGCCAACTGATGTGGTGGCTCTGTGATTTACAACAGAGGTTTGACGCATTGAAAGGCCTAATAGCTTGAAATTAGGGGTACATTCATTTTTTTTTACAGTAAGGGAGTAAAAGTAATTTGTAATACTTACTGCCTCTATTTCTTTTGAACACTGATGGTAAGATTGAGGCATTATCATACTCTGTATTCTATTCACTGCCATCAGTAACATTAACCCTACGGCTTGCACTCTTTTAACCAAGTCATTCCATTGATCTCAGCTGCTGCAGAAAGTACTTGAAAATAACAGAAGATTTCTTTAAAATCCCATTGCACTGCTCTTACCTCAAGAGCAAATTAACAACATTGTTTCAGGCCAATTTACCAGTCTTTTCGAAATTAAATAATAATGACCAATTTACCCCAATTGAAAGCATTAATTTTACAATATACGGAATACAGCTGTGCTCAAGAAAACCATCCATCAATTATGTAAATTTCCCCCATGGAAGACTAAAGAAAATCATCAGTTCTCCAACATCAGTGAATTAATCATTTGGAAAATGATGCCTTCACAATAAACAACTCCAATGCAAGCTTGTTCTTTTATAATATTAATGTTATTGAAGACTAGCTGGAGTGCCCGGCGGTGCCGAGGCTTTTTCAAGGGCATGTTGTTGTTGGAAGAGAGAGAGAGAGCGACTGGGGGGAAGAGAGAGAGCGACTGGGGGGAAGAGAGAGCGACTGGGGGGGAAGAGAGAGAGCGACTGGGGGGGAAGAGAGAGAGCGACTGGGGGGAAGAGAGAGAGCGACTGGGGGGGAAGAGAGAGAGCGACTGGGGGGAAGAGAGAGAGCGACTGGGGGGGAAGAGAGAGAGCGACTGGGGGGAAGAGAGAGCGACTGGGGGGGAAGAGAGAGAGCGACTGGGGGGGAAGAGAGAGAGCGACTGGGGTGGAAGAGAGAGAGTGACTGGGGGGGAAGAGAGAGAGCGACTGGGGGGAAGAGAGAGAGCGACTGGGGGGAAGAGAGAGCGACTGGGGGGGAAGAGAGAGAGTGACTGGGGGGGAAGAGAGAGAGCGACTGGGGGGAAGAGAGAGAGTGACTGGGGGGAAGAGAGAGAGCGACTGGGGGGAAGGGGGGAAGGGGGGGAAAGGGGGGGAAGAGAGAGAGCGACTGGGGGGAACAGAGGGAGAGACTGAGGAGAGGGGGGAAGAAGGGGGGGAAGGGGGGGAAAGGGGGGAAGAGAGAGAGCGACTGGGGGGAACAGAGGGAGAGACTGAGGAGAGGGGGGAAGAAGGGGGGGAAGGGGGGAAAGGGGGAAGAAGGGGAAAGGGGGAAGAAGGGGGAAGAAGGGGAAAGGGGGAAGAAGGGGAAAGGGGGAAGAAGGGGGAATAAGGGGGAAGAGGGGAAGAAGGGGAAAGGGGGAAGAGGGGAAAGGGGAAGAAGGGGAAAGGGGGAAGAAGGGGAAAGGGAGAATAAGGGGAAAGGGGGAAGAAGGGGGAAAAAGGGGGAATAAGGGGAAAGGGGGAAGAAGGGGGAAAGGGGGAAGAAGGGGGAAGAAGGGGAAAGGGGGAAGAAGGGGGAATAAGGGGAAAGGGGGAATAAGGGGAAAGGGGGTATAAGGGGAAAGGGGGAAGAAGGGGAAAGGGGGGAGAAGGGGGAATAAGGGGAAAGGGGGAAGAAGGGGAAAGGGGGAAGAAGGGGGAAGAGGGGAAAGGGGGAAGAAGGGGAAAGGGGGAAGAGGGGGAAAGGGGGAAGACGGGGAAAGGGGGAAGAAGGGGGAATAAGGGGAAAGGGGGAAGAAGGGGGAATAAGGGGAAAGGGGGAAGAAGGGGAAAGGGGGAAGAAGGGGAAAGGGGGAAGAAGGGGGAAGAAGGGGAAAGGGGGAAGGAGGGGGAAGAGGGGAAAGGGGAAGAAGGGGGGAAAGGGGGGAAAGGGGGGGAAAGGGGGAAGGAAGGGGGAAAGGGGGGAAAGGGGGAAGGGGGAAGGAAGGGGGAAGGGGGAGAAAGGGGGAAAGGGGGAAGGAAGGGGGGAAGGGGGAGAAAGGGGGAAGGGGGGAAGGAAGGGGGGAAGGGGGAGAAAGGGGGAAGGAAGGGGGGAAGGGGGAGAAAGGGGGAAGGGGGAAGGAAGGGGGAAGGGGGAGAAAGGGGGAAGGGGGGAAAGGGGGAAGGGGGAGAAAGGGGGAAGGGGAGAAAGGGGGAGAAAGGGGGAAGGGGGAGAAAGGGGGGAGAAAGGGGGAAGGGGGAGAAAAGGGGGAAGGGGGAGAAGGGGGAGAAAGGGGGAAGGGGGAGAAAAGGGGGAAGGGGAGAAAGGGGGAGGGGGAGAAAGGGGGAGGGGGAGAAAGGGGGGAGAAAGGGGAAGGGGGGGAAAGGGGGAAGGGGGAAGGGGAGAAAGGGGGAGAAAGGGGGAAGGGGAGAAAGGGGGGAGAAAGGGGGAAGGGGGAGAAAGGGGGAAGGGGGAGAAAGGGGGGAAGGGGGAGAAAGGGGGGAAGGGGGGGAAGGGGGAGAAAGGGGGGAAGGGGGAGAAAGGGGAAGGGGGAGAAAGGGGGAAGGGGGAGAAAGGGAGAAAGGGGGAAGGGGGAGAAAGGGGGGAAGGGGGAGAAAGGGGGGAAGGAGGGAAGGGGGAAAGGGGAAGAAGGGGGAAGAAGGGGGGAAGGGGGAAGAAGGGGGGAAGGGGGAAAGGGGAAGAAGGGGAAAGGGGAAGAAGGGGAGAAGGGGGGAAGGGGGAAGAAGGGGGAAGAAGGGGGGAAGGGGGAAGAAGGGGGGAAGGGGGAAAGGGGAAGAAGGGGAAAGGGGAAGAAGGGGAGAAGGGGGGAAGGGGAAGAAGGGGGAAGAAGGGGGGAAGGGGGAAGAAGGGGGAGAAGGGGGAAGGGGGGGAAGGGGAAGAAGGGGAAAGGGAAGAAGGGGGGAAGGGGGAAGAAGGGGGAAGGGGAGAAGGGGAGAAGGGGGGAAGGGGGAAGAAGGGGGGAAGGGGAAGAAGGGGGGAAGGGGGAAGAAGGGGGAAGGGGGGAGAAGGGGGAAGGGGGAAGGGGGAAGAAGGGGAAGGGGGAAGAAGGGGGGAAGGGGGAAGAGCGGGGGGAAAGGGGAAGAAGGGGGAGGAAGGGGGGAAGGGGAAGAAGGGGGAAGGGGGAAGGGGAAGAAGGGGGAAGGGGAAGAAGAGGGAAGGGGAAGAAGTTGGAAGGGGAAGAAGGGGAAGGGGAAGAAGGGGGAAGGGGAAGAAGGGGGAAAGGAGGAAGAAGGGGGGAAGGGGGGAAAGGGGGAAAAGGGGGAAAGGGGGAAGGAAGGGGGAAGGGGGAGAAAGGGGAGGGGGAAAGGGGAAGGGGAGAAAGGGGGAAGGGGAGAAAGGGGGAAGGGGGAGAAAGGGGGAGGAAGGGGGAAGGGGGAGAAAGGGGGAAGGGGAGAAGGGGGGAAAGGGGAGAAGGGGGAAGGGGGGAAAGGGAAGAAGGGGGAAGGGGAAGAAGGGGGAAGGGGAAGAAGGGGGAAGGGGAAGAAGGGGGAAGGGGGAAGAAGGAAGGGAAGGGTGAGAAGGGGGAAGGGGGAGAAAGGGGAAGGGGGGAGGGTGAGAAAGGGGAAGGGGGAAGGGGGAGAAAGGGGAAGGGGAAGGGGGAGAAAGGGGGAAGGGGGGAAGGGGAGAAAGGGGGAAGGGGGAAGGGGGAAGAAGGGGGAAGGGGAAGAAGGGGAAGAAGGGGAAGGGGGGAGAAAGGGGGTAAGGGGGAAAGGGGGAAGGAAGGGGGAAGGGGGAGAAAGGGGGAAGGGGGAAGGGGAGAAAGGGGGGAAGGGGGAGAAAGGGGGAAGGGCGAGAAGGGGGGAAAGGGGAAGAAGGGGGAAGGGGAAGAAGGGGAAGGGGAAGAAGGGGGAAGGGGGGAAGGGGAGAAAGGGGAAGGGGAAGGGGGAGAAAAGGGGAAGGGGTGGGAAGGGGAGAAAGGGGAAGGGGAAGAAGGGGAAGAGGGGGTAAGGGGGAGGGGGGGAGAGGGGAAGAAGGGGAAGGGGGGGGGGGAAGAAGGGGGAAGGGAAGAAGGGGGAAGAAGGGGAGGGGGGAGAAAGGGGGAAGGGTGGGGAGAAGGGGGAAGGGTGAGATAGGGGGAAGGGGGAGAAAGGGGGAAGGGGAAGAAGGGGAAGAAGGGGGAAGGGGAAGGGGGAAAGGGAGAGGGGGAAGGGGAGGAGGGGGAAGAGGGAAGGGGAAGGGGAAGGGGGAAAGGGAAGAAGGGGGAAGAAGGGGAAGGGGGGAGAAAGGGGGAAGGGGGAGAAAGGGGAAGGGGGGAAGGGGGGAAGGGGGGGAAAGGGGGGAAGGGAAGAAGGGGGAAGGGAATAAGGGAAAGGGGGAAGGAGGGGAAAAGGGGGAAGAAGGGGAGAAGGGGAAGAAGGGGTAAGGGGGAAGGGTGAAGAAGGGGGAAGGGGGGAAAGGGGGGAAGAAGGGGGAAAGGGGAAGAAGGGAGAGGGGGGAAGAAGGGGAAGGAGGGAAGGGGGAAAGGGGAAGAAGGGGAAGGGGGAAGGGGGAAAGGGGAAGGGGGAAGAGGGGGAAGAGGGGGGAAGAAGGGGAGAAGGGGGAAGGGGAAGAAGGGGAAAGGGGGGAAAGGGGGAAGGGGCAAAAGGGGGAAGGGGGGGAAAGGGGGAAGGGGCGAAAGGGGGAAAGGGGAAAGGGGGAAGAAGGGGGAAAGGGGGAAAGGGGGAAGAAGGGGGAGGGGGAAAGGGGGAAGGAGGAAGAGGGGGAAGGGGAAGGGGGGAAGGGGAAGTGGGAAGGGAGGGGGAGAGGGGGAAAGGGGGAAAGGGGGAAGGGGGAAGGGGAAGAAGGGGGAAAGGGAGGGGGAAAGAAGGGGGGAAAGGGGGGAAGGGGGAAGGGAAAGGGGAAAGGGGGAAAGGGGGAAGGGGGAAGGGGGAAGAAGAGGGAAAGGGGGAAAGGGGGAAGAAGGGGGGGGGGGAAAGGGGAAGAAGGGGGAAAGGAGGAAGAAGGGGGGAGGGGGGAAAGGGGGAAGAAGGGGAAGAGGGGGAAGGGGGAAGGGGGAAAGGGGAAAGGGGGATGGGGGAAAGGGGAAGAGGGGGAAAGGTGTGGTAAACCACTGTTTGTATTCCTGTTTGTCCTGTTTGTATTCCACTGTGTACCTGCCTGGACATGCCTCGGCTGACTCCTCCCACAGGTCCTAGTATAAAGGTGACTGCTCCCTAGCCCCTTAGTATCATGACCGGTCGACCACGCGAGGCAGATCTCCATTCTGTTGTTAATAAAGCCTTTAGTTACTCTTCTAACTCTCAGTCTTTTATGAGTAATTGACAGCGCATCAATTTTATTAACAACATTTTTATAATGGAGAAGATCCTCACACCAGCATGCCTGGACTTAGATCATCGGGAGGTGGACTCATCCACCAAGTTTACTCACTGGCTTAAGTGATTCGAAAAATTCCTGACCGCCTCCGAAGCAATCAAATCGGACGAGGACAAACTGGATGTCCTGACCTCCAAAGTGAACCACCGAGTGTACTCGGTCATCCAAGACGCGACCTCGTACGCGGACGCTATCAAGCTCCTCAAGGACCAGTACACGCGCCCAGTGAACGAAGTGTACGCAGGCACCTTCTGGGGAGTCGTAAACAACAACCTGGGGAATCGACCGTGGAATACCTTCAGGCACTGTCTGTGCTTGGCCGGGCCTGTGGTTGTAAGGATGTAAAGGCCGCCGTGTACACAGAGGAACTTATCCGGGACGCTTTTGTAGCGGGCCACAGATCCAATTACACCCGACAGCGACTGTTGGAGCAGAGTAACCTCGACCTCAACAAGGCCTCTGAACTCGCACTATCGTTGGATGCAGCCTACCAGGGCATGAATGCCTACTCCTCTGCACCGTGGACGCCGCGGGAATGGACAGCCTGGGACACGGTAGGACCGCCTCATAGCGCCGTGCCACCCCAGCCACACCCCAACAACGGCCCAACTACCGCAGCAGTGTCCCAAGGCCAGACAGCAGTGCCCCAAGGCCAGAAATGCTACTTCTGTGGCCAGGCAAAACACCCCAGAGCGCGCTTGCCCGGCGAAAAAACGCGATCTGCTCGGGCTGCGGGAAGAAGGGACACTACGCTAGCATCTGCAGGGCCAAAGCCACCCCGAACCCCAGCAGCGCCGCGTGTGGGCCATGCGGGCCGCCATCTTGGACCTCCCCCGGCCATGTGCGAATCACCGGTACAGCAGCCATTTTGGATGCCTCCAGCCACATGGGGATCATGGACGCCGCCATCTTGGATGACAGCCGGGACGCAGCAGGCCCCCGACACCGCCTCATCTGATACCCGCAGCGACACACCGACCCCTACGCTGGCATCCATTACACTGGACCAAGCGAGACCGCACCAACTGGCCAGTTCCACAATGGACATTAAGGTAAATGGTCACGATACAATCTGCCTTTTTGACTCTGGGAGCACGGAGAGCTTCATCCACCCCGACACGGTGCGGCGTTGCTCTCTCCCAGTCCTGCCTGCGCAACAGCGGATTTCTATGGCCTCCGAGTCCCAGTCGGCGGACATCGGCGGCTACTGCGTGGTGACACTCGTAGTAGACGGGACCGTGTACGATCATTTTAAACTTCTGGTCCTGCCTGACCTCTGCGCTGCCGTCCTGCTGGGGTTAGATTTTCAGTGCCACCTTAAAAGTGTTACGATGGCGTACGGTGGACCCCTACCCCCACTCACAGTCCGCAGCCAGCAGCTTCCAAACTGCCCGCCGCGCACCAGGTGCAACCTCTCCACACTCAGAGTCACCCCCCGCAACTGTTTGCTAACCTCACCCCCGACTGTAAGCCCATCGCACAAAGAGCAGGCGATACAGTGCCGGGACAGGGTTTTCATTAAAACCGAAGTGGAGCGGCTCCTGAAAGAAGGGATTATTGAGGGCAGCACCAGCCCCTGGCGAGCCCAGGTTGTGGTCGTTAAGACCGGCGAGAAGCAGCGCCTGGTCATTCGACTACAGCCAGACAATAAATCGCTACACCCTGCTGGACGCCTACCCACTCCCCCGTATAGCTGATATGGTCAACCAGATCGCGCAGTACCGCGTCTTCTCGACCATTGACCTGAAATCAGCGTACCACCAGCTCCCCATCCGCCCTGAGGACCGCCAGTACACTGCCTTTGAGGCAAACGGCCGCCTCTATCACTTCCTTAGGGTTCCCTTTGCGTCACCAACGGGGTCTCCGTCTTCCAAAGGGAGATGGACCGGATGGTAGATCAAAATGCGTTGCAGGCCACTTTCCCATATCTGGACAATGTGACCATCTGCGGCCGTGACTTGCAGGACCATGACGCAAACCTCGAAAAATTCCTCCGCACCGCCCAACTCCTAAACCTGACATATAACAAGGAGAAGTGCATATTCCGCACAAACCGCCTCGCCATCCTTGGCTGTGTTGTGGAACACGGAGTCATCGGCCCCGACCCCGACCGGATGCGTCCCCTTATGGAACTTCCACTGCCCCACTGCCTCAAGGCCCTGAAGAGGTGCCTAGGGTTTTTCTCCTATTACGCCCAGTGGGTCCCCTACTATGCGGACAAGGCCCGTCCGCTGATCAAGTCCAACCTCTTTTCCCTTGACGCAGAGGCCCGCTTAGCCTTCCACCGTATCAAGGAGGACATTGCCAAAGCCACCATGCACGCAGTGGACGAATCCATCCCCTTCCAGGTGGAAAGCGACGCGTCTGACTTTGCCCTGGCCGCTACCCTCAATCAGGCGGGGAGACCCGTGGCCTTCTTTTCACGAACCCTCCAAGGCCGGAGACCAGACACTCCGCTGTGAGAAGGAGGCCCAGGCGATTGTGGAGGCTGTGCGTCATTGGAGGCACTACCTGGCCGGAAAACGATTTACCCTGCTCACTGACCAGCGTTCAGTTGCTTTTATGTTTAACAACAAGCAGAGGGGCAAAATCAAAAATGACAAGATCTTGAGGTGGAGAATCGAACTTTCCACCTACAACTACGAGATCTTGTACGGCCGGGAAGCTAAATGAACCCCGGATGCGCTATCGCGTGGCACCTGCGCCAGCGCGCAGATCGATAGACTGCGGCCCTCCACAATGACCTCTGCCACCCGGGGGTCACCAGGTTCTTCCACTTCATCAAGGCCCGCAACCTGCCTTACTCTATTGAGGAGGTCAGGACCATGACCAGAACTGCCAGTCTGCGCTGAGTGCAAACCGCACTTTTATAGACCAGACAGGGCCCACCTGATAAAAGCCACTCGCCCCTTCGAGCGCCTGAGCGTCGATTTTAAAGGGCCTCTCCCTCCTCCGACCGCAATGTGTACTTCCTCAATATTATTGATGAGTACTCCCGTTTCCCGTTCGCCTTCCCCTGCCCGGACATGACCAGTGCCACGGTCATTAAATGTCTGAACAACCTCTTCACCCTGTTCGGCTTCCCCAGCTATATCCATAGCGACCGGGGCTCATCGTTTATGAGCGACGAACTCCGTCAGTACCTGCTAACTAGGGGTATTGCCACAAGCAGGACCACCAGTTACAACCCCCGGGGGAACGGACAGGTGGAAAGAGAAAATGCGACAGTTTGGAAGGCCGTCC